>NC_034592.1:132126325-132192776 GCF_900095145.1 Mus pahari | reverse complement strand
GAAAAGAAGAAGAAGAAGAAGAAGAAGAAGAAGAAGAAGAAGAAGAAGAAGAAGAAGAAGAAGAAGAAGAAGAAGAAGAAGAAGAAGAAGAAGAGGAAGAAGAAGCACTAGGGAAGAAATGTACCCTTATTGGTGAGCTATGGTCTTCTGCTGAAGAGGTTTTCTAGGCAGACTTGGTTGGACACCTTCAAGCCTTAAGTCAGACTACTGAAGATCTAGGCCAGTCCTCAGGACACAGCATAGTCACAAAGGTTAGACAGTGCACCTAAAGTAGGGAACATTATTGAAAGCAGAAGCTAAAGTCTAAGTCCATTCCAGGCTTCTTATATTGTGACTTGTGATGCTCTGTGGGATCACTGTAACTGAAAGTGGAGGTGAAAACGGCGGCAACCGTAGAATGTTTCTGAATGTGTAATGACAAAAACATCATTATTCAATATCAAGGGAGTCCAAAATGTTTCTGGCCGTGCCGATCTGTGCTGCATCATGAGATTCCACTGCAGCCTTGGCTCTTTGTACTGTGCATGCTATCATGTTATACAACACTAGCGCATGTTGCTTGAAATAGCTCAGCTTAGATTTCTGACTTTTATATGTTATAAATTACACTGTTTTATTACACACAGAGCGCTTTCTGTTCTTGTAAAAACATAGTGGCTTAATTACAGGAAATAGAGACTTTTTAATAATTTTCTACCATCATTCATCAGCATGTGCATATCAAATTGGTATATCTTTGGATTGTATTGCTAGAAATTATTTTTTTCTTTGAAAGTCACCAAGTGAATTACTCTCTTGAGTTTAGCAATATGTTATTAACAGAGTTTTGGCTTGGAATTGGGACATAATTTCTAATAATTTCTACGAATGGCCCTGATTATTCTTCTGCCATTTTGTTCTACTATTCATCCATGCATGTTTCTTAGTAATAGGGTTATATGGTAAGAATACTGGTCAACTGTAAAAGTATAGAAGATGCTCTATGTGTCTGAATATCCAATATTCAATCAAGATTTGGTTCTTTCTGCAAAATTAAAGCAGATCATTAATTTTGTCAGTATGCAAATCTGCTTAATCTTTAGAGGTACAATTATATGTGTATTTTTCCCATAATTTCATATTTTTTATTAGATATTTTCTTTATTTACATTTCAAATGATATCCAGAAAGTTCCCTATACCCTCCCGCCCTTCTCCCCTACCCACCCACTCCCACTTCTTGGCCCTGGCATTCCCCTGTGCTGGGTCATATAAAGTTTGCAAGACCAAGGGTCCTCTCTTCCCAATGATGGTTGACTAGGCCATCTTCTGCTACATATGCAGCTAGAGACATGAGCTCTGGGGGTACTGATTAGTTCATATTGTTGTTCCACCTACAGGGTTGCAGCCCCCTTCAGCTCCTTGGGTACTTTCTCTAGCTCCTCCCTGTGTTCCATCCAATAGCTGACTGTGAGCATCCATTTCTGTGTTTGCCAGGCACTGGCATAGCCTCATAAGAGGCCGCTATTATCAGGGTCCCTTCAGCAGAATCTTGCTGGCATGTGCAATAGTATCTGGGTTTGGTGGCTGATGATGGGATGGATCCCTGGGTGGAGTAGTAGGATCCCCGGGTGGGGTAGTATATGTGTATTAAAGAATAGTGTTTTTCTATCTATCTATCTATCTATCTATCTATCTATCTATCTATCTATCTATCTATCTATCTATCTATCTATCTAACCTTGCTGTCTCTCTGTCTCTTTCTCTCTCTCTGTCTTTCTGTCTAAGTCTTTCTCACTCTCTCTCAGGATGAAAGTATGGACATGCAATCTTTGATTTAGGCTTTCATTATGTATTTCAGGATTTACTTGAATTCACTAACCCAGGCTAGCCTGGAACTTGCACCAGTCCTCCTGTCTCAACCTTCCTAGTGCTGTAATTACTAGCATGAACCACAGCACCTGGCTGTCCTTTTCTTTCTTAAGTTATGGCCGAGTGTTAGATTGCGTTTCACACACGACTATAGATCAGTGGGGAACAACATCTCTCCTGGAATGTTCCCTTAAACATTCTTAAAGTTGCTCAGGCAAAGCTCAGATTCATAGGTTGTCAGCCCCTTGTTCTCAATGAATGCTTTCTTGCCATAGAAGGCAAGGCTTCGAACTAAGTTGCATCCCTTTGACACTAAACAGATCAGACAGAACTGGATCCAGCTTGTCTGTGCATTCACTTGCTGGGCAGCATGCCCATGCTCTTTTCACAGAAGCACAGGAAGAATTGAATCTCTGTATACACACCGACTGGCCAGGAATGGGCAGAGAAACCCTGGCAAGAGATGGACTTGGCATCACTATGCCATTTCAAGATTTCTGATCTCATCACTTAAGATCTAAGAGGTCATGCATCACAAATCCCAGCCTCTCTGAGACTCTGAGACCCACATTTGTAAGAAGGGAACGACAATGTGTCACAGCAAAAGAGATGACCAGTAGAACAAACACGTGTGATTTGTAAGATGCTGTATAAAGTTCTGGCTGTGGCAGAGGCAAAGAGGGATACAGAGGGCCCCTGAATCCTGGCAGCTCAAAGCTTTGTGTATATTTCCAAAAGCTTTCCATCAGATAGAAACCTGATAGTTACTGGCACACAGTATCTGAACTGTGACTAAATCTGGGGAACCGTCATAGGACTGAGCCTAGAGAAGGAACTGAAAGCACCTCATAAATTCGGGTTCTGTCAGCTCCATGATCACAGTCCTTGCCTATATCTCCCTATGAGCTCTCAGTGACCATATTTTGTTCACACAAAGTTCTCTTGTTTATTTACACATCCAAATGACTCATAGAAAGGAAGTCACCATTTAGAAGGAATCAAGACATAGAGTCCTACATCAATATAACCCAAGTCTGATTGCTTGCTGCAGTATAACAAATATACAAACATGGTAGATTCAAGTGGTAATCATTCTGCTGTGCCTCATGTACTGCTTAGGTGGTTGCGTTCAGGGAATCTCTGACTACTTAGTGCATGTTGGACTCATCTCTTGGTATTTCTTGCCCAACCGTTGGAAGTGGAGCAAGGCCAACCTTGTTCCTCTTTATCTCTAAACTACCAATGTTTCTCCTATCACTTTCCCAGTGGAGTTTTCAGCATTCTTTCTCCAAAACAGAGTCTTCCAATAGGCTCTGGTGGAACATGAAGAGCATCTTTTGACCTAGCCCATAAGCGGCTGAATACCATTCCCACTATGTTCTGTTTCCCTGTGAACTCAGATTAAAAAACAGGAAGGAGCCCCATCTGTTTAGAGGGAACTTTCACATGTATTCTCAGCAGGGATGGACTATTGGCTGCCTTAGAGACAGACTCCCGACCCAGAGTGTCAGCATGTGAAGTCGATATGTCTACCAGTCTACCTGTACACTGGAAACCTCAGGCATGATACTCAGTTCCCACCTTCTGAAAACTAAGAATAAGAGAGCATCCTCAGAGGGCCTCCCATGAGACATCGCAGCCTCAGCTATTCACTGATTGAAAGGAGTCAGCAACTGGCTGTGTGTAGATTCTGCTAAGGAAGACGCTGCTTTACTGTACATGTAGTGAGCCTACTGTGATCAGAGGTAATGAGTGGGCAGATGCCAGAATCAATGCTGGGTTCCTCTTTATAAGTGTCTTCACTACATTGTGCCAAAGTTTGGTTTTCTTCTTCTTCTTTTTTTTCTCACTCATCTGCCAATGGAGATTACAACACTGAAAACAGTCTATGAGTATATTGATTTGTAAGAAAAGACAGGCAAATTTGGAAAGAGAGAGGTAATGAGTATCTGGGAAGATGCTATTGTGTAGCATTGGGGGGATACAGGCAGAAGTGAGAGATAAAACTCAAAGATAAAGAAGAGATGACAAAATTGAATGTGAAGATACAAGATACATGGTACAAAGAAAATGAAGGTAGGAAGGCAGAGAGAGCGAAAGAACGAGAGAGAGACTTCCTCTATAAAGCAGGTCTTCAGCATGGTGTTCTCTGAAAAATACACCCAATTGTAAGTCCCATGTATATTAAGCCAATGTTCCTTGTTTGCAAACATCATAACTTGGGAAGAATTTATTTGTTTTCCCCCCAGAGAACAGGAGCAGTAGAGTTGCATTCTCTAGGAAGTAATTAGGACAGTAATAATTTTAAAAAGTCATGCACTAAAATTGACCCAGAATTAGAATAACAATGTGGCATCAGATGGCGCCACAGTTGGATGTGACTCCAGTCTCATCTATTTAACTGTCTGCCTGTGAGGCAGCTGGTGGCACATAAGGCTCTGATCTCTGGGCAAGCAAAGAAGGGAACTTGAAAACAAGATGGATTTTGATTAAGGGAGGCCCTCATCTTCTTAGGAACACAGATATAAATGCTTGTGTGTGTGTGTGTGGGGGGGAACCTCTAAATTGTCAACTCAAGTTTATGTGTGTGTGTGTGTGTCTGTGTGTGTGTGTCTGTGTGTATGTGTGTGTGTGTGTGTGTCTGTGTCTGTGTCTGTGTAGGAAATCCTGGCCTGAGATAATTTGAAACTTTGGTTTGGCTATACTGGATTTTGATACACAACAGTAAAAGAAAATCTCCCCTCCTATTTTTAATTTTACTTCTTTCCCAGGCTGGTAATATGCAGTACAAAAATACTCTTGGCTATGCTGGGCAGGTTAGGGAGGCCCACTCCTACTCAGCCTTGCCCATTAGGTGTACTTTCTGGCATGCCTTGTTGCTATGCTATGATGCTTATAGTTTGGTTATATGCAGTGCATCTTTAACTTACTGTCAAAAGGAGCTGGAACCAACAGACTGTCTCGGCTCACATGTCACCTGAGTGACAGCCATTCACACCAACCCAGACATTACATGTAGACTGCTCTGAAGACATCAGGATTAATCACAGACACAAACGTGGGGACACTTTTGTAGTGCACAATGCAAACTGTGGCTACTTTGGAATGAATATGTGAACAACCATCACCAATAAAATTTATCTTTAAAACAACTATTCAGTGTTGCTATGAATTGACTTCATAGCATTCACCAAATACAAAACCATTCTCTTCAGAGATATCTATTAAAAGCAGCTAAGAGCAATGAGAGTGTGGTACCCAAGATAACACAGGCTCTTCTTCACAGGCCTCTGGTGCTCAGCACAGTGAAAGAAAAACTCCTGCAACCCTATAGGTGGAACAACAATATGAACTAACCAGTACCCCCAGAGCTGTGTCTCTAGCTGCATAGGTAGCAGAGGATGGCCTAGTCGGCCATCATTGGGAAGAGAAGCCCCTTGGTCTTGCAAACTTTATATGACCCAGTACAGGGGAACACCAGGGCCAAGAAGTGGGAGTGGGTGGGTAGGGGAGCAGGGGCTGGGGGAAGGTATAGGGAACTTTCTGGATATCATTTGAAATGTAAATAAAGAAAATATCTAATTAAAAAAAAAGGATGAAAAAAAAAAAAAGAAAAAAGAAAGAAAGAAAGAAAAACTCCACTATGGGTGGGTGATGCAGCCCAAAGCACTAGCTGTTTACCAGAGCCAAGCCAGGCTGAACGTCTCCACATAATGACAGTTCCTTCCTTTATGTTATAGACAGGCTTGCTGTTGTCTGTGAAAGTCAAGATTTCAGTCTTGACATTTTTCCTGACACTGGTGAACTGGGCATGAACTCCCATGGAGGTTTCAGACGACGGGCCTTTTTAGAGATACATATGTTTACTGAAGTGGTGGGCCTAAGTGAGAGTCAGGCAAGGCCCTCTGCAACCCGAAGTCCTGGCACAGGCCTCCAAGCTGTTCTACAGTGTAGATTGCTGTCTGTCACAGGTGATGTCCGGGGAAACCTTAATAAGTCTGATAAAGCTAGAGCCTGTGATTGGGCAGTGGAAAAGGAAGGCGGAGCTGAAAGTTTTAGAGAGTGAACAGACAGACAGAGGGGCAGAGATGGAGAGAGATGGAGAAAAGATGGAGGAAGAAGATGAACCAGATTCATGTGGCCTGAAAGAGCCACAGGTAGCTATGGACATCATAAAAGGACAATAGAATAATGTAGGGTACATTTGCCCCATCTAGGTGTGTAGCTTGTACTCATATTAACTGAGTTTTGTTTTCTTTGTGTGGGCATTTTGCAGGTTGAAGATTTCCTGGTATAAATCTGGCTGATAAATTACAAGCCTCTAGGGTTTTCATTTTATGGGGCTAGGGGTTTAGAGCCAGTGGCAGCAAGTCTTGGCAGGCTAACCGCAGGGGGTGGGTGACTTGAGAAAATGAGCAGTTTGACAGCAGTGAACCTTCAGAAACTGAGAGGACCACTGCTTGGAGAGAGCCATGGGGGCGGGGAGACTGCCGCTTCCGGGGCATAGCCGGGCATAGCAAGGGTTTAATAGTTATATATTTACTATGAGTTAATACCAAGGGAAACCTGAGTGTAGCTTCTGGCTTCACCTTTACTTACCAGTTAGTAGCTGGCATGGATCACCACTGACTTTGGAGATCATTTGGCTGAGCTACTAGTCTCTTGCTAGTCAGGCCGAAGATAACATCTCTGACAATTGAGTTTTGGTGACAACAGTTGCCTGGTCTGCTCTTTAGGAATTTGGGGCCAACCTTTGTTAAAACCAATAACTCCAGGCCAATACTGACATGGCATAGGTAACGTTTTGATATCATAGAAACAAAATTACACTCTCAGATCAGGTTAACACTACTATTTTGAGTCTCACAAAAACCTATGGAGACTGATTACACAGATGGGGACCACAAACATCTTCACTTCCATCATCTTTTCCGGGCCTCCCACACACGTGCTCTCTAGTCTTCAAATGTTATTGCTTTCTGAACAAATGCTTTTCTTGTGCAAAATTTGTAATTTCCATTGCATGGTGGGGGAAAAAAAAAAGGTCTGGTTTAGTAACTATTTGCATTAAATGAAAGTACAGATAAATGCTTGACAGAAAAAAATAAACGAGGAAGCAAATAAATAAAAAATAAAACAAGTTTTTGCTTTATGGAGCTGTGATGACCTTCTTCCTCACTATCAAAGGATGGTCCAGTGAGGGGAAATCCCTTTGTTAAAGAGAAGTGAATTGGATGTACTGGTGAGCCTCTGTGAACAGGGATGTGTTGGTCTTCGGTAATGCTAATTTTAAACATTGATGATTAAGAGAAATCTGCAGGAGCATCACTAATGCAAAGAGTATTTCAGCTGAAGTTAATTGTTTCCCTGTGTTTCTTCAAGTAATTACAGGCTGACCTTACAGACAGATTACAGCAATTTACAGCATTCTAGATTCTCTATAGCTTCAGTTCTGTATGAGGAACCGAATTACTGCTCTAATTATCAGGGTGGTTGTGCATCTTTGGGTCTTGGGGCTTTGTTTACAGCCCATGTTTATTGTTTTACATCTCGTTGTGAAAATAGGCAGACCCGTCAACTTTGAAATGACTTTGAATATTCTGAATGCTTTTGCCTAATATGATCTATTACTCAAAGGCTAGTAGAAAGAATAGTGTCACTGAGAACTCAACATCCTGGAATGTTGAGGAAACCTAGAAGATGCCCTAGAAAAGGTAGTACACATTTCAGACAAGTCCCCATCAGCATCAGTTACTCCATGGCCAGGGATTCCCCCTTGTAAACACCATTTGCCAAGAAAAAACAACAGGATAAAAAAAACATCCACACCAAGGTATTACCAGTGACAAAAGAACTGAGTAAGAATTGTAGTTAAATTTTAACTAGTCTTCTTTAGATACAATGTTAGACAGGAGGAAATACCCTGAAACAGCTGGAACAGCTGGAACCTCTTGCTTCCACTCTTGGATAAAATGTTACAACTAGTTCTAAGTTACAAAGCTAAGAAAGCGCTTGAAGACACAGGACAACATGCATGAATCCATTACACCAGGACATAGCTTCCTGTTTCTCTGGAGATAATGATAGGAAGTTTCTACCCTCAGGTAGAGTGGAGGCCAGCAGCCATGGAAAGGTGGTGCAGTTACACAGCTTGGCAGGCCTCAGCTCCATGTCCTCACCCATGTTGGTGATGTCTGATATCTGAGAGATGAGTGTGAGCCTATGCATTTTCTTTTACTCTACACAATGCTTCTTGCCCTTAAAAAGTAGGGTGCTTTCACTTCTGTTTTCATTGTGAACTCTTGTGATATAAGTGTGGCAATTTGTGAGTATACCACTCCCACCTATCTTGAACTTTCCGTGTCTTACTGCTATGCACTGCCAACTTGATTAGGGTCCACCCTGGCACCCATGACTCTTCTCAGAGGCTGTTTCCACCCGAGGGCAATTGCTGCAAATAGAGTTCCAGGTTTCATGAATTAATCCAAAACTCTTCTCCAAAGTTGGCAGTGAGTAACTGCTGCGCTGAGTTAACAAAAGAGGGCATCACCTAGTGGAAACACTTCTATGATGCACTGAATGGAATCTTTGAGACAGGACTTGGATAAATTTCCTAAGCACATTTAAAATAACAGTAGTAGTAAATATTGCCTATGATTTCCTGAACAAATTATATATCCTTGATTAAGGTTCCAAAAATGTCTGGAGGTTTTTCGAGTCATATCCATGTGGCTCTGAGACATGTTCCTCCTTCCTGTTCCATTCCTGAGGGAGGCCAGACCTTAACTTAAATCCTTATTACAAGGACTAAGGGAAAATTAGTTTCAATATTCCAGCCGTCTTCTATTAAAGTCCACATGTGATAAAAGGATTTGCAAAATTGCATAACAAAAGCTTTCCTCTCTCTTTGTTAATTCTAGAAGCAGTTCTCATTAAAATCTGATGTTTATATTATCATGTAGCTGTTTTGTTATTGCTGTGTTAAAATGGGTTAATATATTTGAAACATTTCTCAGATTTCATTATGAACGTGGTAAGCATATGTTGAATCATATTTACCAAAGCAATGAGAAAGTCCTCAATGACTTGAAGAGTGTATTGATTACTTTCACATTGCTTAACAGAGCAAACATTTGTTTGTGCTTTTGGTTCCAGAAGGGTACAATCCATCACAAGGAAGCCAGGATGAAGCCACTCAATGAATGGCAGAAAGCTCATTTGGAGAGGCTGTTCTCAGAGCAGACTAGGAAACAGATAGAGAAGCAAGAACCAGGGTTCAGGTAGTCTTGAAAGATCTGTTTCTGGTGACCCACTTCTACCAGTTGATTCCCACCTTTAAATGTGCTGTGCCCTTTAAAAACTGAATCTCCACCTGGAAAAAAAAAAAATGAACACATTCAAAACATGAGTCTATGGGATCATCTCAAGTTGAATTTATGACATTCTAGCCCAGCCCCCAAAGACTCATGGCCATCTCACAATGTAAAACTTATTAGTCTTAACAGTTCTAACACTGCCAACTAACCAACCAACCAACAAAAAACAGAAATAAAAAACAAACAAACCAAAACAATAACAACAAAACAGAAGTTGGGAGTCTCTCTTGATGGTTAAGGTAATTATTTTACCTGTGAGATCCTGTAAAAGAAAATGTAAGAAGCCACAAATTTCCAATATGCAATGACGCAGAGTAAACATTACCATTTCCAAAGAGAGAAGCAGAATAGCAGGAAACATTAGACTACAATGAGAACTAAAACCCAGTGGGGTAGATATTATATCAAGTAGCTTCATGTCTTCTGTTACTTGATATTATATCAAGTAGCTTCATGTCTTCATGTCTTCATGTC
The DNA here is from genome assembly GCF_900095145.1 of Mus pahari. Lineage (NCBI taxonomy): Eukaryota > Metazoa > Chordata > Mammalia > Rodentia > Muridae > Mus > Mus pahari. Next base: position 132,183,076 of record NC_034592.1, on the reverse strand, counting down.
TTCTTCTTCTGTTGACTGAAGCATGTGGTGGCAACATTAGAGTTTTAGAAGGATTTAGGTATCTCTGCTCATAAATCTCTTGGGCTTGTCCTACTCAGTGCTTGCAGATTTTCCTCAGATCATAAACATTATAATAATATGGTGGGGTCTCACCATCAACATAAGACTTTTCCATTAAGAGTACATTCACTGGATGATCAGGAGCTCCCTGAGGAGAGGGCTTCTGTTACCAAATGCCTACTTCACATTTTGTTGGAATCTTTATGGAAACCTCTTATATGAAGTATGCCTGAAAAATCAGCAGCACATGACTACCACCAAGTTCTGCTGCCACTATGTCTCTTTGAACCAAGGCAGCAGCCTCTGAATGCCTATGTGGGTGTGATCGATGATCGAGAAAACACTTCTGTTGGTGTTAGAGTGAAAATGATGCTGATTTGAGCTCTCTTGGTACTACTGTTTTGACTGTTCTGAGCTTACTAGCTTGCTGATCTTCATCTGTAATATTTCTGAACTAGGTGACAATGACAAAGTACATATCTTTTATTGATGATAACAGTTCATGTGGTTGAGCTGGACATCATTGCATTAAGTAAAAGAGGAACAAAGTCACAAAGGATTGAAGAAATCCCAAGGCCTTTAGCAGTGAGTTATGGTATCAGGGATTCTAACCAGTATATCTTATTCCAAAGCAATGTCAAATCACAATTCTATAATGGGGTCTGTGATCTGTGTATCATAGCCTGGAAGTGTTATATTATTTATATACTATGATGATCCATGTCTCAACATACGCATGTAGGCATTCAGCACACAACATGAAACTAATCTCAAATTAAAGAACTCATCTTAAGTTATCCTAGGATAGTTAAGCACATCCACAGTAGTGTTTTTCTGTATCACACAGCTCAGTTGGCTGTTTATAAGATATACAAAAATCAAGGCTAAGAAATAGGGGATTATAGATGTGGATCGAGGACAGAAGATTAGATTTGTGCTCTGCCAAATGAAATATGAAATTGAAAAGTTATTTAAGGACATAGAACTGCTGCAAAAAAGGATAATAAAGCCAATATGTGATGGAAACACTAAGACTTTCCTACAAAAATATGAAAAGCGGAGAAGAAATTCATGGAAGAAATATGTACATTTCATCACCAGGGAGAGCTGCTGCTCATGGAACAAATGGAAGTGTCCTCCTCATTTAAGGAGGGTTTAGATTATATGCATTGATGCCCATGAGTCCTGCACAAATGCCCTGATGATAAATAACCACAGTTCCCGGTCCAAATAATATTTCTGTGAACACATTCAGCACTGCTTTTCCAAATACATATGTCTTTTCATTTCTGTAGCAATAATGCAAACATTTTAATGTGTTTACTCTGAGATGAGATGAGCCACCTTGACCATTCCTACAGACAAATATATATATATATATATATATATATATATGTGTGTGAGTTCCCTAGTTCATTGTCTTGGAGCACCTTTTAATTCAGTCATTAAAAGGAAGCTGGGGGTAGTGGTATACACCTTTCATCCCAGCTTTTGGGAGGCAGGATCAGGCAGACCTCTGTTTGCTTGAGGACACCCTCATCTAGAGAGTGAATTCAAGGACAGCCAGAGCTACATAGTGACACCCTGTCTCAAAAAACAAACAAAAAATTAAAAATAAAAACCAAGGAAAACAAACTAAGAAAAAGAGATAGGGATGTAGTTTAGTTCTTGAATTTGCCCAGCATTGTACAAGGCTTGGATTAACTCTCTAGTACCACAAAACCAAAACCACAATATATCACAACACAGAAAACACACCAAGTACCCCAAACTGTGGCATGGGCTGGGTCTTCCAGTGTTGGATATCCAGCCAGAATGAGACCTAGAGGCTTATGATTTCTGCTGCTATAGAATCTGAACTGATGAGGGCCTCTAGAGAATGACAAGCTCTAAGCAGATGGTAGTATGATCATCACAGAGTTCTCTCACAGATAAGGACACCCTTGTCTTTTTATGACTTTGGGCTAATTGCTTAAGGTGCATGCCCAGTGGAGGATGGGGCATTCCACTGAGGTCCCTTGCATATGCACTCAGGTCTGGTTGGCATTACTACTGTTATGTGGGATACAAGGTCTCTTAGGACAGGTTTCAGTTTCATGGATAACACAATCTTAATATGGACACAGAATGATGCCAAGGACAATTCAGTGGCATTGGAGAAAGAAACCACCAACATAGGGAATTTAGAATCTGAGCCAATTTGAGAAGAGGAAAAGTAAAAATACATTTTTAAAGATTATTTATTTTATGTATGTGGGTACACTTGCTGTCTTCAGACACACTAGAGAGAGGGCAAGGCATGCTTTCTGAGTTGAAGTGGTGTTGGAGCTTTGGAAGATATAGAACTACACAGCTCGATAAAGAGATGTTTCTCCCATTTTCTCATCGTGTCCTCAAGTGTATCATCTTCCTTTATACCTTTTAACGGTAAGCTGGTCTTGAAGTTGTAAAATAGAATTTTCTCTTTGCCATGGGAGGCCTTGCAAAAAAGCAAGTCCCTGGCCTAAAGAACACATGAGAGTCACCTGCTGTTTATATCTGTAAAGGACTTTACTGATTGTAGATTATAGTATTTCCATGGTATGTTATTAATCACTGACCAAACCATTTGTGCCAAAATATGCAGATGTATTGACAATCAAAGTTCTGAACTATGACTGGGGAGCTGATAAATGTAGAGGGCCTTTTGATTTTTCCCTTTCTATCTGCCTAAGTTTTACTCTGATGCAATAAAAATGATATAAAGTCATTCAGATAGACATCTTTGCTTTTTTCTTAGTTTCTAACTTGTCTGGACTTTGTTCTCTACATAACTTTACCTTTCCTCTTCTGGTGCAGCCAGACATACCTACATTTTTTTCTATCCCCATTAGAATGACATGTAGCCTGTTGTGCTTCTGAGATACACATTTCTTGTTCTCAGTACGGACAGGCAGGAATGATGGTATAGCTACCATAACAGTTGGTATGTCCTCCGTTCCTTGTTCAACTGCCAGAACCATTAGTTTAATAAAGTAGGAAATGAATGTTGAAATTACAAAAGGAGAAGCTAATAACAGACTGGATGAGAAAGAAAGGGAAGGGAGAAAAGGACTCAGTTTCCTGTTTGGAGAAGCACTGTGCTCTGCTTCTCTGCTGGGACCTTACATTGACTCAGTCATGAAATAAGTTCCCTTCAGAGCTGAAACAATTACATAGCAGAGGTGAGGAACAAGTTGCTTGAGAAGAGCTACTTTGGTAAATGTTTCATTCATGAGAGTTTGCTGCTCAATACTTACCAAATCAGTGGTTTAGGTGAGAGGTAGGGAAGAATCGTAATAAGTGAAAATATGTTTCTTGTATTTGTGCCTTTGAGTTCCTGTACGTGTACATGCATGAGTGAATACACCTGAAGATAAGTGTGTGGAGGCCAGAAATTGACACTGGGTGTTCTGTTCCATAGACTTCTACTTTAGTTTTTGAGATGAGCTCTCCCACTGAACCCAGCACTCACTTACTGGCTAGATAGCTCTGGGGGAACACGTGCCAGGGACTTCTCAGCACTTTGGTTACAGACATGTGCCACTCAAGTGCTGGGGAACGCAAGTGGTCCTCATACATGTGCAGTAGGCACTTTACTGAATGAGCCATCTCTGTTGCCTTATGTTGTAGAAAATTTTCTAACCAAGTGAAAATTATTAATTGGAAAGAAAGAAAAATGAAGGAAGGAAGGAGGGATGGAAGATGAAAGAAAGGAGAAAAAACCAAAACTATAAGGGGTTACCCACCCTCTAAAAACTCCAATATTACCTCTAACTTTATGCTATTAAAGATATGAATTATTTAATGATCACAGTTCATTATTTGTGTTTCTGGATACATTTGATTTGGTGTGAAACATTCAGGCTTTACAAAAGCCACATCTCTAAATTGAAGTGATTGTATCAACATATTAATTTGATGTACATGAATATGCATAATTAATCATGTATTATTAATTAGAATATTTTGTGCACTCTTCACATATCCTTATACATTACCATCATCATCATCCTTGTGGATCTGTGGTCTGTAGAAATCAATGAAGGCATGGAGAAGCCAAGCTTAGCAGTTGTCATTCTATAATCTCTTTACACCATTACGAAGAAGCATAAAGTCTATTTTCATGTGTTTTCTGTATAGTCTGTGTCACCTTCCTCATTAATCACTTATAACCAAAACCATGGACCTCTGTATAGCACAGTTTCAAGGAATCCAAAGATTATTTTTCTGGAATAAAATATGATCACTATATGCATTGTCAATAGAACATGGAATCCATAGTATGATTCCTTCGATTGTACCTCAATTTTATATATAGGTATGTCCTCTCAATGCTCTGGACTCTCAAAAGCTTCTTTATGCAAAATGATTGCCCAAATGCATTTTGACATATGTTATATTGTATTTACTTGCTTGTTTGAGTCAAAGGCTCACCATGTAGCCCAGGACTCAATTAAACTCACTCTGTAGTTCTGGGCTGGTTGTTCTCAGAATCATTGCAATCATCTTGTCTCAGAAATCTAAATGCTGTGATTTTAGACATGAACAACCATGCCACCTTTCTCTTTATATATCAATTTATGTGTATATATATATATATATATATATATATATATATATATATATATAACCATGCTCATTAAAGAACACTGTGAGCACTGTTCTGTTGTCAGTTAGTGGTGCTCCAGTCCACAGCATCACAACTCTGGAGACTAATGGGGGGTGAGTGAAATTTCCTTTGCATAGGACCAGCCTCAAACAGCATCACCCTCTGCATTTAGTCAGTTCTACCTCTTCTGGTGGTGTTTACTTTGTGGTCTTGTACTGACAGAACTCTTTCATGTCTCCATCATCGTTCTGATTCACCAAAAATCTTATGGTGGAAGGGTTATTTTATTGAATGAAAACACATATGCCCCCTATTTCACTGCAGCAATCCTGATCTCAATTTACTACTATGTAGTTGACATATTTGTGTCATAGATCTTAGCCAAAAGGATAAATTGTAAACTTTGCGTACAATCAGGCATCTGAGGGCTAAAGAGATAAGTCAGTAGTTAAAAGCAATTGCTGTGTGATCAAGAGGATTAGAGTTGGGATCCCAGCACACACATAGCATGCCACAAATCAAGCATTTCCCTGAAACCCCTGTGACCCTAGCTCTGAAGGATTCAATGCCCCTTTTCAGGCCTCTGCATGTGTAACTTTGCATGCATGTCTCTCACACATGTGTGGATACATACTCACGCAGATACATATGAAGCCATACATTCAAAAGAATAAAGTTTCTTAGAGAAAACACACTTTCTTTGAAAATCAAAAGGTTTTGTGAACATGTTTTAAAAAGAAAAAAAGACAAAGTTAAACATTGATAAAAGTGTATTAAAATTGAAAGCATTTGTGTTCTTTCACAGGTCTAGTAAATAAGTGCAAAGACCCTATGCACAGGAACCTCATGGGCTTGAGAGCAAGAAACAGATGTACAGATGGGAGCAAATGAACAGAATTACATCCAGAAAATGCCAGATGCTTTGTAGAATATGTAACAGGACAGAAGCACAGAGTCCCTGAAAGAAGCTCAGCCTAGGTTATATCTTGAATTTTTTTTTAAAAAAAATCTTCATTTTAATGATGATTCATAAATGTTTTAACTTTCCTTGGAACCCACTACCCACCAGTGGTAGTGGAAAAGAAAGGATATGGGAGAAATGGACCAGTTTAGAAAGGTTCTTTGGAGCAACTCCCATCTGTGTTGTCTGGAAATCAAAGTTCAGTTCACAGGTTAGCAGGAAGCAGCAGCTCGATCCACTCAAAACCACCCCAGGGATATAGTTGCAGTCTAGTTTGGTAGAGTTGGGATAGCAACAGTGGTAACAGGACTTAGCAGGGACAGCCAGGCCTCAGTCTTGGCTCCAGTCAGTAGGGGGTCCAACATGAACACCAGGAGTAGTTCTTGGCTGTGCCTCTATCAGGGAAGCAGAGAGCACCAAAGATAAGAGAACCACAAGCATCACTCAGCTCGCTGTACCAGCAAGCCAAGCTCTGTCTCCATCACTCTGTTGAGTCCTATTTATACAAATATTACATGCCCTCCACATGCCTTTCCTCAGCACATGCATCCAATAATCCCAAGTCCTTAGAAGCTGCAAAAAACTATAGCATACTACCAGAAGTTTTTCGGTGAGTTTCTGTCTATGGCATCTCGACAAATGTAGCTCAATTATGCAATGTAAGGCAGACCATTATATGTGTGTCATTGTCAAAGAATCTTTCACCAAATGATCTTTCACATGCTTGTTTTAGCAGAACATCTTCTCTCATGTGTCTGTCTCAGTGAAATGTTCCTTTATGAGTCTGCCTTAGCCTTTCACACCTGTGTCCACTTTAACAAAATGTTCCTTCATGTGTTTGCTCTAGCAAAACACCCTTTAATTGACTTCCCAAAGAACCCTTAATTTTCCACTTCACATATCCCTGTTTAAGAATTGTCTTTTTAAAACACTAACAGTCTATATATAATAAATGTAATTATAAAAGCAATCACATTTTTAATAAATGACTTATATATATCATAGTCAAACAAAAGTCTAAGAACCTTAAATTTCTATCAGTACATAATGAACAAAAATTCTAAATATCTATCAGTATATGATAATTTAAACAAAATATTTAAATTTCTATTAATATATATTAATTAAATAAAAAGCTTAAATTTTATTAATATATAACAATTAAACAAAAAACCTTAAATATCTATTAATATGGAATAATTAAGACATAATAATTAAATAAAAAACTTAAGTTATATTAATAAATAATAATTAAGCAAAACAACCTAAAATCCTAGATGATAACAACCATAACACATCAAGCGACCAAAACTACCCACCCCAACTTAAGGGATTGGGACCATGGTCTTCTTATATATATTTGTTTCTTGATGAATTGGGGTGAAAATTTTCTGTTCTGGGCCCCAAGGAAAAAATGGTTAGTTTGAGAAAAGTTAGCTATATCATTTATTACCTAGTCTCTGGGTTAATCTAGATTTTGTATTGTTTGTTGTTTGGGCCCTAAGGGGAGAAATGGTTAGTCTAAGAAAAGCTAGCTATAGCATTTGATTGTGATAAACAGTCTGGTCAAGCTCAGGTTTAAAATCCCAGTGACCATCAGGTGACTGTTGCCTGCAAGGGACATCAGGCATTTGGCCATGCCTTTTGGGCTCTTGGATCCGGTCAAGTAGCTACAGCCTCCCACGACCCCCTAGGAGAGGCCTGTGGTCATCAGTCATGTAAGAGTAGCACCAAGCCCTCCCACATGCAGATAAGGTATCTCCAAGCTCTCAGGCTAAGCCAATGAGAAGTACCTGCTGTCAGACCATGACCCACCCCAAAACTGTATGTAAGAATTCTATCCGAGAGGAATAAAGGTGTGTGAGAACTACTCCGTTGTCTGAGAGCTTCTGTCATAACAGCTGTAACACTGCCGCTTGGGAAGAGGTCTGCTGTCCCAAAGCCACATGAAGCTCCCTCCCACTCCCCACCCCCACACTTAAGTCAGCCTCTCGATGGCCCAACCCTGCACACACAGCGCCAGGGAGATGTAGCACTGTGGAGACAGAGGTGGAGCCAGGGAAACAGTGGAAGCTAAAGAGACTCCTCTTTCCTGCTCACACTCTCTCCCCAGAGGTCACAGTAGAAAGTCTCCAATATACCAGCCCACAGTCTAGCTATAGTATTTATTACCCAGTATCCGGGTTTATCTAGTCTCTGTATTGTCTCGTTATAGCATTTATTACCCAGTCTCATTAATTATCTAGTCTCTGTATTTTCTGTCTAGTCTATATATTGTCCATCTCTTTGTGATCCATCACTTGGGCTAGCCTGCTTGAAGTTGATGTGTATGTTCTTTTTTGTTGTTGTTTTTGAAGAAATCAGTAACTGAGACAGTCTGAATTATTTGGGCTATTTGGTTTGTGAAGACATTTGTGCCTCAAGTGATAAGACGCTTTTCTTGGTTAGATCTGATTTTTATAAGTTTTGTTGGTCCAATCTAATCTTTATACTTTTTTTTTTGGAGGTATCTATATATTCTCATTTCCTGTAGATACATAAGCATAACTATGTCCCCATCTTAAAACTATTGTAAGTTTTCATTTTAATGTCAACACAACCTTATAGTCTATTGGTTGACCTAGTTCTTCAGTGTTTTCAATAACCCAGTGTCTCTCAACTGCTCTTGTTCCTTTTTCACCAACATTAAGAAAATTGAGAGTTAATAGCATATTATTTAGTGTGTCCCTGGGGATTTTCACTAGGTGGCTGAGGTGGACCAAGTTCTGTGGCTGTAGAGTCTCAGGTTCTCTCTTCCATTAAGATTAATCTGGGACTTCCCGCTTATGCTGGATGTTGACATTGAATCTGAAAATCTCCCCAGCTGTTCTTGTTTGACGATCTTATCACTGTGGTCACAGAAGCTACAGAAATGTTTGTTATCTTGTAATCTCTTTGCTCTCCTTTCCAGATTTAAATTCCTAGTGGGTTTTAGACATCTCTAGAATAACAGGAACAAAGAAACTAGTCTTATTACTCTCCACCTCCCAGGAAGGCCATCTGTATTCTGACTTCTGTCACTCTCGGTTAGCAGTCATGTAGATGTAGCCATTTGATGTGTGTCCTTGTGAATCTGGTTCATTATAGTGGCAGTATTGCCCTGGTTGCTGTTTGGAAGTTGTGAATTATTTAAAATTCACTATGATCATTTTACTTGCTTCAATGGTCATATTTACAAACCCAGCATTGATGATACACAGGAAACTTTTTTAACTGTATTGCAATATTTAAAGTGATGTGGTTAACATACTTATTTGTACATGTCATAATGTCTAAAATAAGCACTGGGAAATACTCATATACATACATGTGTATGTTGAGCCAATTTGCATTGACAGCTCTGTGAGAGCTGTCGCCAGTCACCTACTTGTGAGCTCTTGGTACTATCAGAACCCTTGCTTTGTTGCCTTCTGGCTATTCTGAGAGATATCTGCAATGACTCCTCATTTTGTCTGAGTCTGCATCACCCTGAAGACAAATGACATTAATCTCCTTTTTATAAGCTTATCAGCACTTAGGATAATTTCTTTTATCAGGTGCTGATTCAGGTCTTTTAGCCCCTTTCCCTAATGGGTGGTCTGTCTTCACTGCTGATTTATAGATGGGCACACTAGTCTTCTTTGCTGTCCTCTGCCCTCTTGGCTGATCATCTTTTCACTCAGGGGTAATATCCTGATGAACAGATAGTGCTCTAGGCCGGTTTCAGCAGCCCTCCCTTTTACCACATGCATATTTTCATTCCTGTTTAAGAAACACTTTCCTCCTTTTAAAATGACAAAACATCTCCTCTGCCACATTGCAGATGCTTCTGTGAAGTTATTTCTTGTAGGAGGGAATGTTCCTCCATCCTTTCGTACACTGCTGCATATACCTTGCACATAAGAAGGCAGAAGCTTGAAAAGGACTGTCTGTTCTGGATCCACATCTGCAATCCCACACAGTCAGCTCTGCTGGGGCTACAGCCTTAGTGATTCTTCTCGCACTTAGAAAACTAAAGCAGGGATGACGGAGAAATAGAGAGCACTCAGTGTTTCACGAAAAGAGCAATGAAACAAGTTTTCTCAGAGTGGAAAAATCCAGTCAGCATATCCCCAAGATAATCTCTAGGCAACCAAAATCACATCAATTTAAATCATGTCATAGGCTAGAAAAGCTGAGAGCTTTGCTTATCAAAACTGAACAGCCCTCACCAGTATGCCCAGAACTTTTTAAAGAAATACTTTTCACAGAGACAAAATTATATACACATATATGTGTGCATATATATATTTGTATATATTACATGAATTAATACATAGATGCATACTACATGTTTACATTTGAGAGTATACATATAGCTACATATAAACATCTAGAGTATGAATACATATATTGTTCCATTCTAACCAAGATTTTTATTAATTTTCATCTTGATATTTTGGTTCCATTAAGGAGTGGAAAGAACAGACTAATTCTTTGCTATTTCAGTGTCCTTGTCACACTCCGCACTTGACATCAGCTATTCCTTCACACACTCAGAGAAAACCAAAAGATTGGTGAGCTGGAAATAATCAACATGCAAAATGCAATAGCAATTCCCAGGCACCTCGCTCCATCGCAGCACTACTATAGGAGCTAGATCATGGAATCAGCCTGGATGTCCAACATCAGAAGAGTGGGGCAAAACGTGATACATGTGCACATTGGAGTTTTATTCAGCTATAATGAAGAAATAAATTGTGACATTTGCAGGAAAATAGATGCAAGTAGAAATCATGTTAAGTGAAAAAACTAGACACAGAATAACAACTATGATGTGTTTTTAAAGAGAAATTAATAGGGGTGAACATGATCAAATACATTATACACATATATGGAATTGTCATAATAAAACCCATGATGCTGTATAATATATGTTAATGATAAAAGAAAAAAGTAAGCACTGTGCCAGCTTTGGTCTGCAAAGCACACATTTGTATGTACATATATGTTCAGGGGAACTTTTCCTTTTCTTGTTTGCCTAAAATTGGGACAAAGACTCATAAAGGCAAACTCTCTCTACCTTCTTCCCCTTTTCTGTTCAAAGTTTGGATACAGCTTCCTCTTTATTATGTTTGTTTATCAGCTCATGGCACTGGGGGGGACTGGCAGCAGGGTTTTACCCGCACTCCGACCTTCCCACCCTCTTCCTGCCACTGAAGCCTGGGACTGCTTTGCCATTACCTTGCCACTTCTCTATAATTTACTGTCCTTGGTGCTGGAGTAATAGTGCAGCAGGTGCTCTTCCATAGGACCCAGATGTAATCCCCTGCTTCTACCTGGTGAGTCACAGTCATCCATAAATGCAGTTTTGGGGGAATCTGTAGGCACTTCACAGACCCATGTGCACAGATACCCACAAAAAGATAAATGTAAATTAAAAAATGTTTCCTGTTCTTTGCTAAAATGTTATTTAAATGCTTACTTGGTATGTATTGTCTCTGGTCATAAACCAATGGTAATAATCCACTTGTTTTTGTTTTCCTCCTGTTCATCTGCCCTATTACATAGTCCTGCTCAGCTGTGAAGTGAAAGTTAGACAAAAACCAACAAACAAACAAAACAAAAAATAAACAACAACAGCAACAAAAAACATCTCCCCAACCCAAAACCTAAAACCAACCCAACCAACCAAACAGACAAACAAAACAACAACAACAAAAAAAAGCAGACATTAACTCATCTTCTAGCTGAGAGTAGGCAAGTAAGGGTGACACATGGAGAAGTACCCAGCCAGGCTCCCTTGGGAATCCTGATCCCTGCTGTCATGAGAGATGACGGACTGTTGAAACTTTAAGATAAGTTCTATGGTAGACTGGTATCTTGCCACTGAAATGCTGGCAAAATGCACAGTGAAACTATGCCCATGTCTTCTCTGAACCACGAAACTCACTTGTGTTCATGCATTTGGGACTTTCCAGTGTGATCACGGACCAACTACTCACAGGCTTGACATTCCGTACAGTTCACTCATGCTCAGTTCTGTCTTAGCTATGCTGGTGGTTCGTGACACTGCCCAAAGATTTCTCTCTTCTCTAAATCTTCTACTTCCTACTTCTCTCTTCCAGCAAGCCGTTTGATGGCCATGTTTGCTCAGCACACCTGGGAACCCTGTGCCTTTCCACCAATCTGGCAATGGGAAACTCCTAGATCTCTCCAGCGTCTGTGCACTGCTGTCTGGTTCCATAGTGTTCATTTTCTTATTCATGGCTTCTTTGAAGCTCAAGAATCCCTGAAAGCCAGCCCTAGATCCTGTCAACATCTGTGCTACCACTGCAGGCCACCAGCAGGCACTGTGTTTTCATGGTTATTGAAATGAAAACATAAATGCTGTTCTAATGGAGACAGGGTGAGTTCTCTGGATTTCTTTATTTATTTAGAAAGATGAAAAGCAGGTCAGGAGAGATAGCTCAGAAGTTAAAAGCACTTAGTTCTACGGACAACGTGGGTTTAGTTTCTAGCATCTCCGTGGTAGCTCATAATGGTTGATAAGTTCAATAAAGGGAATCTGAGGTCCTGTGCTGTCATCTGAGGACAATAGGCACACACATGGTATGCAGACATTTATATAGGCAAAACATTAATACTCTAAAATAAAATTTTTTAAATATTTAAAAGAAAATTAAAAAAATAATTTCTAGCATGGTGGTACATGCTTATAATTTTAGCACTTGGGAAATTTGGAAGCTGAGACAAAAGGATCACAAGTTCAAGACCAGTCCAGGATAAATGAAACCTTATTGTAGGTTGATTTTTTTTTTATCAAAATGATAAAAGACTGGAAATATTTTGAAATTTAATGTGTTTAGAATTTAGAATTTTTATATACACACAGAGAGGGAGGGAGAGAGGGAAGGAGAGGATAGGTGGTGGGGAATGATGAAACACTGTGACAAAACACAGAATTCATTTGTACTAATTTCCAAGAAACTAGCATTTGTCTTTTCCCTTCCATGGAAGGCAGAAGGGGACTACTCTTGGGTTTCTACTGTGGCTTGTAGGTTATTCAAGTGTGATGACTAAAAATGGCACCCATAGGCTCACAGGGCACTATGGGGAGGCATGGCTTTGTTAGAGTACGTATGGCATTGTTGGAGAAAATGTGTCAATGGGAATGAGCTTTGAGGTTTCAGAAGCTCAAGTCAGGCATAGGGACTCACTCTTCCTGCTGCCTGTGGATTTTGATGTAGAACTCTAGGCTATTTCTTGAGCAACAAGTCTACCTCTGTGTTGCCATGCTTCCTGCTATAACCATAATGAACTAAACCTCTGAAACTGTAAGTCAGCCCCATATAAATGTTGTCTTTTATAAGCATTACCACAGTCATGGTGTTTGTTCACGGGACCAAAACCCTAAGATATTGTTTCAGGGCTAAAAGTATTTCAGATTTGGGATTTCATTCAAGTTTCAGATTTTGCAATATTGCAGGTTTTGCCCTGGAGACTAGAGGATTTGTGTTGTGGAACTCTGTAATCTGCCTCCTGTGACTAAGCTAGTCTCTTCCATCTCCTTTATTTCCTGTGTACTGACTATAAGAATGACTTTTGCTGAAAGCCAGATGCATGATGACCTGTCCTCTGCTTTCTTGCTGGAATTTATCTCCTCTCATCCAGGGGACTTTATGTTTGTGCTGTCTCAGTCCTCCTTTTATGTCTTTCTGCCTTCAGGTATCTGGTCATTCATTCACTTGCACATTAATCCCATACACACCTAGGAAGTGTCTTTCCTGTGCCAGGGACTCCCTTTCAGGCACTTTTCAATACTTGCAGAATTTAAAGAAGAGATGTTTGTCTGAACACTACACCTTTTAAAATTTGCCAGAGATTGGCTGGTTAAATGTTAGCTTTATACTCTGTAGACACTCAACGACATGACTCAGTGCTCCAGTCTCAGGATTCAGCCTCTGTAGGATTGTTCCCAGGATTCTCTTAACACAGAAGCTCTGAGTTCCCCTTTCTGTCTTGACTCTGCCCTTCAAGGTTTAGTTCTAATATTATCTTCTCTGGGAAGCCTTTCTGAAAGCTCCTTGTTGAAATCAAAGCTCCCTTCCTCACAAGTCATCATTGGAACTTGCAGTTGAAGTACTGGATATTTGAGGGCATGCCCTGCTACCCTTGGCCCAAGGTCAGCATTTCCTGTTTGGACTTTAGGTCATTAGAGAGGGGTATGTTTCTCCACATTGATTTTTGCCCTTTAGTAAGTACTAAGTAGATAGCTTAAGGGGCAGTCATCTATGCTGGCTAGGTTGGAAAGAACTTCTGTCCTTTCAAATGGCTGTTAACATCCATTCAAAGCTGGTTTGTTTGTTTCAGAGGAGGCCACTCAGAGAAACTCAACATCCTCAAATCACCCTAACTCACAGCTTTAGCTGACCTACTGTAATCTTTGCTCATTATAATACAAAATGGTCTTCCCTGAGGTGCTCCTTTCTATCAGTTTCTTAGAACACATAGAGTATATGACCTCAAGCTGAGCATGCTCAGGAATGTGTAGCTTTACAGTGGACCCCATCCTGCCCATGCCATTTATTAAGATCCTTGGTAAAAAGCCTTTTCCTGTTCATCAAGGGGCACTGCCTTTAGAAAGGCATATGACTAACTTCTTTCAGGAATTCCTCACACTTCCACCCCTGGTTGTGCCTATGAACTTTGTATTTTTTCATGCCTTTACTGGTCTAGCTCCAACAAAGTGAAAGATGTAAATTTCAAATTGCTAAGTCTAGAAGAGAAGTGCAAATCACCTCCTGGATGGGTAAAGTCTCATCTCACTAAATATTGTTGGGGTGCAGAACAGCTTAGACTCTCTTGAGTGGCTGGTGAGAATGTGGAAAGTGCTTTAAGACACTGGTTGGCGATTTCTTATATATGTAAACATAGTTACCATACAACACAGCCTTTAGTGTCTATATTTACTGAAGAATAAAAGCATATTCACATAAAGGCTTGTGCACAATGTTTAGAAACAACTCTTTCTTTTCACAATGACTGGAGATAATTCAAATGCCTATCAGTAGATGAACTGACAAACATCATCTTTCCGTATAATGGAACCCTGCTTCAGAGTGTAAAGGAGAAAGCTATTGACGATTGCAAAAATCCAAAACATGCTAGTCCCATGACATTTTGGAAACTGAATCTCTAATCTTCAGTGTAAGAAAGTAGATATTTTGACATCTGTTCCTGGGGTGAGAAGATTGCGTGTGTGAGGTGACTCAAGTATAGCTTGGCTGTGGTAATAAGACACAGGAACACTGGTCCTGGATGCTCACCCATCTCTACCTCAGTATGCCTTTGGGTGTATGAAGCAATACCTCTCAAAACTGACTAGAAAGGAAATGTCCTGGGTGGTTGTTTTTCAGGCTCCCCTTTGTGGTATATGTGACTAAATGGAATTCTGAAGAACCTAAGGCTTGATGAAAAAAAGGGAGATTACTGCCGTGTTCAGCAACTGACTTATCTTTGTAAAAAGCCCCATGAAGTGGTTTAATAAGAAAAATCCAAGGGGACAGTATTATCTGCCTTCTATCATAACCTGAATAAGCAGTGTATATACTTAGAAAGTATGTGGTGGTTTGTGACAATGGCTTCCATAGGCTCATATATTTGAAAGCTTAGTCAGCAGAGAGTGGCACAGTTTGAGATGTATTAGAAGAATTTAGGAAGTATGGCATTTTTGGAGTAGGTATGCCTTTGCTGGAAGAAGTGTGTCACTGATAGTTCAGGGTTGGGGTAGGCGTCAAGGTTTAAAGAGCCCATCCCAGGCCCAGTCTCTTCTCTCTCTGTCTCTCTCTGTGTCTCTGTCTCTGTCTCTCCTTTACACCTTCACAGTACTTCTATCTTTTCCCTTTCCTGACTTCCTGCCTTTTTTGAAGACTTACTTTATTACAAGATGATATAAAATGATAAAAGATTTAAATGTATTTATTTATTTTCCTCCAGAAAAGCACTTTAGAAGACTTGGTCTACCAACAGGTCCTGGGCCTGGATTAGTGAGGTGTGAGCTCAGACAAGGCATGGCTGCCCTGAACAGTGAGGTCACCTGGCCCTCTCTGACACTGCATTCTTACCTTGGGTTTCCCCTCCACTTCAGTAAGGAGGGTGTTGTTTTAGGAAGGGGAACATAACAGGAAAGAAGTGGAGAGCATCCAGCCACCTACCATACCCAAAGGAGGACACTGACCACAGAGAGGAAGGAACCTCCTGCTATGCTGTGGTGCTAGCAGTGGTTTTCCAGGACAGATATTTCACTTGTTCAAATGGCATCGGATCAACATCATGTTTAAATTTAAAGGACAACATTTTATCTGTTATTTGTAGAACAGAGTGAAGAATGAATGAATGAATGAATAAATGAATGAATGAATGAATGAATGATTTGGCAGAGGCAGGAGGACACACATTCACAATAAGTTCAGAAACCATGCTTCCATGGTGGGCTAAGGGGATATGTTCTTAGTGGCCTCCAGAAATAGATATTCCTTGACACAGCTAGAGGACATTATTATTTGTCTATGGTATTTTGATTTTCATCTTCCATGGGAATGGGTTAGATGAAATATGATTACTAGGATCTTCCTTCTGTTATATCATTGAATAGTTTATTAGTTGTTTAACAAATGTATATTAAGGATCTCCTACATCCTAAATAGTATTTTAGAGTTAGGGTTACGCTGGTCATGAAGCATTTGTTTAGAATCAGAAAGACAGGCAGCAACTACAACAACAAAATAGATTGTGAAGTATGCTAATGTTATGTTTTATTTTAAAATAAAAAGAACCAGAAATATGTTTGATAGAGCCAGGTATGGTGATGGGAGGGGTGCCACAGCAGCTCTGTGCTGAGCCATCCTTTCCCCCTGAGGTACCAGCCATATGACAGATATAGTATGGGATAGAGTTTACTTGATGCATGAACAGGGAAGTTGAGAAGGAAGTAGAGGCATAGAAAGAACAGGTGGGGAGAGAGAGGGAGAGAGAGGGAGAGAGGGGGGGAAGAGAAGAGAGGTCTGCCAGGAACTTGTGGAGGGGGAGGGGCAAAGGGAGAGAGGGAGAAAGGGATCAGGGAGAGAAGAGTCAGAGAGAATAAGAAAGCAAGGAGTGGGCAAACAGCCCCTTTTATAGTAATCCAGAGCTACCTGGCTGTTGCCAGGTAACTGCTGGGTGAAGCCTAGAAGGAAAGCTAACAACAGCTAAAAGATGGCAAGTGTTATGAATGAAAATTATCAAATAAAGCTGTGTAAGGGGAAGCAGTTTTCGCAGGGGAATGGAAAGAAGATTTTAAATACAGTGACTAGAGTAGTCTACATTAGGAAAGTGACATTATGTAAAATATATGTGAAGGATATAAGGGAATGAGATAAGTGAGGATAGAATTTTCCAGAAATTAGGAGATGCTTATGAAAAGGCTTACATAGGGCCTGTCTGATGTTCCAATTACTTTGAGATAATCCCAGGCAAAGCTGTGGGAGAGGGCTGAGTTAAGTCTAGGTCCTTTGGAACTCAGAAGATTCCACTGTTTTTACTTGGAGGGTGTCATGGTTTGTATATGCTTGGCCAGGGAGTAGCTCTATTAGCTGTGGCCTTGTTGGAGTAGTGTCACTATGGGCAAGGGTTTTAAGACCCTGATATTAGTTGCCTGGAAGCCAGTATTATTCTAGCAGCCTTCAGATGAAGATGTAGAACTCTCAGCTCCAGCTGTACCATGCCTGCCTGGATGCTGCCATGTTCCCGCCTTGATGAGAATGGATGGAACCTCTGAAACTGTAAGTCAGCCCCAATTAAATGTTGTTCTTATGAGAGTTGCCTTGGTCATGGTATCTGTTCACAGCAGTGAAACCTGAACTAAGAAAGAAGGAAACAGGAGCTTTTTATTGTCTACAACATGACATCCTCAGGTGAGAGGGAGCAAAGAGGGACCACCTGTGTGGTCCTTCTCCAGGAACCATGGCTGAAGTCAGAGTGAGCTGAAAAGATGTGAGAAAGGCTAGGAATCTAGGAAAGAGCTCTTCATAGGCAGTATGTTAGATGCATTCCAATTCCAATCTCCCTAGCCCATATTAAGAAAACAGATTCTAGACTCTGTGCAGAGAGAGTACTAAAGGACACGGGGAGGTGGCGGCACAGCAGGGTAGCTCTGAATTGCAGATAAAGAAAGGACATTTAAAGAAGATAATAAAGGCACAAACTATAAGAGGAAACCTTGATGGATCTGACAACACTAAACTTGATAATTTGAGCTTGATAAAATTACTAGGGATAGTCATCACATGGAGACAGACTAGCAGATGACGATGCCAAGGCCCAGACAAAGAAGGCAGGGAGGGGCTCTCAATTTTTAATATAAATATAAAGTAATCAACTCTACGTTTCCTGTCTTCTTGATGGGATTTTTTTTTTTTTTTTTAAGCAGCAAGCAGAATGGCAAAAAACATAGAAACTCCCTGTTGTGCAAACACAAAGGAAACTGCCCTTTCCCAGTTCCTAGTGTCTGGAAGGGCTACTGAAAGCACAGGCTGCAACAAAGGCACAGAGTGGGGATTACAGCAGAAGAATGCTCAGCTGCAGGCCTCAAACCCAGAGAGAAATGTAAATTTCTTTGAAACTTGATTTGAGATTCAGATCTCAAATTCCTGTGTTATTCTAGTGAAACCCAGTGTCTTGCTCGTTGTGGGAATTCTCAGAGCTCTGTTTAATCCAGAGAAATCACGTAGGTGTTGCTGAGTGAAGCTCAAACTTGCAGAAAGGAGACAGACAGTGACCCGTGAGAAGCACATTTCAAATGCCTGCAAAATTGTGAGTACAATGACAGCTATGGCTGCATTTGGTTGGAGGTGGGTCTACGATTTTCCATATATAAACAACTTTCCAACAAATGGCTGGAAAAATTACGTGCCTCAGAAATGAGTCATCAGAACAAACCCATGCAGCATTTATAAAACAAATGAAAAAAAAAAAAAAAAAAAAAAAAAAAAAGAACCAGGGGAGTAAGGGACAAAAACAAGACTCCAACTGATGAAAAGGTTTAGAAAAAGGTGTCCAGGGAAAGACAGTTGAAATTAATGTTTCTGTATAGAAACCAAACAAAATGAAAACCTGAAGGAAGTCTTCATCCATATGTAGCAGGAACACAATGGCCAGGACCTAGAAACTAGAGGTGGGAGGGAGGAAGCTAGGAATCAAGAAGAGAGACCTTGAAGAGAGAGGAAGGAACCGATAGAGAAGAAGCAAGTAGAGGAAAGATTGGCGAACCTGGAAGACATAGAAGTGGAGGTCATGAACCCACATTTAGAAGGCAGGAAGAAGAAACAGAACCATGGCAAGTCTTAAAGAAATAGTTCTAAGCAGCAACAGCTTAAGAATGCAAGGAATGCAAACAACAGAGGTGCAGTGTAAGAAGAAATACAGCATGGTGAAACAACTGGAACAGTTAAAGCCATGATGCCAACAAAGCTCCCAGAAACAAGCAAGTCAAAAGGGATTGGCTAGGGAGAGACATTAGCTTGGATGGTAGAACTCTTTTTGCCAAGCATGAATAAAAGTTTGGGTTTCATCCTAAACTCAGCATAAACTGGGATTTACTCTGTAATCTCAGCACTAGAGACACTGAAGGATCAAACGTTCACCTGCAGCTGTGTATAAAGTGAAAGGCCAGTTTGGCCTGGAAACTTGTCCCAGTTTAAAAAAAAAAAAATCATAATTCCAAGTCTCAATTTTATATTGAAAAGGCCCATGATGTGCTATTGAGAATTAAAGAGAACATATCATAAATTTATGGAGTCTTTTAAATGAAGGATGTACCTTCTGGGGCACCATGCTGGAAGGTCAGATGTCAGCCAAGTTTGGGTCTTTTCCCAGAAAGGCAATGTGAGACAACCACAGGACCACAGGTGATGTGTAAGAAAATTGTTATGTGAGTGAGAATGCACACCTCTTACCTGGGCATATTGTTACATACTTACTCCATGACAGCTCTAAGAAGATTTTTGTGTATGTGTGTGTGTGAGTTATTTTTGAAGGATCCATTGAACAAACAGTATCAACAAACTAGGGAGATAACAAAGGGATTAAAAAAGAGTTTGTTTATGAATTTCAACTTCATTTATCCATGGAAGTAACAGTAAATCAAAGGTAAGAAACAGGGTACCAGAAATGGAACAGAGATGTCTTACAATCTGACAATGAAATTATGTGATTAGAGTAGAAGGAGAGAAAGAGTGAGGGGTGTGTGTGTGTGTGTGTGTGCATGTATGTGTGTATGTGCACTCGAGAGAGTGAGCATGTGTTGATATTCAACTGTGTGTAGGGGAAACTCAAGAATATTTAAAACTACCAGCAGGAGAGTGCATGCACAGTATTTTAAACAACTGAAAGAGATTACAATCAATTAAATCAGATGAAGGGACAGAAAGATCAAATTGGAAAGATGGAATATGTTAATGATATTGTTAATAGCTGCAATGATAAAATGCTTCCTAAAACCTAAAAATACATAATTAAAGGCATCATGAAAAATAATGTTTATAAAGTCACACTACTGAAATGAAAACACAAATCATTTTATAATTAGAAAAAAATACAACGGAAACAGGCCATATGGAACTAATTTTAAGCTATAAAATTAGAACATATCAAATGACAGAAATAAACTGAAACATATCTGTCATTTCGACAAGAGCAAATGGGTAGGAATAATTTGTTAAAAGAAAATCCTAACTTTATTCTCTGAGTGAAGACACATAAAGTTATGTGTAACAATGTAGGGTTGCTTACATTTACCAAAGAGAGGCTTTAATAGTGACATCAGATCAACGAATCCATCACAAATATGAATCATTAGCCAGGACAGCAGAGGCCACATCAAAGGACTAAGGGATCAAATTCAGTTGCAAGAACTGTGAATATTCTCACAGGCGACATCAGTAGTGTAAGGCAGATGTAGACTTGGTAGCTGTAGTAACTGACAAGAGTCATCTACTGGTCATTTCAGATGCATATCCTAAGAATGAGGACCAAACCTCATAAAGTAACCATAGAAGGGGGAAAAAAAAAAAGGAGCTATAGCTATTTTCTATTTTCTCATCCATAATAGAAAACTAGGATTTAATGACATAATAGCACAAGAAAACATACTTTCAGTTTGGACTTGAAGGTGTTTTAAGGCAGTTCGTGGGTAAAAAAGAAAATCAAAGTTTCAAGATAATTATAAATAACAAAAAAGTTACAATGATTTAAAACATCTGAACACAAATTATTACAGATCTATATCTGTATCTATTTTTGTACCTGTCTGTCTGTCTGTCTGTCTGATCTGCAACTAAGGGAAATAATGACAGAAACAAATAGAGAAATAGGTTGAAGCTATGATATGAACATTGTTTCTGAAATGTCAGCTGGGGATTTTGAAGAATGTAGAAGTTGACCCTCCTTTGGCTTGAGCAAGCTCCCAGCGGTTCTAGATGGACAGAGACTGGGAACGGAAGCCAGCCCACTCAAGGATGGAGAAGGTGCATGTCCCTTCCTCAGGAGCTTGCCATTTGCAAGACATTCTTAACCTGCCTGAGTTGTGTGTAAATGTCCCTTGTCTTGTTTTATTACTTTCAAATAAATATCCTTTCATTAACGTTTAAAGCAAGGAATAGATTCTATGGATTGGAAGATGTCTCAGTAAAGTAGCTTTCTGTACAAGCATGGATTCATGAGTTCAGATCTCCAGCACCCACATAAAAAAGCCAGCTGCTGCAATACATAACTGCAATCTCAGTTCTGGGAAAGCAGACACAGTAGGCTCACTGGGGTTTGATAGCTTGCCAATCTAGAAGAATCCATAAGCATCAATTTCTATCAGAGACCCTGTTTCAAAACATGAGGTGGAGACTGATTGAGGAAAATACCCACTTTCGATCTCTGGCCTCTCCTGTACATAGAACACACACACACACACACACACACACACACACACACACACACACGCACATGCACACACACATGCATATACACACGCACGCAGACACACAGAATTCATACTGTCCAATCAAAGTGTAAGTTAGGCACTCACAAATTTGATACTTTATGGAGAATTAAAAACAAAACAAAACAAAACCACAAAAAGACAAAATAAACATGAAAAGCAGAACAAATTAATTCAGAATTTAAAGAAGTTTCAGACAAGAGAGAATATAGATATAAAATAGGATGGGTGGGTCCTATTTTTATGGGTCAGTCACCAGACACAAATGAATATTTCACATCTTGCTGCATTTCTTCGTTAGAAACTATACAGTACATACTCTAGTTCCCAGTGGCTTCCAACATCATACAGCTCATACATCCAAAAAGAGAACAAATAGCTAGCCAGCTCCATGATTCAACCACCAGATCATACCAAACATGAACAAACCCAGGAATATTAAATGTGTTGAATGTATACTAATGTATATTAATGACCAAGGGACAGCCCAGTAGAATCCTCCTTTTCCCCCACAGGCTATAAAAGTTGTAGCAGGGGGTTGTTCCATCTCTTATCTTATAGAAATAGAAATATAATTTCTAATAAAGGTACATTTTTTAAAGAATATTCCAATTCTTTCCAAACAAATGACCTATTCAGAACAGTTTTCACTGTGAATGAATATCTATCCCTTTTGTGTATTTTTTTTTTTCCAGGCTAAAGAAGCCCACAAGAATACAAGAATTCCGTGTATATGTCAGAAAGAGCCACTTACTTGGAATGTCATCTATATCATGTATATTCAGTTCCAGATGAGGTCTGGGAAGTTACATGCTATGGACAAAGCCATTGCAAGGGTTGTCACCTTAATCAGTTATGAACATGATTGGCTGCCCTCTTCTTTATTACCTGAGGAACTGGCTCTATTCCTTGTCCTTGTCACTGGAACATGAGTGATGTGTCTGCTGGGCCAGGACAGGAAATCACTCAGTGACCCTGGATGCCAGGATGATGTGACTGATGTAGGCCTTGAGCATGGCATGTCAGAAGTACAGTCTTAAAAGATTTTCCTCACCTTTGATTTGAAGGACCAAATTGCTCGGTCCTTGTCATTTTCAAATTGATCTCATTCCAAAATTGTGTTCCTTTAGGGGTCAGAATTTCAGATTGCCCAGATTTTTCTTAGTCTAGACTCCAGATTAACTGTGCTTCTTTGCTATTCAGTAAAACATTCTTGTTTTTCAGTAGGAGGCATGAAGGGTTCTAGTAGGAAAACAGCAGGGAGGACTGTGGTGGAGGTCAGGGGAAACAGCAATTTCCAGGTAATTTCTGAACTCGCTTTGCAGTGAAGAAGCACAAAAAATTCGTAATGATTCTGACACATTAACTTAGTGATTTGCCTGTACCCTTCACATTTCCACAACATTAATTTTATGCGCACTAATTAAGTAGGTGGTTGACTGCTTCAGGGGGAGCCATTAGCCTTTGGTGAGACCTTGGAACTACACAGTCTGGAGCACAGGCTGGCTTTGATGGGCAGAAGTCATGCTGCTGACTTGTGTAGGTCCTATAGGCTTCTTTTTATGTTCATGGGTTGTTGTGTTCAAGGAAGAAGTCTAATGTCTTTCTTCTCTTGGAAAAGCAAACTTCTTCCATCAGGTCTCACCCACAGGCTACCATATAAAGTTTCTCAACAACCATCTTCCAGATTTCAATCCCTGCCACAGACAGGCCTCACTTTGAGTCCCTAATCTGCGTGGAACTGGGTCTCTTGGTTGCAGGTGAGCGAGGATTCGGTGATGGAGTGACAGACAGTTCATGAGAGAGGGTGTAAAACTGAATGTATTGATCAAAATGAGCATCACATCTTTAATACAGATCAAACAAGAAAAGCAGGGCAGGATACATCCACAGATACAGTGACACAAAACAAAAGACAAAAGACCACAGCTTGAAGAGGAAGCCAGGTGCAAGGCTAGTCAATAGTTAAACCCCACTGTCAGGGGTCCCCAGTAAATCCTCAATTATGCTGTTTCTTTGGGCCTAGCAGAAGAACCTGTTTTTGGGGGGGTTCTGCTAATGCAAAACCACAACCCCCCTACTTCCTAAACTTTGCCCTGAGCTTGGCTCTGTTCTTTGTGATGCTTAATCAGTTTCACCTGTCTTTACTAGAAGTGAATTAGAATGTTAATGAATAGGTAATCTTCTTGCTGAATTCTGAGCTCCTGGCTTTAAGGATTTTTCAGGACTTTGGAACACTAGTGGAAACTTTACCTATGGTAAAAATTCAATCTTTAAAGGCATTAATACTATTGAAAGAGAGCATACACCATACTAGCATGCGGATAGGGTTCGTGTATATAGATTATTGGAAATGTCAGGACTCCAGGAGGCTGAATTTCCTTGAGACTCTTTTTCCTCAGGACTCGTTCTAGGTTTCAGGCCTGTTGTGAACCACCACTGAAGTAGGCGTGGCAAATCCCTATTCCTCATGACAGTCCGACTTGTTACCCTCCTCCTCTGCAGCTTATACCCTTACTTGGCTCAAGTGCACCTCTCAGGTGGACCTACACATTTATACAGTAAGAGACAGGTACTATGATGGTTAGTTTTAGTCTTCTTGGCACAAACTAGTGCCACTTGGGAAGAAGGATTCTCGATGAGGAATTGCCTCTGTCAGGTTGGCTTGTGTAACATTTTCTCCATTAATGGTGTTGATGTGAGACAGACCTTGAGTTGTGTAACCTCCAAGTAGGTGGTCCTGGGTTGTATAGTAAAACAAGCCGAGTAAACCATAAGGAACAGGGCAGTAAGCTGTTCCTCCATGGTCCCTCACTCAGCTCCTACTGGAGTTCCTACCCTTACTTCCCTCAGTGATGGACTGTGATCAGGACGTGTAAGCCAAATAAATCCTATCATCTAAGTTGCTTTTGGTAAGAATTTTATTGAAGCAACCCAGTCTAGAAAAGCGACCAGTGGTGCCTGACTCAACTCACCTCAATGCCTCTAATATTTGCCCTATTGCCTTCTGTGCTGATGGCTTCATGACTGGAGTACAGCACCTCACTATTCTACCAGTAGGTTTTTTTTCCCTTGCTTAGCCCTCATGGTGGATCATTAATAACTCTAGATTAAACCCTCAACTAATAGGAATCAACACCCGTGGTTTCTGGCTTCTTGGTTGTGGGGCCTGATTTGTAATAGATAGTCTTTCTGGGGATCATTACGTCTGTAATATTTGAGAAAAACTCCCTGCACTATTCTTAGATAGAGCTAGGTTGCTCAGAGTTGACCTGGTAATTTCTTTTTGGAATCTTAAAGCTTACCTCCAGTAACACACCCCCTTCAAGGTCCATACCTTCTAATCATTTTCCAAAGAGTTCCCATCAACTTGGGACCAACTATTCAAATACATGAGCCCAGGAAGCCATTGTCTTTTAAACTACCACAACTGCTGTAAGAGAATACTGAGATGAACAACTTATAGGAAGGGCTTATTTTGGTGCCAGGGATTTCCATTCAGGATAGCTTGGCCTCGTTGCTCTTGATCTGTCAAAGGCAGAGCATCATGGCAGGGAGCATGGCATGAGAAAGCTAGCTTCCTCCATATAGCCTAATCTCTTAAAATGTTTACTACCTCATATTATGGCTATCAGCTATGGACCTAGTCTATAACACATGACCTTTTGGAGACATTTAAAGTTTTAACCAATATATTTATCTATTTCAATTCATGATAGTCAGAATCCAGTCAATTATGTTTAAGCAAAATGAGCTGAGAAGCCAAACATAGGTAACATCAGGTAAATGCCTCCAGATAGACAGTAAGACAGTGTCCAAAAAGATTTACTCAAAATGAGACCTCTACATCTATTTTTAGGGTTAAGTGTTGTTTGTAGTTTGTCTTATGGCATGAGGGGATACTGTATTACCCACAAGGACCACAGACACTGAAGTTATCACACATGAATGGCCTCCAAGGGCCAAGTCTCCTGTCTGCTTAGGCATTAAGAGTACAGCTTTAGACTTCTGTTAGTTAGTACCTGTTTTGAGAGGTTGCATGATTGACATGTATACCTCATACTTTTTCCAATCTGGAGTACTTCATGTGTGTGTGTGTGTGTGTGTGTGTATCCAAGAGGCACTGCAGAATAAACAGAGCCCACCCTTGAGCCTTAAAGCCTAAGTATACTATACACCATGCACATATAATATATACTTGAGATTTTGGCTGCTAAAACCAGGCTATACTCTTTACCTCTCAAGCAATTGTTAATTTGTTTTAATGTTTGTAGTGTTAGAGGTTTCACAAGCTTGGCAAGCACTCATCTACTGAGCATTTTCTCAGTACCCAAATCACTGTTTAACTGTTAAAATTAAACACATTTCCAGAGTTTACAACAACAATCTGGAAATAAGAAACTATTCTTTCATTTCTTCTTTAAGCATACCATACAAAGATTTTTAAAAACACTGAAATAAAATTAATAGAAATAGAAAAGAAAATGTCTTCCTAGGTTCATAAAAAATAAATTATTAACCATGATTCATCAAAGCTCAGTTGCTTCTTTAGCATTTGTTGTTGTTGTTGAAGCTTCTGCAGAATAATGAGATGACATACTTTAAATACCATAAAGTCGTATGACCCGACTATGCAACAGAATTGTAGATTGTACAAATCAATCTTGGAAGAGGATATGAAGGGTATAGGCAAGGCCAATTTATTAGACCAGCACAATCCAAAAGAATATAATGTAGGCTGCATAGGCAATCTTAAGTATTCTAGTATTTGCACAGAAGGAAGCTTTTAAAAAGTGAAATAATTTTAATAGCGTATTTATATATTATAGAATACACCACACCTTACTATTGCAATGTACTTAGTGTAAAGATAGCAGTGAACTGCTATATATATTTACTCTTTTTCTATTAAGACTTGATAATTCAGTGTTCCCTTTACAGTAAAGTACAGTGTGGGGAGAGAAATATTAATGTATTTTATGTGTAGAATAAATGACTCTAAACTTTAATTTTATTACTCCTATGGAAAAGTCTAGAGATTTCTATTTGCCTCTTATGATGTCTGTTTACAAGCATTGTTGGAAAGGCCAAATTAGATTCTGGTTACAGCAAATGTAACATAGTTACACTGATAAATCTTAATCAATGGGGAAATGTCAATGGATCTTTATCTTATTTATTATCTCCTTAAATGTACCTGCTAAGGAGCTCAGTAATCAATTAACTGAGAAATTACATGAAATTGTGTGAAACTAAATGTATCTTTCAAAAAATTATAAAAAGATGTTGTCAGAAAAACAAGGTAAGTTACTCATGCAAATCATGTTCATTGTACAATAGGAAATGCAGAGAAATAGGATGTAACAGACAACTGGCCTCATACATGCTGTTAGGAAGGTTTTGCTTTTACTCATGGGTTTTGTTTATAGAAGAATTATGGAGATAGCACCAAGAGTTTCCATTGCCCTTGTACATATCATTTTACATTAGTATATTGTGTTTGTCATAATTAATATACTAATGTTGATACAGTACTATGAATGAAGTGCATATATTATTTTTATTAGTGTTCTTTGTCTGCTCCATGATTCCATTGAGGGGTGTGGTATCCTGACTTTTTAACTACTCAGGATTATGATATCTGTACCTGCATTATACTAGTTATCCCATCCAAACTTGTGGTCAATTTCCTCCTGTAAACCTGGCAGTGACTATGGCACAAATGACCTGTATGGTTTCTGATATGATCTAACAAAAGGCCCACAACATTCATTTATTTAAATTTTCTTTTAAGGGTGGTGGCTGAACACAGCTATGTTTTAAGGGAGTACGAACCATCCCATATGGAGAATCTACCACATGAAGGCTCTTGAAATGTATTAAATGTAATAAAAATAAATGAATTAAGATGCAACTTATTCAGCAAGACTAGGAATGTAATTTGTGTTCTGCCATATTGTAGTGAAGAGTCAAGAGGGACAACTGAACCACGACTTCTAGAGAAACTGAACATCAAGCAAGGAAAATGATAGGATTGTTTAACAACATACTTTCAGGACAGAACTGTAGGAAGAGTGAAAAATAATGCAGAGTTGGGTCAGTAAAGAAATATACCATACAGGTGGCTATAAGTAGATGGTTTAGTAGTGTGCTTATGCAGTATGAATTCAGGGCAAGAGTTGGAATCACTTCCATCAGAAAGGGCTGCATTTCTCCAGTTCCTATTACAATTCTTCTAAGGGTACATATTTAGTTGAACTACTAAAACTACTAGCATACAGATGTTGGCCCACACATAATGGATAATTGAGAGCACAAATGAGGATTTTGCAGTGTACATCTCAACCCTCTCCAGAACAGTAGCCTACAGTGGTCATGTTATCCTTGTCCTGACTATCTGCATACCATCTGAGTTTAGAAGTGGTGATTCAGTAAAAAGTTTGTGTGAGGTATAATAGTGGCTCAAGGCTGTAGGTAACTTCATTAACAGTGAGGTTTAAAAGAACTTTCTAATGCAGTGGGGCCTCCAGTATTTTAACCATGGCCTTTGAAAAAACTTAGGACATTCAAAGAATAAGAACAACTATAGGCTAATATCCTTCTCCAGAAATGTAGAAGGTGGGCATGTAGAGATCTGGTGCCAAAGTACTCTAGGCAGAGGAAAGAGGTGGAGAGATTCCCAGGACCCATCAAGACTGGCCTGATGTAGAACAAGCAAGAAAACTGGAATGACTGGGTCATGAGAAGAGAAAGCATGGGACAGAGAGAAAGCGTGAGAAAGGAACAGGGTTGCTCTCTTGGAATGGGTCTTCAGTATGTAGGAGTTTGGACTTCAGTCAGAGCAAAGATGGGTCATTCATAGGTTTTCAAGAAGGGTTGGCATAGCTTAATTTATATACTTTAAATGACTCTAGCTGCTAGATTGCAAATATTTACTAACAGCATTGAATGTTGTGACATGTCAGAGGAGCAGAAAGACTAGTTAGCAGTTACTGCTGAGGATAAGGCCCTAGGTGTGAAGGAAGGGACAGAGGTTCATAGTATCTCTTTAAGGTACAGTAATGGCTTAGCTATTGGGAATGAGAAAGATATTGCACAGAGGACTCCCAGCATCTTGATATGACAGCCAAATTGAAAAACAGGATCTAGGAAGTGTTTCTAGGGGTTCAGAAGCTGATATTTGACATTGAAATTGAGCTATTTATTATAGAGAAAGAAAAAAAAACATAGAGTTATTTTAATGATAAAAGAAAAAGTAGATGTATATATAAGAGATAGACACCGTCTTTCCAATTCAGAGTTGAAACTGAGGTAAAAAAGATTGAAGATTGTACCTCACCCAAGGTGATTCAACAGAAGAGGATTAGGAGGAATTTTTTTTCTCTCAAGAAGTTTTCAACAGTACGAGGGACTACACTGGGCTGTTAGAAGACAGAAAGGCAGGCCAGAGAGTTACAGCATATGAATTTGATATGCTAAAATGAAACAAATTGAATCACTTCATTTCAGTTCTTGAAAACAAACATCTGGAATGTCTGCTCTTGTAATGTTCAAGTGTTTGAAGCTTCTGCTAGCTGTGACTTGGTAAAGTTCTTAACTGGCTTTGACTACACAGAAGACAAGAAAAAGAACTGGCTTTGACACTGGAATGATCCAGATTTCCATCCTGTTTTTCAGGGTATAGGTATATGATCTGGAGAGAGCTACTGATCCTCCTTTGACACATCTATTTCTTCTTAGAAAGTAGGTGCAACTGTCGTACTTAGTTCACAGCATCTCCTTAGAACCAACCATCTGACAAAAGCAAAACCCAATGCAGAAGCTGCCACAGAACAAGCACTTGTTAAATGTGAGGAGAAAATCATTTTTATTACATGATAATGGCTTCATGAACTACTAAGGTTCATTTTATGACTTATTATTTTTTAAAAAAATTATTGGTTATCTTGTTTATTTACATTTCTTTTTTATTGGATATTTTCTTTTTTTACATTTCAAATGTTTTCCCCTTTCGAGGTCTCCCCTTCATAAACCCTCATCCTATCCTCCCTCCCCATGCCTCTATGAGCGTGCTCCCCCCGCCACCCACTCACTCCCATCTTCTCCAACACCCTCAGACCCAAGGTTTATTTAGATTTCAAATGTTATCTCCATTCTCAGTTTCCTGTCCGATAATATGCCATCCCACCCTCTCCCCCTGCCTCCACGAGAGTGCTCCCCTATCCCAGCTGCCCACTCCTGTCCCACCCCCTAGCATTCCCCTACCTTGGGGCATCAAACCTTCACAGGACCAAGGGTCTCCCCTTCCTTTGATGCCAGACAAGGCCATCCTCTGCTACATATGCAGATGGAGCCATAGGTCCCTCCATGTATATTCTTTGATTGGTGGTTTGTGTATTTCTGCGTCACACCACTTGTGTGTATCTGCGTGGGCAGAAAAACACCTTGGACTGGGTTCATACTGAAGGGCTAAACATCCTAAGAATAGAATGAGCTGCAAGGGTCAGAGCATAATTTATTAATTGGACATGGGAGAACCCTTAACCCTCTCCCGCGTGTCCCTCTGTGTCTCTCTGTGTCTCTCTCAATGGCACGAGGTCCGATCTCGAGCGGAGCTGTGTCTGGAAGGCGGGTCCAAACGAGTGGGCGGTGACGACGTCAGTGGTTGGTCCGGGTGATGACAGTGGGCGGTGATGACAACGTCACAGGGCAGTCTGATTCTGGGAGATCTGGGGAGCAACTCTGGTATGCCTGTGGAGAGGGAGTGGTTAGTGGAGGTGGGAGACCCCAACAGTGGTTTAGTCCCTGGAAGCTCTGGGGTGTCTGGTTGGTTGATAATGTTGTTCTTCCTATGGGGTTACAAACCCTTTCAGCTCCTTCAGTCCTTCCTCTAACTGCTCCATTGGGGTTCCCCTGGTCAGTCCAATGGTTGGCTGCAAGCATCCCCATCTGTATCAGTAAGGCTCTTGCTGAGCCTCTCAGGTGACATCCATATCAGGCCCATGTCCACAAGCATTTCTTGGCATCCACAATAGTGTCTGGCTTTGGTGACTGCATATGGCATGGATCCTCTGATGGGCCAGTCTCTGGATGGTCTTTCCTTCAGTCTCTACTCCACTCTTTGTCCCCTTTTTTCCTTTAGACAGGAACAATTCTGGGTTAAAATTTTGAGAAGAGTGGGTGGACTTATTCCTCAACCAGGGACAGGCCAACCCCCTGGAAATGATCTCTACAGGTTTTCTCTCCCATTTTTTGGGTAGTTCCCTGTTGGGTTCTGGGAACCTCTTGCTTTCCTGGCATCTGGGACTTTCTGTTGGCTACCCACAGCCCCCCATCCCCAATCTACACGCCTTTGTTCAATTTCCTGACCCTCTATACATCATTCCTGTTTCCTCCCACACCTGATCCAATTCCCCCTTTTCATCTCTCTCTCCTCTATTCCTCCCAAGTCCTACCCACCCTCTACCTCCCATGATTATTTTGTTTCCCCTTCTGAGTAGGAGCGAGGCATTCACACTTTGGTCTTCCTTCTTCTTGAACTTCACAAGGTCTGTAAGTTGCATCATGGGTATTCTGAGCTTTTTCATAATAGCCACTTACCAGTGAGTACATACAATGTTTGTCTTTTTGTTACCTCACTCAGGATGATATTTTTTAGTTCCATCCATTTGCCTAAGGATTTCATTAAGTTATTGTTTTAATGGCTCAGTAGTACTCCATTGTGAAAATGTACCACATTATCTGTATCCATTCCTCTGTTGGGGACATCTGGGTTGTTTCCAGTTTCTGGCTATCATAAATAAGGCTGCTATGCACATAGTGGAGCATGTATCCTTGTAATATGTTGGAGAATCTTTTGGGTCTATGCCCAGGAATGGTATAGCTGGGTCCTTAGGTAGTACTATGTCTAGTTTTCTTAGGAACCTCCAGACTGATTTTCAGAGTGGTTGTGCCAGCTTGCAATTCCATCAACAATGAAGGAGAGTGTTCCTCTTTCTCCACATCCTCACCATAATCTGCTGTCATTTGAGTTTTTTATCTTATCAAACCTGACTTGTGTGAGGTGGAATCTCAGGGTCGTTTTGATCTGCATTTCCCTGATGACTAAGGATCTTGAGCACTTCTTTAAGTGCTTCTCAGCCATTCATTATTCCTCAGTTGAGAATTCTTTGTTTAGTTCTGTACCCTATTTTTAGTAGGGTTATTTGGTTCTCTGGAGTCTAATTTCTTGAGTTTTTTGTGTATATTGGATATTAGCCCTCTAACGGATATAGTCTTGGTAAAGGTCTTTTCTCAAACTTTGGGTTGCCATTTTGACTATTGATAGTGTCCTTTGTCTTACAGAAGCTCTCCAATTTTATGAGTTCCCATTTGCCGATTGTTGATCTTAGGGCATAAGTCACTGGTGTTCTGTTCAGAAAAATTTCCCCTGTGTTCATGTTTTCAAGGCTCTTCCCAACTTTATGTTCTCTTAGATTCAGTGTATGTAGCTGGGTATAATAGCCTGGGCTGGCATTTGTGTTCTCTTAGGGTCTGTATGACAGCTTCCCAGGATCTTCTGGCTTTTAGAGTCTGTTGAGAAGTCTGGTGTAATTCTGATAGTTCTGCCTTTATATGTTACTTGACCTTTTTCCCCTTACTGCTTTTAATATTCTTTCTTTGTTCAGTGCATTTGGTGTTTTGATTATTATATGACCAGTGGAATTTCTTTTCTGGTCCAATCTATTTGGAGTTCTGTAGGCTTCTTATATATCTATGGTTATCACTTTTTTTAGGTTAGGGAAGTTTTCTTCTATAATTTTGTTGAAGTTTATGCTGGTCTTTTGAGTTGAGAATCTGTTCCCTCTTCTATGCCTATTATCCTTAGGTTTGGTCTTTTCATTGTGTCCTGGATTTCCTGGATGTTTCAGGTTAGGAGTTTTTTTTTTTTTTTTTTTTTTTTTTGGAGCTTTTTGTATTTTGCATTTTCTTTAACTGTTGTGTCAATGTTTTCTATGGTACCTTCTATGCCTGAGATTCTCCCTTCTATTTCTTCTGTTGGTGATGCTTGCATCTATGACTTTGATCTCTTTCCTAGGTTTTCTAACACCAGGGCTGTCTCCCTTTGTGATTTCTTTATTGTTTCTCTTTCCATTTTTAGATCCTGGATGGTTTTGTACAATTCCTGCACCTGTTTGATTGTGTTTTCCTATAATTCTTTAAGGGATTTCTGTGTTTCCTCTTTAAAGGCTTTTACCTGTTTACCTTTGTTTTCTGGTAATTCTTTAAGGTAGTTATTTTTGTCCTTCTTAATGTCCTTTATCACCATCATGAGATGTGATTTGAAATCAGAATCTTGCTTTTCAGGTGTCATGGGGTATCCAGGAATTGCTGTGGTGAGGAAACTGGGTTCTGATGATGCCAGGTAGCCTTAGTTTCTGTTGCTTAAGTTCTTGTGCTTGCCTCTTGCCATCTTGCTATTTTTGTAACTTATTTTGCCGTCTCTCACTAGACCTTGTCTCTCCTGTGAGCCTTTGAGCCTGTGGTCCTTGGTGTATCAGCACTCCTGTGATCTTTGGTTTGTTACCACTCCTGGGAGAGCTGTTCTCTCTGGGTGGGAATGTAGTGCAGGGTGAGACTGGGCTCCAGATAGCTGTAGCACAGGGTCAGCCCTGGGCACAGGTCCATTTCATGACTTCTTGACCCTGTTTCTGGGTAATGTCACTGGCCATGTTTCGGGAATCTTATGCATTGATAAAGATACTTGAAGTGTTTTCAGTTGACATTTGCAAATTAACAAAATTTCTTTTGTGGTGTCAGCTATCTCTAACACTCTAAAAATGCAGAAATGTGACAGCTGAAAAAATGCATAAATGGAACTTGCTTCATTTGGGATTTGATATACTGAGAAAATGTAAAATTTATGCATGATAAAACCATCAGGGCTCAAGTAAAGGATACAGGTGGATTTACAGAAGTAGAGTGGGTAATTTTTGAAGAGCAAAATTTATGCAAAGCATCTCTGGTACCTCACTGAATCTTCCAAGAAAGCCTCAGTGCTCTCATTTTCCTATGAAGAAACCGAGGCTGAGAGACTACTAGGGTTTGCAAGAAGTTCATGTATCTACAAAAGCTCATGAATTGGAAGCTTGGACCTCAGTGTGATGCTGTGGGGAGTGATTAAACCTAAAGATATAGAGCCCACAAGGTAAAATTAGGTCATATGGATACTAGTCAGAGATGTAATACACTAAGTACATGGAATCCTGTTTAGTTCTTACAAGAAAGTTGCATTTGTATATCGCTTTTTATTCTGCCATGTGATGTCCTGCTTTTACTTGAGTTTCAATTGTAATGTCACCTTTCATGTGCCAAGGCCAAACTGGTGATAGCAAAACATACTTGAACTTTCAGTACTATGGACTAAATAGATTTATTTTCTTTATAGGATTTCAAGATTCAGGTATTCTGTAACAACAATTGAAGGTGAACTAATATAGAAACCCTGAGAAATGACTGGTCCACTGAATAAGGACCTGGCTACTCCTGTGCTCAGTTTACTTTTCTAACCATTGGAGTCTGTTCTGCTTTTTACCTCCAGTCAGCAACAGTGACTAGGTATGTAAACACTGGCATGAGTTGCTCTTTACCCAGCACCTTTATTCTCTCTTTTGTAGAATCTGCTACTGAAGTCAGAGTGTAGTGTCTTCACTGTGGAATGGAAAAAAAGAGTTGGTTGCTGTCACTCTGAGTCAGAGGTCTTCATAATATGGAAAGCAGTAGAATTTTGGTTTTTCAATGCGGATACAAAAGGAGTCTATTTTTGGATTTTCTTTCAGTGTTCTCTGGCAGAAACAGTAGCTTTATTTTTATATACATACTCCTGTGCATTAAAGCATTCCCTTCATGGGGTATTTTTCCCATTAACTCTCCTCTGTGTTTGGTGACATCCAGCTGTTTCATGAGCATCCAGGTTATGGTCTCAAGGTACTGAGACCAGATTCTGGAGCCTGGTAGGTCAGTTGCTGCGGAGGAGCACTGTTGGGGAACTGGGTGTGCATTCCATCCATCTCAGTGCTTCTGCTTTTTCTGGGTTCCCTGCAAGACACAAATGCTGTACAAAAGTGACCATTCTTTTTCAACTGAGATAATAAATGCAGTTTGGAAATAATCTCATCACTTCTTTAAAATGCAGGGACTTGACACTGAAGCCATCGACAATGAGCCACAGAACTCTGAGAATGCTCCTATGAGTCTCTGCAGAAGTGCTTTTTCTAAACTGCTTTAATGAGGAAGAAATAAGCTAGTTACATGACTTCCTAGAACATTCAGTCAAATGACAACTCAGATCTTTTAACTTAACATCACAAAAATAGTCTAAGCTTTAAGAATGCTCCTTCCCCTCTCCTTTCATTCTGGATCCACAGCTCTCTAAAAATCACATTAGTCACCTCTTTATGTAGCCTTTTCACCCCAGCACATTTAATTTGTGGGAATAGCACTTAAGCCTGATTTTTAAATGTTCCCAAGGTAATAGAGGTTTCATCTAACCTTTCACTCCATTACCCATATTATTAACAACTTATATTATTAGAATTAGATAACCAATATTTATCTTCATTAATAATTCAGGTTTGAACTTTATTTATATGGTCTTAGTTTTTAACTAATCCTCTTTTCCCTCTGTTCTAAAATTCCATCCATACTATTTTATTATCATGTTCCTTGTGTTTCTTGGCTATGGCGAGTTCTTGGTACTTGTTTATGATGACATTGCAGTAATTCTTTTGTTTGGTTGTAATATTTTTGAAACAGAGTCTCAGCTATCCCAGGCTGGCCTCCAATTCAACATGTAGACATGGATAACATTGAACTTATGGTTCTCTTGCCAACATCATCTGAATAATATTATAGGTGTGCATCACCATGCCTAGTTCTGTTAAGCCATATGAGTTTCTCTTAGTTAGGGATTCTACAGGTATGAAAAAAATTCCATATCCAAAAGCAACCAGGAAAGAAAGGATTTATTTTATCAGATAACATGTAATGCATCATCCAGGGAAGTAAAAATAGAAACAAAGCAGAAACTTGGATATAGTAATGCAGATTCCATGGAGGAGTACAACTTGTTCATTTGTTCTTCATTGCTTGCTCAGCCTACTTTCATTTTTTTCCTATTTTTAATTATATATTTTCTTTATTTACATTTCGAATTTTATCCCCTTTCCTCATTTACCCTCTGAAACCCCCCTATCCCACCCACCCTCCCCCTGCTCACTAAGCTACCTACTCCTGCTTCCCTGTCCTGGTTTTCTCCTACACTGGGGCATCGAGCCTTCACAAGGCCAAGGGCCTCTCCTCTCATTAATGTCCCACAAGGCCATCCTCTGCTACATAAGCTGGTGAAGCCTTTAGTCCCTCCTTGTGTACTCTTAGGCTGGTGGTTTTGTCCCTGGGAGCTCGGCAGGTACTGGTTGATTCATATTGTTGTGTCTCCTATGGGGCTGCAAACCCCTTCAGCTCCTTGACTCCTTTCTCTAGCTACTCCACTGGGGAACCTTCTCAACCTACTTTCTTATACAACTCAGAACCATGTTACCAGAGATGGCCCCACCCAATCGACTAGGCCATTTTCTCAATTAAAATTCCTTCTTTCCAGACCTTATGTCAAACTGACATAAAAAAACAAAAAACCAAACCAAACCAAACCAACCAACCAACCAACCAAACAAACAAACAAACAAAAAACAAACCAAAACCCTACAAACAAAAAACAAAACAAAACACTAACCAGCACAGAGGTCAACCAATAGATTTTCTTATTCTGGGCAAGATTTTTATTTGGTGAGCATTTTAAGTTTTGAGGCCTATTGACTTGTGATTTTGTAGAATGTCTCTTGAAATTTCTTTTGTTTAGTTGGAGTTTGAACTTGTGGAGAAAACCAGAGAGGTGAAGTGGCATTCTTATTTCCTCACATCAAATATAATTGCCATCATGAACAGTAAATTTTATTCCTCTTTTCCACCTTGCAGAGACTGCTTGGATCTGGAATGGTGGTCTTCTCTATTTTCAAAACCTTCAGAGAGTAAATGAGGCTTGTTATATTACATCATTCTGACACTGATTCTCTTCCATCCCATTTGTCTACCTATAAGAATGTTTGAACTCTCTTTGGGTCAGACATATAATACAAGGCAATATCATCTCCTTAGCATGTTATATTCCATCTGTGATCCTAACTTCTAAACTATGTTTATCAAGCATATCCATAAAGTATGACATGAGTATCTTAAGAGAAAATTAATCCACCTGGTACAAAATCCTAAAATATCCTTCATAAAACTGGCTCCCAGAAATACAAGTTTCATATCTTTCTCCTGTACTCCCACAGGAAGTAACTTTATTAACACTGCATGGCATATATTCTAATCGTTTGGCCTCTTATAGATCCCACTCTTCTCTGTAGTTACTTACATCAGCATTTTTTGCATCATTCAATTACCCCCAGATAAGCTATCTCATAGATTAATCACAATGTGGATTCTTAATCTTCTAAAATTAAAGAACACAATTAAGAGATTAGGAAGAGAAAGCTGAATACAAAGTCCTTTGTATATAGAAACATGCTATTAGTAAAATTTATCCAACAATCCAGACAACAAACTTGCCAAGAATTCCCATCATTCCCACTGCCCAGTAAACTTCTCCCAGCCATCTGTGAAAGCCTGTTGTGAAAGAAATTCGTTCTCCCACGTCTTTACATCTTTGCCTTTTCTTTTTTCTTTCCAGCCCAAACAAGGTCATGCTGATCTACCAGGAGATTGCTCTCTTTCGGAGACAGTAGTAAACAGATATTGTGTGCCTTCTGCTATTCTTTATTAGAAATTTCCACTGTTTTCCCCCAATGTTTCATGTGTACCTGGCTAATAAACCCTAACAGAATTTGTTTGCATATCAGACTTATTATTGAAAACACAACTTGAAAGAAGAGTTTTTCTTTGTCTATAAGGTCTTCAGGTTTTACAAAAGAGTACTATAAAAGTGTATTGGATACAAGTCAAAGGAAGTGATGTTGGAACATTCAGCTTTAAGAATGAAGAGTTCTTTCCTTTTTTACACTTCATCATTTTTTGAGTCCTGGTTTTACATGTTATATGTCTATCCCATTGCATACCCTGGAGAAGTGACCATGGATAAAACAGGTGAGTTCCAAATATATCCTTTAGGATAGAAGACCATTCTTCACCATTGTAACACTGATATGTCTTAGCTTTGGTTAGTGACTTAGACATCCCCAGAGCTAAATTCAATTTGTGTGTGTTTTATAATGTCTCTTCAATACACTGCCTGTCAGTAATATTTTGCTTCTCTAAATTTTAAGGGATTGTTTATTTGTTCTGAACTCTTAACACTTTCAAGTACAAAATCACCTCTCTGTTTACAGTCCTGTGTTTTTATTTTATCGATTCAAAAGGACAGTAGGTATTAAACATAAGAACTGTCTGCCTTCTCTGCCACCCACAGTGCTCACTATGGAATCTTATAGTGTAAATGACCCATAAATTGTTGAAAACAGAAGGAGGAGTCAGCTATTGAAATCAACTCAGCATCAGAAGAATGGCCTCCTCCTCATCTGAATGTCCAACTTCTGTCTATCCCAGCATACAATATGTATCATTTCAATGCATATGTAACCAAGCATGCTGGTTTTCATGTTTCCATATGTAGTGAGTAAGCTCAGATCTCAGAACTCTGAAATCTGAGTCTAATGCTTCTCTATTCATCAGGTGTTTTGGCTAAGGAAATGATCTAGGAAGGTAAGAGTGGGTGAGAACATCTCTTCACTGAAGTGATCATCTGTGTTTAACAAGGACCTGGAGAAGAGACTTGTAGAATTCATCTAACATCTGTCACTTTACGTAAAGTGGAGGTTGGACATTTACCCTCTGGCTGTTAGCAGCTTTGGCAAACAACACTTAGAGACATTAGTACTACCAACCTGTCACTTTACAACATCTCTTAACCTAACCTTGCAGGACTCACTTCTAGATGGACTAAGGGGTTTCTTCAACTTTGGAGAAAGCTCTCGGGCTATGGAGTGTTTGGATCTGTTCCCCAGGATGGGCCATGGCGAGTACCTCCAATCTGTACAGTTGTTGTGAAATTGTGGACTGAGAGGGTACGCACAGCAGATAAACAACTGATTTTCAGAAAAATGGGTTAAAACACAAATAGGTTCTTTAAATTTTACCTCTAGTGCTCAACTGAGAAGAGATTTAAGATTAGATTTTCATTTTATAAATGTTATCCAAAGCATTAGTTTGAAGTATGTACCAGTCTGAATTTGAGTTTTACGAAATTGGATTGATATAATTCTAGCAATATGATACTTTGGAAGAAATCCACAGGAAGGTTTAAAGTTAAGAATTAGAGCAGCTAACAAAAGCCCATTTCCTGGCTGGTAAGAATCTACACTTTAGTCAGCAGTGCACAAATCTTCAAATCTGTCTGTTCAGCAGAGAATGCTTGAGATGAGATTTATTATCCACGGTAGATGGCAAATGCACAGATACATACTTTTCCTCATGAATGTGGGACATAATTTCGTGAGATCTTCAGAAGCCTTAGAGGGGAATTATAATTACTCTCCTCTAAATGATAGACCTAAAGCCCCTCAGGTGGGAAACCTAAGTCTAATGGGAGTAAATGGGAACAGTGTGTTGAGACCAATTGTTTGCACTTGACCATGAAACGCAAGGTGAGCATGACTACTACAGCCCACTAACAGAAATTTTCTCTGATAACATTTCTCATAGCTGTCCTTAAATAGATATTGGTCTCTTTAGCAACATAATTACACTTACTGGGGAATGGTTCTTTGACCATGGCAGTAAGCTGACATCTACTCAAGGAGACTTGTGACCCATGAGTCAGATATGATCAATAGGTATGTAATAGAGTGGAGCTAGAGTGTGTTCAAACATAATCCTCCTACTGTAGTTGTTTTTCCTGTTCTGAATTGTCCCATTGTAATAGACATACCCAGTAGAATCCACAACTCTCATATTGGTTCTCTGAGCATGGCCTGATGGCTATCATTGTAGTGTAGAAGTTAGATCTGGTTTTTCTTCCGAGCCCCATACTCCCAGAATGAAGATTCAGACTCAAATCATATTTACCAACATCTTGGCCAAATATCTAGGCTATTCTCTGACTAGATCACAATTTAAAATAACTCATTTATTCTAATCCGCATTCTGCAATGTGACTGGTTACCTGTGGTCAGGTACCATGCATCTGTCTTGTCAAATCTTCCCTGGTGAATCCCCCACATCTGGCTCTATCCCAGAATTCTTTCTTCCTTCTAGGTTCCCCACCTCCTCTTTTATATATAAGCCATTGTCAAATAAATCTGATGTGATTTATTATGGATAGGTGCCACATCCATATAGACATAGTCTCTCTATATTGTAGAAAAAGAAGCATGGAAGCCATTAGGATATCCTCTACTTAGGGAGATAAACTAAAAAGCATGCCATTTTCTCGGAAGAATGCTAGCAATTCGTGCAATCACCAGGGACTTGAACAATAAATGAGTAATTAATTCTACCCCATCTTTATTCCCCAGCTGGCTTTTTCTGGGCAGAAGACATAAGTACCTGACAGAATATGGCAAAATGGCATAAGATTAGCCAGGTTCTGACACCAAACTTCATCACTGTACTGAAGGTAGCTTCATTGCTTAAACTCATTACCACATCTCATTCCTTATATGTAGCTGTTGATCAGTCAAGTACCATTGTCTACATACCTTTCCATCAGCTTTGTCAGAAGTAGTCTTTTTTCAATTGTCAAGGTCAACAATACACTTACACTGTTTTACCTCAAGGACCTTAGTCCTATAGGCCTGTCCCTTCATTTAGTTGTTGTGATTAATATTAATAGTCTCTTCCACAAACATTACACTATTCTTCCACAGTGATGACACTGTAATAGCCAGAAGTAGCGATAAAAGTTATTGACTATCTATTTGCAAGTCATGTGGTAAAATTTGAATGTTATAAGAGTTCATAGGCATCCTATCACCTATCATGGGAAAACTTGTAGAAACCATGGTATATAATATATTTAGATAGTCCTTAATCCTTCTAAGGTCAAAGGCAATGGTTTTGTATATGATCCTTCCTAAATCTATCTTGGGACTCTTTGGATTTTAGAGTAAAGTGTTACTCATTTGAGTGTAGAACTGAGTCCATTTATCTGATGATTCTCAAAGAATATGGTTTTGACTAGATCTCAGAACAAGAAAAAGCCATGTAGCATGTTCAGGCTTCTGTGTAAGCTCTCTTCAATTTGGTCCATAGACTCAGAGGATTCACTACTGCTTAAAGTGGCGCTGTCAGAAAAGTTACCTGGAACCCTTTTATAGCTCTAGAGGTAAACAGAAAAACCTTGCTGTACTCTGAAGGTAACTGGTTTGCTTTTTGAGATACAGTTTGGGGTCTGAAATTGTATCTTAAAAGGATTTAACATTTAATCATTGACTTAGTTTCTTTTCTCATAACAAAATACCTAGAAAAGCAATTTAGGAGGATATTTTTGGCTCATAGTTTGATGGTACCATCAAGCATGGTAGGGGAGTCATGGTAGTGACAATGTAAGGAAGGCTGTCTGTCATATTGCATCTGCATTTAGGGAAAGAGCTAGGCAAATGCCAGTGCTTAGCTTGCTTTCTTTTTTTATACTGCTTTGGAATTAAGCAAATAAAATAACACCATCTATAGTGCTTAGTTCTTTTTTCCTCAACCCAATCTAGAAACTCCTTTATAGATATATATTTGGAGACTTTTTCCTTGAGTATTCCTAGATCTTGTAAAGTGAACAATTCATATAAACTGTGGTCTGAAGTTAGTAGAAAGCTTAAAGAGCTATCTTAAGCTTAACATTCTAGGTTATAAATGTGGACATGTGTAACAGCAGTCCATCACCACAGGAAGTGGTAAATATGGAATTGAAGCCTTACAGGCACAGAATCACATCTGTGATATGAAATATGAACCAAATTTTCATGGCTCCTACTCCTGTTAGAAATGCTTTGCCCCTCCCACTCTGCACCTGGTATTACCTTTCTGAAAGAACTGGTTTGAAAGAAAATGTATTGTCTTTTCAAAGACACAGTCATTGTCACAACTGATTAGCAGTCCAAACTGGAGCAGCATCATACACGAAAGTGTTCTTGTTTTGAATTAGCATCTCTTAGATGAATCTATCTATCTATCTATCTATCTATCTATCTATCTATCTATCTATCTATCTATCTATCTCATAAAAAGGACTCATAAATCTAGGAATGATGTAAGCAATATCTTAGTATCATCTCTAGGGGCCCCAAAATAAGGAATCCTCCCTTCCTTTATTCTCTCTCTCTCTCTCTCTCTCTCTCTCTCTCTCTCTCCTTTTCTTTTTTCTTTCCTTTCCTCTTCTTTCTTTCCTTTCTTCCTTTCTTTCATTTATCTTTCTTCTTTTCTTCCTTCCTTCTTTTCTCTCTTTTCATCCTGTTTCCATGATTTAATGCTTTAGTGACCCAATGGTCTTAGTTTTTAAAAGAGGAATCCTTTACCTAAAGATATAATGTGGTCACTGAAAACACTTTAGATATCCTCATGTATTTTAATTATCAAAGCTAATTTCAGTCACAGTGCTGGCTGTGAGACTGGTCCTGAATATACATGAAAAAATGAATTTCTGAGATAAGATAGAATATATATATATATATATATATATATATATATATCCTATTAAGCATCTTTTACTATTATCATGTCTTGTGTCTACAGTAAGTGGCTACCACCCAGTAC
This sequence comes from Mus pahari, assembly GCF_900095145.1. NCBI lineage: Eukaryota > Metazoa > Chordata > Mammalia > Rodentia > Muridae > Mus > Mus pahari. The sequence goes on along the minus strand of NC_034592.1, from coordinate 132,140,563 downwards.
AGGCAGGACTAACAATAGTCTTGTTCCCCAAACAGTTGGTTTCGGACATTCTACCTATTGAAAGATCATGAAAGTCAAGAGGCTCACAAATGAATAGGAGAGGAAGTGTTTATAAATACTAGTGCTACCACATGACCAGGTCAGAATGAGAGATGGGATTGTAACGAGAATACTTGTTTTCATTGATTCATTAGAGTGTATGTATTTACTCATATTTATATATGTGTGTGTGTGCATGTTTGCAACATGTAAAGTAAATAGCTTTTTTTCTTTGCTGCTCTTATGTCTTTATCTTGTAATAAGATATCCTGACTTTCTCTCATAGAATTTAAGAGGTACTAACATTAGAGTACAGAATTCATGTTATCAAAAAGTATAATTCTCAATCAAAGGCATATAGTTTTACCCCTTCTAGGAAGAAGCTGGTACCTTTGTGGTGTAATGTAGGACAGTTGATAGAACTCATAGTAGGCAGAACTATGACCTTGTATTATTTTCATTGTACATTAGTTTTTGTTTAAGAGGAAGGAGTAGGGAAAGAATAGTCTTAAGAAGTATATATGGATTTTCTCTCCAGTGACTTTCTAGGGAGCGTACACTCAGGAGCCCACAGATGAGCCTACACCTGCACCCAGGAGGTGGGACTGATCATCAGCCCTCTGTGTACCTTCCCTGCCATAGGAGAGCTTGCCTCTAGGAAGTGTCTGACCCTGGAACTCAGGTGAGAATGCCATTTTCTCTCCGGTGACTCTCTAAGGCAGGTCCACTCAGGAACACACAGGTCTCAGAAGTGGCAGAGCAGCTGGGACAGGGCCCTATGGGCCTACATCTGCACCCAGGAGGTAGGGCTGTTCCACAGCCCTCTGTGCACTGGTCTTGCCAGGAAAGAGCTGGTCTCCCAGGAGTGCTGACACAGGCTTACAGACTTACAGGAGGAACAAGCTCCAGCCAGAGACAGCAAGGACATCTAACACCAGAGACTATCAGATGGTGAAAGGCAAATGAAAGAATCTTATCCACAGAGACCAAGACAGTTTGGCATCATCAGAACCCACCACTCCCACCACAGCAAGTCTTGGATACTCCAACAAACCGGAAAAGCAAGATTTGGATTTAAAATCATATATCATGATGCTGATAGAGGATTTTAAGAAGGACATTAGTAACTCCCTTAGAGAAATACAGGAGAACACAGCTAAACAACTAGATGCCCTTAAAGAGGAAACACAAAAATCCCTTAAAGAATTACAGGACCTTATTTATTGGTTTATTTGGGAGAGATTATGAATATACCATGGTACATGGGTAGAAGTCAGGGAACAGTTTGGAGACATTGGCTCCTTCTATTGTGTGGGTTACAGGGTCATACCTCAAATAATCAGAGCCCTTGAACTCCCATTTTTATTAGTACAAATAATATACTTTATTATACCATCACGTACCCTAATGCCACACTCTTTACCCTTAACCATTATGCCATTATGATGATCTGACCTTCTCAGGTGGTCAACCACTCATCAACAAACAGCAAACTCCTATGTATGTCTCCAGTGCCATGCCCTAAACCACTGGATCTAAATATACTACTGATCTAAGAATAGAGTAGAGGAACACAGAAGTATATAAGATATGAAAAACTAAACAAGGGCTCTTTTTCAGAGCAGCATGTGATGTTGGTGATGACATGTTTGCTTAGTTTAGTTCACACAACACTGGCTCAACTCTGACTGCCAGTTCCTATAAAATGTATTTGGTTGCATTCTCTGGAATAGGAGTAATCAGTATGTTCTATCATCACACAACCATTGGAGCTGTCTATAGCTCATAATTTATGGGGCTGATAGAGAGTAGCTTCAGGTATTTCATACTTTAGTGTATAACTCTGGGTACATGCTGGCCAAGGTCCTTTAAGATTCTTAGCAGGAGTGAATCCACACAAAAATTTTGTATAGTCTGGCCATTCTTCAGAAAATTAGACATAATATTACCCGAGGACCCAGCTATACCAATCCTGGGCATATATCCAAAAGATGCTCCAACATATAACAAGGTCACATATTATACTATGTTCATAGCAGCCTTACATATAATAGCCAGAAACTTCAAAGAAACCAGATGTCCTTCAACAGAGGAATAGATAAAGAAAATGTGACACAATGGAGTACTACTCAGCTATTAAAAACAATGACTTCATAAAAATTTTAGGCAAATGGATGGAACTAGAAATATCATCCTGAGTGAGGTAACCCAATCACAAAAGAACACACATGATATGCACTCACTGATAAGTGGATATTAGCCCAAACGCTCGGAATACCCAAGATACAGTTCACAGAGCACATGAAGCTCAAGAAGGAAGAACAAAGTGTGGATACTTCAGTCCTTCTTAGAAGGAGGAACAAAATACTCACGGGAGCAAATATGAACTCGAAGTGTGGAGCAGAGACTGAAGGAAAGGTCATACAGAGACTGCCCCACCTGGGGATCCATCCCATATAGAGTCACCAAGCCCAGACACTATTGTGGATGCCAAGAAATACATGCCGACAGGAGCCTGATATAGCTGTCTCCTGAGAGGCTCTGCCAGAGCCTGACAAATGCAGAGGCTGATGCTTACAGCCAACCATTGAACTGAGCATTGGGTCCCCAAGGACCTGAGAAAGGACTGAAGGAGCTGAAGGGGTTTGCAAACCCATAGGAAGAATAACAATATCAACCAACCAGAGCTCCCACTGTCTAAACCACCAACCAAGGAGTACACATAGAGGGACTCATGGCTCCAGCTGTATATGTAGCAGAGGATAGCCTTGTCAGGCATCAATGGGAGAAGAGGCCCTTGTTCCTGTGAAGGCTAGGTGCTCCGGTGTAGGATAATGCAAGGGCAGGGAGGTGGTAGTGGGTAGGTAGTGGTACATCCTCATAGAAGCAGGAGGATTGGGGATGGAATAGGGTGTGTCTGGGGGTAAATCTGGAAAGGGTATAGCATTCGAAATGTAAATAAATAAAATATCCAATTAAAAAAAAGAAAAAAATTCATACAACATACTTTCTTTACTTCCATCCATTGTTTTCTCATGAATATTTCAGTTAGTAGTGTTTACTGTATCCCTAGACTAAATTCCTTTCTTCCAAGGGAAGCCATGAAAGCTGTGGAGGGTACAGCTATAACATCCCTAAGCATACTTGCATTAGGCTGAAGTTTGAGATGCAAAAACAGGGAAGGTTGCAGCCTCCACTCTGAATCCTTTTGCTCTGTTTGATACAGCAATATGCATGACAATAACAGTGGGACTATTATGAGCCTAGCACTTCTCAGGTTTTGCTTAATCCCTTAATCTACTTGGCAATGTAACAAGGTAAGAATTTTTACATGGTTTACATTTGAGAAAAAAATACACTTCAGAGGTAGGTGTTGGCTAAAGTTCTTAGCTAACAATCTGTGCAGAAGGATTGACATTCAGATATAAATTACTTAAGGATTATTCAAATTTCCCGCTCCATTCCTGAAATATTCTGTCACTTGTTTAGTCTGAGATCATTCAAGCTTTAATGTTAGACACACCAGGGAAAATGGGGAGCAAGAGAAGTCCTGTCACAGAACTGGACATATGGTCCAAACACATTTTTACACATGAATGCATCTGAGACTGTCATGAAAATTATTATTGATTATGGGTATTATATGTAGAAAGCTTCTCTAGATAATAATTATGACATAATTTATAATGGAGAAAAACTGGAAACAATCCAAATGATATTTATTTCCTGGAGGATAATTGAACATTGCTAAAATCAGCAGGAGAATAATACTAAGAACTAAAGTGATCTTATAGAAATTAGTGATAAAAGGGAAAAGCATCATATGCTGAGTAGAAAAAGGCAGGTTACAAAGAACTATTAATTATGATATGATTAAGTATTGAATACTTTCAACAAGAAACAGTCTACACAATAGTATCATTTTCCTATTTGGCCTTCTGTGGATTTCCTACAGAGAACCCCAAAATATATTTTCAAAGTAATCTCCCTCCCCCATTGAAAATGCAGATTCAATGATAGAGGAATGATATATTAGATGAACAATTGTTGAAGGGCGGGCCATGTGATATTACATCCTGAAGGGATAGATGGGATCTTTGTACATAGGGGATCTCTGCTTAAGTATTAACTAGGAAATGGATCCTCTGAGCTATGCTTATGAATGTACTGTGACTGTAGACACCTTGCTCACTGTCCTTTTTTCTAGTCACTCTGCTTTCAATATATCAAATTTTGAAGGTTTAAGGATGTGGACAGGAACATGATAGCATACATATAAATACCATAAGATTATAATAAGGTCTTGTATCATACTGATCACAAATATTTCTCATCCCTTTGCCCCATATAGCTCTAATATCACTATCCTTTTTGTTTTTCATCTCTCATGTGAATTCAGAGTTCATAGATAGGACTATGTAGCCAGCCAGCATGTTCTAGGTATTCCTTGCCTTTACTTTCTGGCACTTAAGTGGATACTGCAGAACTAAATTCTGCTCCTCATGCTTGGACAGCAAGTGCTTTATCCACTGAGCCATCTACTGAGCTCTTCTACAACTTTTGATTTCTTTTAGTTTCAGCTGTGGGGATATGTGGTTGAACCTAATCTTTCAAAGATTCATAATTAGAGAGTCTCCATAAATATTTCAAAGACAAAATTAAAAACACATATGTCTTAGATAGACGTAGGGGTAATGGGATAGAAATTACACAAAGAACTTGAACTTTCTATGGACAGTGGGCCCAAGGATGGGATGAAAAGAGGCAATAGCAACCTTTCTTCTCCCAGATTATTGGGTTAATTATTGCTTTCCTGGACTGGTGTGACACTGGAACAGAGTTTTAAATGATTCTTTGAAGCCTCACAGGTTGCCAAGGAAGGTGAGTGGGGCCATGGTACAGATTCACGGGGCCACACTCTTTCTTCACGTACAACATTTTCAGCCTTTAAATTTTGCACTGGCCACCAGCTGGTTAGCCATCCTGGAGAAAGGTATTTCTTTTTTTTTTTTTTTCTTTTTATTTATTTATTTATTATTATTTTCTTTATTTACTTTACAAATGCTATCCCGAAAGTTCCCTATACCCTCTCTCTCCCGCCCCTGCTCCCCTACCCACCCACTCCCACTACTTAGCCCTGGCCTTCCCCTGTGCTAGGTCATATAAAGTTTACAAGACCAAGGCACCTCTCTGATAAGTTTTCTTTTCAGATGGCTCCCCTTGAGTGGCATCCCAATGTATATGCCGTAAACCTTATAGCTTAGCCCTCCATGGCTCTGAGCTTTGTACTCCTGCATTATCAAAGCTCAAAGTATTGTTATTTAGCAAAATATATAAATTAAAATGATAGAAATCAGGTGAACAGACATTTCTATTGGCTACTTTGTAACAAATATCCTTTGCAAGTAGAGCAATTCATTCATTTGATGGATGGTGTGTAGAAACATGTCCCTTTGGGATCTATTGCTTCTTCCTAGTGCTCAGATAATGATGTTATACAGGACTAATTCTTTACTGAGCCTTCTAGAACTTTAAGGCTGAGAAAACAGTTGCATAGCCACCCCGAACTGCAGGACATGGTGATGGAAGAGTTTAGCACACTTACTCTCATATTGAGATGACAACGCTGGGTGTGGATCAAAGATGGGTGGTCTAACTTCATTTTACTTTTTGTCAAGAGGAATTTTAAGTCCAGGACCTTTATAGCTTTCCCTCCAGTAGCATCCATTATTCATTGTTGTGCTTAATGTTACATAGAGGGCCATATGAGTGTCCTGGACATGAGCAAGAAAGATACCTTCTCAGCACGGAGGACTAGTTCTTCTTTAGAATTTTAATATCTCCACTTCAAGTGTTTGTTTCTAGTGGAATAGGATGGTACAATCTCTTGTCACCCATAGAAGAGATATTTTGTCATTGAGTTAAGCAAACCTTCAGAAGCAAAGGTGATGCTTGGGGTGGTGAAACCCGAAGGCTTTGGGGTAAAGGCTCAGCCCAACTTTCCTATCATTAACTAGACAACAACATGAGGTCAGTGCCTAGCACAGGTCTTTGTCTTTTCAAAAGAAATTGGTATAGGGAGAATCTGGGATGGAGAAAGGATTAAGAGAGGTACAGCTCAACTGATTAAAAGCAAAGTCTGGCAGTTAGGAGGAAAGGTTAATGCAGTTGAGGCCACTTTTGTAGCACAAAATGTCTAGGAGGCAGATTAGTGACAGTCTTTGAGTACATGAAGGGTTATGATGAGGACACTTGATGATGATTTCTTCCTCCCTGAGGCACTAACAGGGACAAATGAGCTAGCATTACTGCCACACAGCAAAACTGTTCAGTGAAAACAGTAAAAGCAGCTTAATCACTCAATGGGCTCCAAGCAGAATCTCTCAGAACGTGCAGAGAAAATGAGCCATCTCAGGCACTAAGACAGACAAAGCTAATGTCCCAGCTCCTGGAAGGTTTTGACACAGTATGAAATTCCAGATCTTTAGTCCTAATTAATAGCTGACATGCAGTCTTCTGATCAAACCATAAGAAACAGTTTTCAGCCTCTTAGGAGTAAAACCCTGTTTATTTGTACTGGAAAGAACCAAAAATCTGGAAATAGCGCACATGCGTAGGTAGCCCATGAATGACAGAGCAGAGGCTTGGGTTATGGTTTGGACTGGCACAACTCTAGTGACCAACAGGCATGGGCTCCAAACATTTCCTGTAAAGTCAAACATCCCATGAGTGTGAAGCACACTTTATTTACTAGACTTTCTTTCCTCCATGGAGCTTATTCTCAGCCGGCCCACTTCCTGATTCTCTTGGCATTGTTTTCTTTCTTTCTTTCTTTCTTTCTTTCTTTCTTTCTTTCTTTCTTTCTTTCTTTCTTTCTTTCTTTCTTTCTTTCTTTCTTTCTTTCTTTCTTTCTTGGCATTGTCTTCTAATCATTCACTTTTATATTGATACTATCTCAATATCCATTCCAGAAGTTCCCATGTTAAAATGAAGAATCAGTTAAATTTAAAATTTGTCTGGTTACAAAGTGATTCTCAGCACTGTGATTCAAAACAAGTACTACCTATGAAGTTCATAACTTGGCAGCTCAGTGACTTGTAGTGGTCTTAGCATGAACGTTCTTTGGGTATGGAAAGGTGACACAGCTTGCAAAGATAACCATCCATGGTAGTTTCCAGGCACCTATGTGTTCACTTCTTGAATCTGTGTTGAATCTATAACCTGGCTTGACAGGATGTGTCAAAACATTGGATTAATTTGTAAGTACAGGCCTAAGCAGTTTCACACACTCTGCCCCTCATCTTAGATTTCCATCATCCAATTTGATTGTACCGCAACTAGCACACTGGATAATGAGAGGTGGAGCCTCTTATCCCCTCTATGCCAGCCCTAGTCACACTAAATCATTAGTCCAGAACACTCAACAGCTGAACATGCACATAAGCAAACCCACCAGAAATCAACTGAGCTCCACATAGAACAAAAGAATTGCTCACTGCATACTCCAAACTTTCCCTGATAGAACAGTGCATTAAATGAATGATAACTGGTTCGAATCATTTTATTTTGGATAGTTAGTGTGGCAAATATGGACAGACAGTTACTTTCAGTTCTTAAGTCCTGGAGGCTTAAATCCTGGATCATAGAGCCTGAATCAGCATATCAACATTTCTGACCCAGTACATAGTACATTTTATCTCTTCTCTGGCCTCAGGAATTTGCACATAGGTATCAGAAAACGAAACTCTCTTCACTAAGTAGAGCAGGCTCAGGCTGCTCATTAACCTACTTGAGGAAGCTGGCTTAGTGCCAGACACTGTGCTGTTGCTCGGAGTTCAGTGCTAAAATTCCTCCCTTCAGGGAGATTTGAACAAAATCAACTCTTCCCCTTAAGGTCCTAACAACAAACCAAGGCACAATTCCACCACAGTTCACTCTTGGTAACCAATGAGTTCCTTGGGATTGCTTACTGAGCATGGATTAATGTAGTCTGCATGTAATAGCTTTTCCTACACAATCCTACTGTGTGAACTCCATTCACATAAAACTTTGTTTACTCCCTTGGGAGAAATGTCTCTGACTGCCCAAGGAATGCCTCTGGCAAGATGTCACCTCCTACCCACAGCATAGTAGTTTATTGCTGCACTCAATGGCTTTATGCAAACAGCCCCCATTCACCAGGAGACCTTCTGTATCCTGAACTATGCATGGTTCTGTGAACCTCAATTGGACTTTAATTCTTTAACAATTGTCACTGGCAAATCACTCTAAGTGAAGCTTTATTGACAGGAGGAAAGCAGTCATACTGGAAAGTCTTCTTCACCTGTCATGGATTTTAGATTCCTCCTAGGTACATTGATGAAGTCCCTTTCTCTTAGTCTTAGCCCCCCCCAACCCTGATGGCTGGGAGAACTGGCAGATGCTCTGATGACAGTTCTACAGTACTCCCCACTCTCTACTACTCACTTCTAGGAGATAATATCAGCAGGCCCAGTTCTGATGACCCCTTTTTTCTCCATTTATTTATTTCTTTGTTTATTTACTCATTCGTTCATTTTACATTCTGATTGCTGCCTCCTTCTTGTCCCCCCTCACAGAGTCCCTCCCTCCACTCCCCTCCCCTTCTCCTCTGAGAAGGTGCCCCCTCTATTATCTGCAAGATTAGGCATATCCTCTCCCAGTGAGGTCAAGCAAGGCAACCCAGTTGGGGAATGGATTCCACAGACAGGCAACAGCTTTAGGAACCATCCCCACTCCAGACGTTGGGCAACTGAGCCTCTCAGAGGACAATTATGCTAGGCTCCAGTCTGCCAGTATAACAGAGGATTATTAATAGTGTCAGGGCTTGGTGCTTACCCATGGCCTGATGGACTCCAGTCTGCCAGTATAACAGAGGATTATTAATAGTGTCAGGGCTTGGTGCTTACCCATGGCCTGATGGACTCTTAGAAATAGGTACAGTTGATCTCATGAAGATGGTAGCAGTTTTGCTTGCAAGAGAGTTCTATAAAACAGTTACAGAGCCCATCCAAGTTATGAGTTCACTGCTTTGTTGCTTATTTTCCATCCATGAAGTTGATATCAAGTACCTGCAGAAGTCACTTTGATACCTTAGCTTTTTAAAAAATTTTTCTTTCTGACTCAGGATTTCTTTTCAAACTCCAGACAAGTTCTCTATAGTGATATGCACAAAATTTAAAATAAACTAAGGGTTTCTGATCTTTTTGAAGTCTATCTTTGGCCTCTGTAAGTTCTCAAGTTAATATCATTTTCCCTCGTTATGAGTGGTTAAACACTGTAATTGCATTCATAAATATACTATTTACATCTGTTTGTCCTAAGGACCTGACTAGGAAATGAAATAGAAACATAGAGGGAATCAGGAGAGAGAAATATGAGGGTACTGGACAGAGCAACTCAATGAGCACTAGCAGAACACAGTTGAATAATGAGGGCTCGATGAGACTTCCCAACTTACATTAGGCCTATAAGGCCTATATGGCTCAGGAAAGAGTGAGATCTAAGGTGGGTCCCCAGTACTGATAGCGCCTGGACCTGGCTTGCAGGATATTTGGCCAAATTGCTATCATTACCTGCGTCTTTTCACTTTGTGGGAGTAGGTGGGGTGAGTCACTCTAGACAGAAACTTGAAGTTCTAGAACAGTGTCAATTCTCAGGTAAGACTCCAAGCCTTAACCAATAACTTTTAGGAATCACAGAGCAAATATCCAGAACTTGGGTAAGGACCCACAAGGTACCACCATTTCTGAGGGCACTTCACTCCGGCTGTGCCTGCCTGGGATGAAAACTACTTATAAAAAGTCCATTTGGGGGCTGGTGAGATGGCTCAGTGTGTAAGAGCAGTGACTGCTCTTCCAAAGGTCCCGAGTTCAAATCCCAGCAACCACATGGTGGCTCACAACCATCCGTAACAAGATCTGAGGCCCTCTTCTGGAGTGTCTGAAGTCAGCTACAGTGTAACTACATATAATAAATAAATCTTTAAAAAAAAAAAAGTCCATTTGGTACTACTGCCTCTCTTGCTCATACCTTCTCCCCATCCTCTATTGCAGTTCTTTAGCATCAGTCTACTCAGGTTAACTCTGGAGAAGGTAGTATTCTCCACTGTCAGGATTCTTGATGGATAGACCTGAGCTTGAGAGGTGACACTGGTTTTCTAAGTATGATGTCTTGTGAAAGTGCTACAGAAAAAAAGCTAGATACAGAGAGTCAGACTTGCAGGAAGGGACAGGGTGGAGTAGCTATATGACAGCACTGGAGATCTAGAGAACATGGGGTCACTGCATTCAGTTCACGCTATGCAGAGTCAGCTTACTTGAGAGGATAAAGATGTCTGATGACATTGACCAGGCATCTGTGCCTCCAGAAGATGGACTTTCCCAGAAACAAAAGACCGCTTAGAGCAGTGGTTCTCAATGTTAGCATTCTGTCTAAGCTCTGCTCCACAGTTACCTGGCAATAGCCAGGTAGGCCCACTATAAAAGGAGCTCTCTCTCTCTCTCTCTCTCTCTCTCTCTCTCTCTCTCTCTCTCTCCTCTCTCTCCTCTCTTGCTCTTCCCTTCCTGCTTCCCATCTTTCTTCCCACTCCCCCACCACCACCCCATCTCTCCATATGCTCATGGACAGCCTCTACTCTCTCTCTCTCTCTCTCTCTCTCTCTCTCTCTCTCTCTCTCTCTCTGACCCTTTCTCTCCCTCTACTACCCTCTCAACTCCCCTCCCCATGCCCTTAATAAACTCCATTCTATACTATACTATACGGTGGTATGGCTGGTCCCTCAGGGGGAAGGGATGCCTCAGCATGGGCTTGCCGAGGCACCCCCTTTCCCCATACTTCACCACACCTCAAGAGAACATATTCCCCATCTCTTTATCTTTTTATAAACACATCACTCAACGTTCCAAATTTTGCGATCTTTTAATCGATTTCCTTACATTGTGCTAATACCCAACCTCAGTTATTTTTGTTGCTACTTCATAACTAATTATGCTATGATTATAAATTATAATGTAAATATCTGATATTTCCAATGGTCTTAGGTGATCCCTGTAAAAGGGTTGCTTAATTCCCAAAGGAATTGTGACCACAGGTTTAGAACCTCTGCCTTAGAAGAAGTCTCCCATACCTAGAGTAGCAACTTTTTTTTTTCTTTTTTTTCTCCCCACTTAATTCTGATCTAAAAAGGAAGTGGAGGCAAAGAACAATTCAGGGGAAGTAGGATTTGATCAAGATCTGTTGTGCAGGTAGCAGAAAGGAACTGCAAGAGGCAAAGTATGGATTAGAGGCCAGGCAGGACAAGAGGTCTTGCACCATGATAAGGACAGCTGCTAATGGACAACACTTAGCATGCTAGACTCATGCAGGCCTGGCCCCACCTCAGTGCATACAAACTGGAATGTGTTTCAAACTTGTGTCCTGGAGAACACAAAAGATGCACCTTATGGTGTGTCAATGATACTTCTCCACAATCAGTGTGGTTTTTAATTCTTTCCAGGTGACACTCAGGAACCCCCTGAAGGAAAAGAGACATGTAAGGAGAGGACAGGGCAAATGATTTTCTGGGTCAAATATTTACCCAGCGGCTGACACTTTGTCTTGCAGAGTGTGTGCAGTCATTGCCATTGTTTTTCTAATCTTATAATAAGATTCTGTCCTAGGAGCTGACATTTTCCCAAACCCAGCAATTAGAAAACATCTTGTTGCATCCACTATGATTTATGGGGTGATGGCTTCACTCAGCTTTCATTTGTAATGCTATGGATGGCCCAGATGGATAAGCAAAGTCCTTGTAAATTCCATTTGCAGCTTTCCCAGAATTGCCACACTGATCTTTAGCTGAGGATTGGACTTTGGAATGTGAAGTATATACCCTTATCTCATCTGGGGTATTGCCATTAATTCATTGGAGAGCCAAACCTCCCTGTTCATGAAAGCCTCTACACATGACAGAGAGAAGGGGGCTGGTAGGGTGGTAGGGGAGGGAGAGAGAGAGCAAGAGCGAGAGCAAGAGTGAGCGAGCGAGCGAGCGAGAGAGAGAGAGAGAGAGAGAGAGAGAGAGAGAGAGAGAGAGAGGATGGTTTGTAGTGCTCACTTAAATTCACAATGTTGTCATGTTCTTGTAACCCAAGGTGAGTGCCCAGTGGTACATTTTGAGTGACAGGTTGAAAGTCAGCATCCACACCCTCAGACAGGCATAGGAAACAGCGTGAGCTGAGGAAAATATTGCTGTGTCATAGATGTGACCTGTTTAATCACACTGATCTTGCTGTACATGAGCAAAGCAAATCCAAGTATTTATTTCTCAAGGCTGGTTAGAGGCTGGGAGAGGACTATGCTTAGTTTTTGCTCAAATGGAACAAACATTCAGATATGACTTACAGCATGGTTGTCATGGGTGTGCTAATATGTCAGGGATAATTCTTATACAAGATGTACCTGTGCCACTTGTCTTTCACCTTTTATGCTGGAAAAGATATCCCATGAGTGAGTCACTAATTTAATGTAGTAACTTGTGGCCAACATTTTTTTTAAAGGAGATAGAACAAAGTAGAAAAATATCATAGTACACTGCATATAATGAGGTGAAATATTTATAGCATGTTCCATTTTCAAAAATAGCCCAGTGCTCTTCCTGTCCCGTCTGCTCTTTTAGAATGAGACTTCCTGCTCTACCATGCAGAGGTAAGTTTTGTTTCACATCCTTCAGAAAATGCAAAGCCTGAGGATTGCTCTGAGCAATAGAGTATGTCAGACGTCACTCTAGTTACTGATGCTGGGTTATAAAGTCATGTAGGGTTCGATTTTCTAGTTAGCCCCTCATGAATGGTCTCAGATACAGTGTGGCAAGTTAAACCACTCTGAAGTTACCATTCTAGAAGGAAGTCTAACCTGGAGGTTGTCCTAAGACCCACTAAGCTAACTTCCCTGGCAGTTGACGTCCACTAGGGGGTTTCAGCTTTTATCACCAGAAGCAGAAATAGCTGTCTGAATATTCACCCACACTCCACTGATGAAGCTCAATTATTTTTTTAAGAGGGTGATGTGGCCTTCCGGTCTGCACCAGCAGCGAGTCACCTAGGGCGCAGATTCGGCGGACGCCTGCACGGTCCCTAGAGGACTGCCCACACAATCTTAGGATCACTGGTGAGTGGAACACAACATCTGCTCCAATCCAATTGAGCACGGGACCTGAGAGCACTAGGGCAGCAGAGAACCCGCCTGACCAGGGGCACAAACCCCTTCCGGTCTGCACCAGCACTGGGTCACCTAGGGCGCAGATTCGGTGGACACCCACACGGTCCCTAGCGGACTGCCCAGGCAATCTTAAGATCACTGGTGAGTGGAACACAACAGCTGCTCCAATCCAATAGTGATGGGCCTGTGACAGCAGGGACAAGGACACCAGAGCCTTTCCTGAACAGAGGCTCAGGTTCCTTTTAATCAGTTCAGGTTTACCTTGCTTTCACACAGACCAGACAAATCCATAGTCCTCAAAGGAGACACCACTCCCACACACTGTAACACGCCCAGGATCTTAGGACAACAGGATCCCAGGATAACAGGAGCTGGGTCACACTAGTATTTGAGTGTCTCAGAGGAGTTTGACTGCCAAGAATTCAGACACACCCAGAATCTCAGGTTCATAGGAACACACAATCAAAGAATCACAGAGAAATCTGGACTCTGAGAAGTCTTGAATCAACTGAGATTATAGACAGGCTCAATCAGATATATTGAAGGCAGCAAGCACTAGAGATAATCAGATGGCAGGAGGCAAGCATAAGAACAGAGGCAAGAGATACCAAAGTTACTTAGCATCATCAGAACGAAACTCTCCCACCATAGCAAGTCCTGGATATACCATCACATCAGAAAAGCAGGACATAGACCTAAAGTCACTTCTCATTATGATGATGGAGGACTTTAAGAAGAAAATACTGGAAATCACAGGTAAACAGACTTTAAAGTGGAAACACAAAAATCCTTTAAAGAGTTACAGGAAAACGCTACCAAAAGGAGATGGAATTGAACGAAATCATCCAGGATCTAAAAATGGATGTAGAAACAATAAAGAAAACCCAAACGAAGACAACTCTGGAGATAGAAACCCTAGGAAAGAAATCAGGAACGATAGATGCAAGCATCACCAACAGAATACAAGAGATGGAAGAGAGAATC
>NC_034592.1:132119813-132126314 GCF_900095145.1 Mus pahari | reverse complement strand
TGGCCTTTCTCTACACAAAGGATAAACAGGATGAGAAAGAAATTAGGGAAACAACACCCCTCACATTAGTCACAAATAATATAAAATACTTTGGTGTGACTCTAAGGAAATGAAAGATCTGTATGATAAGAACTTCAAGTCTCTGAAGATAGAAATCAAAGAAGATCTCAGAAGATGGAAAGATCTCCCATGCTCATGGATTGGCAGGATCAACATCGTGAAAATGTCTATCTTGCCGAAAGCTATCTAGAGATTCAATGCAATCCCTACCAAAATTCCAACTCAATTCTTCAACGAGTTAGAAAGGGCAATTTGCAAATTCATCTGGAATAACAAAAAACCTAGGTTAGCAATAACTCTTCTCAACGATAAAAGAATCTCTGGGGGAATCACTATGCCTGACCTTAAACTGTACTACAGAGCAATTGTGATAAAAACTGCATGGTACTGGTATAGTGACAGACAGGGAGACCAATGGAATAGAATTGAAGACCCAGAAATGAGCCCACACACCTACAGTCACTTGATCTTTGAAAAGGGAGCTAAAACCATTCAGTGGAAAAGAGAGCATTTTCAACAAATGGTGCTGGCACAACTGGTGGTTATCATGTAGAAGAATGAGAATTGATCCATTCTTATCACATAGTACTACTGGAGGATCCAGCAATTCCTCTCCTGGGCATATATCCAGAAGGTGTTCCAACTGGTAATAAGAACACATGCTCCACTATGTTCATAGCAGCCTTATTTATAATAGCAGAAGCTGGAAAGAACTGTGATGTCCTTCAAAAGAGAAATGGATACAGTAAATATGGTATATTTACACAATGGAGTACTACTCAGCTATTAAAAACAATGAATTTATGAAATTCCTCAGCAAATGGATGGATCTGGAGGGTATCATCCTGAGTGAGGTAACCCAATCACAAAAGAACTCACATAATATGCACTCACTGATAAGTGAATATTAGCCTTGAAACCTAGAATACCCAATACACAATCTGTAAAACACATGAAACTCAAGAAGAAGGAAGACCAAAATGTGGACACTTCACCCCTTCTTTGAACTGGGAACAAAACTCCCATGGAAGTGGTTATGGAGACAAAGTTTGGAGCTGAGACAAAAGGATGGCCCATGCAAAAACTGCCCCACCCATGCGTTCATCTCATAATCAGCCACCAAACGCAGACATTATTGCGTACACCAGCAAGATTTTGCTGAAAGGACCCTGATATAGCTGTCTCTTGTGAGGCTATGCCAGTGCCTGGCTAACACAGAAGTGGATGCTCACAGTCAGCTATCGGATGGAACACAGGGCCCCCAATAGAGGAGCTAGAGAAAGTACCCAANGAGCTGAAGGNNTCTGCAACCCTATAAGTGGAGCAACAATATGAACTAACCAGCACCTCCGGAGCTCAGGTCTCTAGCTGCATATGTAGCAGAAGATGGTCTAGTCAGCCATCATTGGGAAGAGAGGCTCCTTGGTCTTGCAAACTTTATAAGCCCCAGTACAGGGGAATACCAGGGCCAAGTATTGGGAGTGGGTGGGTAGGGGAGCAGGACAGGGTATAGGGGACTTTGGGGATAGCATTTAAAAAAAAGAAAAAAAAGAGGCTGATGTGATTTGAGACAGGGTTACACTCACTGCATAGTCTTGTCTAGTCTGGAACTTATAGATCTTGGCCTTCTTCTGCTCTTGAGTGATAATATAGCTGTCTACATTTTGAGGATTTCTTGTTACACAATAACACCTGTTTAGGATTTTGGTGTTATCAAGCGTTACTCTTTAAAAACCATCATGTACTTCTAAACAAAAGATTTAGGAAGTTACTGGTTTAGCTTAAGGTAAGGGTTTAAAAACAGGTCGTAATTCTATAATTCATCTTTTCTACTGTCAGTGCAAAACCACGGCTCTTACCTCAAAGCGTATTAGAAAGTTTATTTGGGAAAAAAATTGTAATAATCAGGGCCTGAGAACACATTTTTAGGTAACCCCATTTAAATGGTCTACCATAGTAATACTTGATCAAGTTTTATGGTAACATAATAAAAAAGTCATAAATTAAGGTTCTGTGTTGGTTTGTTTTTTTTGTCAATGTGGCACACATTTACAGGGAGTTGCAATTGAATACCTCTATAGGAATGTCTGTGAGAGATTTTCATAATTAGTGAATGATATAAGTGGATCTACCCCACTGTGTGTTCTACCATTCTTTGGTCCTCAGCTATGCAAAGAGGTTAGCTAAACATGGACAGGAAAAAAGCCAGGAATGGCATTATTCCAGGTTTTTGCCTTTTGTTCCTGCCTCGTCTTCTTTCAAAGATGGATAATGAACTGTAATCTGTAAGGCAAATAAACACTTTCTTCACTAAGATGCTTTTTGTCTATCAGAAAAACAGAAATCAAAATTAGGGCAGACACTTTCAAAATACACTGGTGGAAAGGTTACGTAGGCAAGTTGAAGCAATCAAGGAAATGTCTGTTATGGGCTTCAGATGCTATCTGATGGCATTCTTAGCTTTTTGATTGGTAGTTGAGAACTTTGTGTCTGTACATTCTAAAGGGTTTACAAAATGGTCACAAAGATATGAGACCACATACAAAAGATAGCAATAAATGATTATTAAGAGGAATAAAGATAGCACAAAATAATTTGGCAGTGGTCTTGCAATAGTCAAGCTCTCTACAATCATTGAAACTGTAATCTATTGATCAGCCATGAAGAGAAGTCAGTGGAAAGTGCTATTCTTTCTAGGAAGCTTCCTTCATACTAGTCATATGCACAATCCTGATCATGCTGTGTAATTTCTCTGTACCTTTCCCCCGTGCTTTGCACCAGTACCACCAATACCACTTTATAGAACATAGTGTGCCTGGTATAGGGAAATCACTACATAAGTGTAATTTAAATTGTAATACGAGTTACATGGTGAAAATTATGTAGGTAAAGAAATGAGGTGAGAGGAAAAAAACATCACAGACTTGCCAAACAAGGTCAGTAGTAGAGTAGTAGAGGAACTGGACTAGAGACTAGGGCGGTCCTCTGGGTTGCAATACTTGTTCTGTGTAGTACTTGGATTATGACATCAAGACCTTTGCAGAGTCCTGTAGCTTGCTTAGTATAAAGAGCCCTGGCCAGAACATATGTACCAAGTAAATCATATCTCTGGATATCAAGAAATGGCTTCTCCTACCTGGAAATTGGAATCCAAAGCACTAATGTTATCGAACTGGCTAGTTCCTGCCTATGACCTCTACTGTTTCTTATTAACATGATGTCTCCAATGTAGAATGACTTGTGTTTGGAAGGGGGGGAACCTTTTTAGATCATGGTGTGCTGCCTACTAGAGCGTGTCCATGGCTCTATGATAACGAGAAGATGTTTGTCTCCTATACATATGCCAAATATAAGAGCATCTATATTTATGCAAAATGTGCCAAGGTTCTAGGAGACAGAACAAATGAATGATGTGAAATTTCTGTACAATTTCTCAACTCTACTGAATTGATTTTAGTTCCATTAGTCTTAGACTCTACAAACAGCACTCACTTTCATCCTGAGTGCCTAATTGTCAGACAAAAAAACTAAAAAGCCTAAGACCATCACATTTGATGTGGCATTTTATATGCTTAGCAGAAATGTCTTGTCTGTGACTCTGCCCTGCCCTTTGGATTAGTTCAAATATCCATTTAGTCCACTCACTGAAATTTTTATTTTGAGTTCATTTGCCATTTGCTTTTTGACACACATAAGGGGTTGGGGTCAATTCAAATATCTGAGGAGCAAAACCAAAATATCCCTTCTGCATGGACACAACAAAACTATATAAAGAGGATCAAGGAATAGATTTATATAGAGGCGGCATAGATATATGTACTAAGGCCTTCTGAGCATGCCCTTCACTACTTTCTGGAAAATGCAGACTCAGTACAAGTCTGGTACAAAGGCCTTTGCAGGGAGAGGCTTTAGAAGCTAACCTCCTGTTGGGCTCTATCATCATGGTCAAATAGGCTGTGTTAGCCACATATTTCTTGGTCTCTGTTTTCTTTCCTAGAGGTGCCCTTGTTACATTGCAATGTAATTTATTAAGATGTGGACCTCTAACATCTGCCTCAGGTTACCCTGGAGAATGTTTTGAAATGTAATATCTCAAATCAACCAACCTGACCCTATACACACACTTTCTGTAAAGACATCGAGGTATCCCTTCTCACCTTGAAGAACTACAGGTTTGGTGTGACAAGCCAGAAGACAATAATGCAAAAGGTGAATAGGATACTTAGAGAAGATCTAACAAAGATAAAGCTCAAGTAAGACTTTGCCATTTTTCCACTGATCAAAATTCAAAGTTGGGATTCTCAAGAGCAGCCAAATAAAGCCTCTTGTTCAGGACTGGATATCTCTGCCCTTATCTAGAAGCCTTGGGCTCATCTTGCCCTTTGTTTCGAGTACAGATGTCAGCAGGGGCTTAGTATTTTTGCTTAAGAGTTCACATTGCTAGATTTTGATGGATTCAAATCAAGACTGTTGGAAAACCCAACAAAGCACAGGAAAAGGCTTGCTAAGCCAATCTGCAAAGGAGAGAACCAGACTTGCAAAAGGAAAAGCTGTACTCTAGAGTGACAACCCTTTCAGCTCTCCAGTGGGAACAAGTATTGTGCTCTTCTCCAGACAGGCCGAGAGCATTAATACCAGGAGCCCTCCTGTAGGAATAGGTGTGCCTGGAACTCTGTGTTATATTGGAACCATACAGAGGCATCAATTACCAAGGCCAGTTATTAGTATGCATCACAGTGATTCTCAGCCTTGCAATCACTGTAATTAATTGCACACACTGGATTGCTGCTGATTAAGTGGCTTCAATTTTGTGGCTATGACTCCTAATGATTGGTCTTTGTACGGATCCAAATGCCTTAAGCTACAGTGGGAATCCCACTCAGCTGTAACTGTTCTGAAGCTACGGATTTGGTGGAGGAAATCCCTCCTTTATTTATCCTAGGAGAGGGAAGGAATGTTTCCTTAAATGAGTTTATCCCAATGAGCCTCAGTACCAGGAAAGAGGTGACTACAAACAGGAATCTGATCTTTGGATGTGGCATTATAACTTGTTTGGGTTTTGTTTTCTTGCAAAACCATCAAAGGAGGGGCTTCAGGTTCTAATGAATTCTCACAGCTCCCTCGGAGTCAAAAGAGAAACAAATATCTAGTGTTTGGTTAGAAGCAAACCGGACTGACCTAGCCCCAGCCTGTGCTGACTTTCTTTTTTAGATCTGCAGAAAGAAGTGAAAATCCTGTTACCAGAGCAAGTGTTAGGGTGACCTCTGAGGCAATGTTCAGATTTATTGTGGAGTATTAACAATTTATTAAAACTAAGAGTAAAGGCGTAGCATATACTCCATGGAAACAACAATGAGACTCAAGTGCTCCTGTTTTAAGGTTCTTTAAATGATTTCAGGTGGAGGGAGAAACCAATTTCTAGGGACAGGAATGTGGTAGATCCTTATCCCGATAGACAGATGAACTGTTATTTAAGTATGGATGGTTTCTGTATGTGTGAGCCATAGGTTCCATAAGTTTAATCATGCATGCCCCATACAATGCAAAGACATGAGATGGTAAGCAGAGGCTTTCCAAAATGTTTCATTATGCTCAAGCCCAATACTGACTTAATTTGGTTTCATACAGCCTACCTTTGACCAGGAACTGCCTCACTCCAACTTATCCACAGGAGGACAGATTCTGGGTGTTATCTTACTGGGAAGAAGGAGACACATTTCCCAGGGCAGCTGCTCCTGGTTGCTGAACTGTACCTACACACACTTGTTTGCTGATGTTATGTCCAGGTATTTAGGGGATGGGCTGATGAGAGCAAGGGAGACATCTTTGCATAACAGGAGACCTTTGGCAGGCTATCTATAGCTATAGCTCCTAGGGACATTGGTGCATGTCTGAAAATTGTCACAATTGCTCATGGCTTTGCACAAAGGATTTTAGATTTTATTTGTGTTGCACCTTGGATGTACTATGGAACTGAATAATGTTTGCTCTTTCTCCCTATAGTTTAAAATGTTATCAATCCTTCTTTGACTCATCACACCAGTTAACTTCATATCATCTGGTTACCATGGATTCACCACCTGCTCCTTTTTTTTCTTAACTCTACTTTCTATCATTTTTCCTGCAGCTTATGTCTTGACATCTGTCTAGCCCATGCTAGAAGCTTCAATCTTGACATTTGTTTCATTCCACATCCTGTCATTCACTCTGCTCCCAGTCACTCCTGGGCCATGTTCCCTTTTTTACACCCTTCACTAGATCCTGATAACCACTCACTACTTGATAACAAGAGATTCTAGCCTGAATGGTTTTCTGCAAGTTAGGAACATGGTTTACTATGATGCATTACTAATTTTCCAACTTCCTTTGTACAGACTAACTGCTCAATGTATACATGCCTTCATTTTCCTCCCTCCCTCCCTCCCTCCCTCCCTCCCTCCC
>NC_034592.1:132079708-132119768 GCF_900095145.1 Mus pahari | reverse complement strand
CTCAATAAAAACCAGGTATCCCCCTCTTCCTCTTCTTTCTTTCTTTCTTTCTTTCTTTCTTTCTTTCTTTCTTTCTTTCTTTCTTTCTTTCTTTCTTTCTTTCTTTCTTTCTTCTATTTGAGACAGGGTGTATCGTTATGAGACCCAAGCTAGTCTTGAAATCCTGGGCTCAAGTGATGGCTCTGTCTCTTTCTCTCCAGTATTATAACTGAAGTTGTGTGGCACTGTGCACAGCTTTAATATGTGTTACTGATTGAAATGTCCTCTTTTTTTAATGGGATCTGTGCCTCCAGCCCAACCTTCTACTTCCCTGTTTTACATTTTAAAATAACTTATCACCTTTAGTGTAAAACTCACTTCCTTAATATGGATATACAAATTTTCGATCAGTTGACCCTGGGTTAATTATACACTGCCAACTTCTTTCACTTTTTCACATGAATTCTATACTGAGGACACTGAAAATGGCTTGTTCTTTCCTGGGCACAGAACACAACATACTATTTTCTCTTATCTTGGCAGATGCTATTTGCATGGCCTCATTTCTACTTTCAAGTCCCGCACTTCTTCCTCTGTTAAAACTGCTCATTTTGGGAAGATATAGTTTATGTATCTTTTCTTTGAGGAGAGTTTCTATCACTTTCCCACAGGCCCTCTTCGAGGGTGTTTATTTTTTTCCACTGAAATGAACAATTCTATATTCATTCCCCTCTTACAAGATATTATGGTGCTTTCTTAGTTCATTAATAATCTTAGTCTCTTGGAGAAGACTGTGATGAATGGGGTATTTTTCATAGTTTGCTTTCCCAATTATTCAAGTTCATTTACTTTATCTGTGGGCCATATTACAACCATATTTTAAAGTCTCTAATTTTTTCTGTTCCAGGCACCCATTCTTTAGTGACACAGTACTCATTATTTAGTGATAAACACTAAACAAAAATAATAGGATGTTAAGCTCTCTGCTTTAGTTTCACTTAAGATCTCTACATTTTAGTTTGTTACTAGAAAAAGTGACATGTGTTTGGGATGTCTTCAGAGATTGTGCCGATGATTTATTGGATTAAGTGAACATTGAATGTTGCTCATGAAGATGCAAGGCTCTTCTGGATTCAAGTGAATGTTGCATGTTGGTCTCTACACTGAGACAGAGAGGAGCAGTTGGCATTACTATTTCCATTATCAAGAGGATCACCCAGAAAATCTCACAAGGATCCTCAGTCCTCTAGAGACAGGAACTGGAGGAACAAAGCTCAACAGAAAAATCTATGCAGTGTGTTGGATGATAAATTTTCAAATACAACACCCAAACTATAATGTTTGAAAGAAAATTTGATATATTGACTTTATTAAAGTGATTGACTCTGTTCTGTGAAAGATACCATTGAGAAACCAGAAAGACAAATCACAAACCAGAAGAAAATATGTACAAGGCATGAATTTCATAGAGTGTGTATTCAAATACAAAGAGAACTTGTAAATTCATCAGTAGATAACAAAATCCCAATTGTAAACTGTGGATAACTGGGTTCAGTGGTTAGCAACACTCACAAAAAGACCTGAGCTCAGCTCCCCAAATCCACATATTCAATGGCATACAATCACATGTAACTCCAGTTCCAAAAGATTGCCCTCTTCAGGCCTCTGCAGGCATCTACACACATGTGTAGATTCTCTATCTCTCTGTCTTTGTCTCTCTGTCTTTGTCTCTCTGTCTCTGTCTCTCTGTCTCTCTGTCTCTGTGTATGTTTCTGTCTGTCTGTTTCTCTCTTTCTTTTACACACACACACACACACACACACACACACACACATTGTCTTTTATAAAAAAATGATCTGAATAGCTATCTCATTTGCATGATATACATATTTTAAATAAACCCAGTAGAAACACACAGTATCATCAGTGGGTAATTGCAAATTAAATATACAACGAAATACTACAACCTATTAGAATGTTTAAACTCCAAAACTGATGACTCCAATTTGGATTGGGACTTAACTGAAGTTGAATTTATGTTTGTACATATTACCTGAATCCAAGTTCTTGTTGAATTTTAGCATGATACTTTTATTGGACAAGGTGATCATGAGCATCAAGTACTTTTATAAGATGCGTGTCTTTGTGGCCACTGGTACTGTGTGGGTGATCTCCTGTCTCCCCTAAGTCCCAGGCTGGCATCATATTTGATGGGCACATATACTCTTAAGTCAGCAGCAGCCCCAGAAACTGAGCACAGATATTGCCTTAGCTGGTTTCTGTGTTTCCTTCAATGAAGACACCCTATCAAATTTGGTGTAAGGTTAGGATTTTCTCAGGATCACAGTTGATCGTTCCCTCTCTCTGTTTGCACTCTGTTTCTTCAACTCATTTCTGCCTTACATTTCTAGGCCTACATTGATATGCAAAAGCCGTAGCTCCTGCAGCCAAGCTCCTTTACAGGGAACACAGAATGAGACAGATGATTCAAAGTACTCTTGGCAGCAGTGCTGCTCTACCAGCCCTTCTCAGAATCTGTCTTGTCTCCCATCCTCCCTCTTCTTCTGTTACACAGAGTTTGTATGCATCACATATCTATTCTGGGAAGAATTTTGATCCTGACAAGTGAGTGATGCTCACCGAGAGGAAAGAAGGACAAAGTATCTTGACCTTTAATAAGGAGGTCTGAGGACTTCTGTGGCTAATAGTCTAGAATTGTGAAATGAAGCTCTCTGGAATAAATGACCCCACCCAGAATGTAGAAGAAAAGGACACATTCTCCTAGCCAGGACAGGGAAAGCATTCCTTGCAAGCACAGAGTATTCACAGAACTCAGAAACAAGATCTAATGCTACCTATATGCTTTCCATGGTGATCCAGAGACAGCCAATACATCTTATTATAAAACAACAACAACAACAACATGGCAGCAGCAGCAATAACAAAACAAACAAAAACTTCAACAACAAAAGCAACAAAAACAACCTTACCCTTGAAGCCCCAAGCAAATATATTTAATATTGTGAGCCTACTGATCTGCACATGGAGACAGATGAACACCCTTCATCTTCATCCTGACTTGGCCACGAGGATAACTGACAGGCAGAACACTGACAACTGTTAATAATAATGGTAGTCACAAAAGTGGTATTCATGGCGTGTGGGTTTGCATGAATGTCATGGTCTGAATTTTATGTGGTTGTCACTGTGAGTCCCCAAGGCTACATAGTGAGGTCAGATATGTTGTCTCATCTTCCTCTGACAGAGGTATCTAAAGATCCCAGAAGTTAAGCAGCTCCTTTAAAGGCATATAGTTAGTGACAATATAGCCTTACTCCTAGGCTAGAGTTCCTGTTTATGGAATTCAGATGGAGCTCTATCTCCAGTATGCACCTGGATACATGGATATTCAGTCATTGTTCCAAAGAATAAGAGAAAGCTGACAGGATTAGTGCACAACTCTATCAGGACCCATCTGACCTTAGGTGCTGCTGTTGCCCTTGCCTTTAAAATAGAAACTGAAATGATGTCTTGTTTACCTGGTTTGTAAGAAGATTAAGAGACACACTTCTCTGAAATACTCAGCAGAGCAGCTGGAATAGACTACAACGCCAGTTAGAACAATGATCAATTGTCTTTAATAAAGTAGGTTTTACAAGAAATTTTTGAAAGGCAGAGGCAACATAACCCTCTCACAGTCTTCTGCTATGGATGCACCCATACCTCTCTTGGACTCAAGTATCTTTCTTAGAAGGTCTGAGCTCTGCCACTTCATGCAGAATCACCCTTGTCCTCTCTCCTATTCTGTTCTATCTTCCAATCTTCTCAAAGTTCCTACTGGAATTGGTATGGTTATTCTCATATTTATTTAGACTTCACATCTCTTGTTAGTTGCTTCTTTGCCCAACAGCCTCAGTTTTCATCATTTCCCAAATATTGCCCATCTTCTCTCAACAGGCTGTCTCATTCACTAAAATTACTTCACTCCACAAACAGAAATGTTTTGTAGTGCTGCTCCTAGGTACTCCATAAAAGGTTGTATGCACTTTGTCAGTAATTTTATTGAATGAAGAATTCACAACACAGAAAAAAAATGCATCTCTGTTTATTAAAGACCATTTTTCTTTCACTTACAAGCAATGCATTGATTGGCCCACGTGTAGTGGTACATTTATGTAATCCTAGCAAGTGGGAGATTGAGGCAGGAGGATTGTGAACTCCAAGCCAACCTACATAAATTCATTTAACAACATTATTTTATTTCTGGGGTTTCTGGTAATTATCTTGAAACCATACAGAATGTTTTTTCTTGTCTAGAAGTAAACAGGAAGCTGAATCCTGAGGCCCTTTTATTCATTCTGGAAAGCGTTGCTCTCCTATTGTAGAGCTTGAGGAATTTCAATATACTTATCAAGTCCTCTGGGACTTGTGGATGGGAATAGTCATAATTTGTGCTTCAAGCTTCTGTCCTAACACATTCTTCTGTTCTCTACTACCCACACAGGCTTGACTCACTGCCTTCCTGGACTGCCACATAAATAAATGGTACAAGAGATAAGCAAAATGAAACAAGAGATTTCAACCTTGCATACATGTCCATGAATTGCCCAGTCAGCACAGGAGAGGTCAGTTTGATTTTAGAAAGATAATGGACTTCCTACTGGAAATCAAACGATATATGATAAGTCATATATATGATGAAAGATTTATAAATGTAACACATTAAAAAACTCTTATAAATCAACACTATAAAGTCAACCAGGTAGACAAAGGCGTAAAAAGGCAATTCTGCAAAATATTACATAAGGCAAAACGAGCACTTAATGATTCTCATTGTTATCCATCAAGCAAATCTCAATCAGAACCACCTGATAGTCTCCTTAAGAGCAGCAAGATTGGCCACCACAACGTGGACAGATAACGAGAAATAGGTGGGGATTAAAAGGGTGCAGCAGAACTACCGTTTGGTGAGTGGGAAGGAAGAAGGTTGCCACTGCCTTGGGCACTTGGGTAGTTATTCTTTAAAAGGTTGGACATAGAGTTATCAGATACCTGCTATTCTACTTAGTCTATATCAAAAATGAAAGTCTATGATCACATAAAAATATTATACATGTTCTTCCTATGGGGTTGCAAAGCCCTTCAGGTCCTTAAGTCCTTTCTGTAACTCCTCCATTAGGGACCCTGTGCTCAGGCCAATGGTTGGCTGTGAGCATCAGCCTCTGAATTTGTCAGGCTCTGGCAGAACCTCTCAGGAGACAGCGATATTAGGTTCCTCTCAGCATGAACTTCTTGGCTTCCACAATAGTGTCTGTGTTTGGTGACTGTATATGGAATAGATCCCCAGATGGGGCAGTCTATGAATGGTCTTTCCTTCAGTCTCTGCTCCACACTTTGTGTTTGTATTTGCTTCCATGAGTATTTTGTTTCCCCTTCTAAGAAGGACCAAAGCACCCAACCAACCAGACTCTCCACAGTTCCCAGGGACTAAACCAACAACCAAAGAGTGCACATGGAGGGACTTATTGCTCCAGCCACATATGTAACAGAGGATGGCCTTGTCGGGCATCAATAGGAGAAGAAGTCCTTGATCTTGGGAAGGCTTGATGCCCCAGTGCAGGAGAGTGTAGGGCTGGGAGGCAGGAGTAAGTAGGTGGGTGGGGGAACAGCCTCATATAAGCAGGAAGGTGGGGCATGGGATAGGGGATTTCTGGGGGTAAACCAGGAAAGGGGATAACATTTGAAATGTAAAAAGAAAGTATACAATAAAAAAAGAAGTTGAAAAAATATTATACATGAATGCTCATAAAATACCTGTAGCAGTTAAAATTGGAGGTAAAGTATAGAATATACATACAAAGCTAATATTTGAATACAATTGTCATTTTATTAAACTATGAAAAGAAATTCTGATACATGCTACATGTATGGACCATTTAAAAACAATTTTAAAACAAAGGTTTCAGGCAGCCCAAGCTGGTAGTGAACTCTATATGTAATGGAGGATGACCTTGAACTTCTGATCGTTCTCCCTTATCCGGCCAATTTCTGTGATTATAAATATGCACCACACTGTCACACCTGGTCATGAATAGACTTTCAAAGTATACTGTGGAGTGGGAAGAGGCTCACGAGCCCCGACCCCTAGCAGACAAGTTGTTCACAATTGATGTCTTCTTAAGGAGGAAGAGTCAGGGTTTTGTTTCTTTGGGTTTTTGTTTTGTTTTGTTTTTGTTTTGTTTTGTTTTCTGTATTTTGGGTTTTATTTTACTTTTTTTATTTTTTATTTTTTGGGGGGATTGTGGTCACTGTCAGTATGGCAAACAGACTACACTCGATTGTTTGAGAGGGGATGTGGGAATGAGTGATTGATCTGAGATTAGTTAGGAGAAAGAACGGGAGATGAATATTAACAAAATGTGTTATATGTATATATGAAATAAACAGAAATATTACAAAACACGATGCTGAATGAAAGAAGCCTGCAGCCAGTCATAAAATATAGCATATCACATGATTTCATATGGGCAAAATAGGCATAACTTTAAAAAATATAGACATTTATAGCAATAGAGAGAAAAGCAATATATGTGTTGTGTTTGAAGACAAGAGAGAGACCCAGGATTGATAGCTATTGGTTGTAGAGTTTTGTTTCCTGGATGATAAAAATTTAATTCAGCTTTATTGACTGCTTTCAAAGCCACTGAACTGCACACTTTGAGTAGGGGAACTTTGTAAGCTGTAGACTCTGTCAATAACCATGTTAGAACCTATAATAACATAAAACAACAGCTGTAGTGTCTTAGATACAAGCACCCTTGTTTTGTTAAAAGGACCCAGTTGTGGTTATAAGGAGTTTTCATGGCAGCAGAATGTGTCAATCACTGTCATAATCACTTACCAGAACATACTTCTGGGCTGTGTTTTGCTATTGGGTCCGACTTCTCAGCAAAAACTTTTGAATTTGCAAGAAAAACATGTACAGAATATGGTCGTGTCCATTTGTCATGATGTCTGGACCTGCTGTGTGTAGGCAGTCTCGGGAAGCCCAGTCATTAATTACAACATGATGATTCCTTGCATAGCTAGTCATCCTCCAACATAACTGACTGGAGACACTGCATGAGGGCAATATCTTTGGCAGGTCAATGAACCCAAACTGGATTCCCCAGATGTCTCCTTTTATCACTGAGCCCCATACCCAGTAAGATTAACATATCATAAAACACAATTTGAAGAGATCTACACAATGAAGGATTCAAATACTAGCCCATATTAGAATTCCAAGTCTAAAAGTGGTTGTGACAAAAACTCAATGCAAAACCATCATATTGATAATGTAGCACTTAAAAAAATGGCACCAGGATGATCAGGTTCTGAATAAGCACAGAATCCCCATCATGATACTTTAGTGCCCAGACTACCTCCACAGTATGGCTTAAGCCCTCAGTATCCTTGGCCACTGCAAGTTACTAGTCCTGGTACGCAACATATCTAAGAGTGCTGAGAACTGTACATAATACCCAACCTCAAAGAATCCATCTTGCTACACTCTGGCAGTGCAATATTGGTTTTCCACAGGGCCTAGATAAGCTTGTCTAAAAGTAGATATCTGGCTCCCTGTGTTTATGCTATATCAGCAGAGATGCTCTTATGTTAATTATCCAAACCCATTCACTTAGCTGTGGGATGTATGTCAGCCACTGCTACAGAAAGCCACAAGAAATGGCCAAGAGTAATTCCATTCCATAAAGAGCTTCAATGAGTCTTGTCCAAAGTGGAGGCCACTTGCGTTCCCATGGCAACCCACATCCATTGGAAAGGAGCAAAGAACTCAGATAATAGTGTCCTTAAGTAAGCCTCTCAGAGTACTGTGTGACAAAGCAAAGTGGACATAAGAAACAGAGTTCATGTAATCAAGTGAACTGTGTTCCATTCGAGGAAAAGGAAGGAAAGGAGGGTTTGTTCTTTCAGGCTCAGTTTTGGAATTGTAATAGGCTTAGATCTGAGTCTACAGGAAAGGTACTTGCCATCCAGCTTAAAGAGTTGTATCGGGCATGCATCATGAGAAAGAGAGATAGTTTTATAAGAAAGAAAAGTACTCCCAGGCAAAGAACTGGGCAACTGGATCACAGTCTTTTATAGATCATTTCTACAGCACTTGCCTTTCCTATGCTTGTGTATTATGGGCTTTTCTGGAGTCTTTATCTGTTTGTTCTATGTGGCCTAAGTAAGGAATGGTTTGTAATCTTTCTCTGCCAACTGGCTTCTTTCTTCTCTGCCAACTGGCTTCTTTCAGAAGTTAACCTTGTCACTTTCTCTAGCATCAACTCTACTGTCACATACTTCCTACATTGTCTAATGATTTTAAAAAAAAAAGCAGTTTCTATGTGCTTTTAAATGAGAGCAAGATGACTATGAAAACAAGAAATAGAGCCAGGGTCCCTGCAACATTCATTCTGGCTCATTGTGCATCCAGAAGGCAGAAATGAGGATAATTGGTGGTCAGTTCTAGGGTTTCCCACACATTTTCTGGGTGAGCTTTTCTACCTATGCATGAGGCCTCTAATCAATCAGGATATTGATTTTTCCTTTTACTTAACATCTTTTTTTTTCCTACAGTGTTCCATTAGATTTGATGACATAATCAGCAAAGAGGTAATCAATTGCCAGCTTCCATGTAGTAAAAAGGTGATAGATATTACCACGATGGAGTTGAAAGAATAGCATCTTTATTTTATTAATTGTAATTATAGGTGCTTTTCAATTTTGGTTTTTGTAGCACAATCGAATTTGTGAAATGGTTACATGGCACAAGCAATGCTGGTGTTTTCTGATTGAATTAAGATATTTGGTGATGTAAACTATGTTAGATCCAACTCTGGGCCTTTTCTAGAGAGGTAGTATTTGGGGGCAGTATTATTGCTGGTACCTAATTACAATTTATGAAGGTTGGTGACATCCTGAGAACTCTGTGATGGTCTTTACCTTAGAATATAAGAGGGCACTGGGTGAAACACTATAGTGCCAGAGTTACTCAATTTCCAGAATCCTTGTGAAGTTTCCAAAACGAACTGCATAATATGCAATTGGAACATTTTAGCTTGAGGATGTGGCCTTAGTTCTCATAAAAAACAATGAGGCAAATTGATTGTTAAAAGGATCCCAATAAATATTATTTATCTGTACTTACTAGTCTTCAACTGTCTCTTGTTTTTAATCAGTCTTTAAAGATAAAAGCACTAAATGTTAATAACATGTTTTAGTTCCTACAGATGAGAAATACACACACACACACACACACACATACACACACAGATAAATACAAAACACACACACACACACACACACACACACACACACACGTATTTCCCATTTCCCGTGCCTTTTTCTACTTATTACTAATGAGGCTTGACTATTTGTCTGAGGTGGATTTAGATTTTTGGCTATTTTCTGAGGGTAGAGTCTTTTTTGTTGTTGGTGGTGGTGAAATAGATCCTGTGTGTGTGTGTGTGTGTGTGTGTGTGTGTGTGTGTGTGCACGCGTGCGCGCGTGCATGCGCACAAATTTCTGGTATGAGATGGGTAGGAGTCATATAAAAGCTTTGAGATTGATGTGTTTACTGGGTTTCTTTCTGCATGTCAAAATATGGAAGATCATGAAGTGATTCTGATGCTGATTATAACAGCATACTCACTGGTGAAAGTGATGGCTAAGGTGTATTCTCTGAAAGTGGGAATATTGTTTGCATGTGAGAGTGTCTCTCACAGCTAGGGAGACTAAGAAGCCATGCATTTTCTCTGAATCTATATAAACCTTTCTGTTTGATGGACAGAGTTATAACCCCCTCCTTTACTGATGCTGATAGATTTTATAATTTATTTTTAAAAGACTCAATAAAATGATTTTAAAATAAAAACAAGGAAGTGCATAAATGCTATTTCCCTCTCATTACTCATGGGGCCTGATTTTATGTCTGAAGTTGATTTAGATTTTTTGCCAATTTTCTGTGGAAAGCATTGTTTGAGGTTGGTGAAATGAGTCATAGTTTACGGGAATGGGAGAGACTCAACAACAACAAAGAAGATTTCAAACTGATAGTTCTGGAAGTCATAGGAGATTGTCTGTCTTGTAAGACCAGGGGAAGTGTTACTATTGAAAGTGCCATGATTGTTGCTGAAAATATTCACTTGATTTTCTTTTAAAAGACAATTTACAACCTTATGTACAATGGTTGTCCTGTTAGGAAGTTAGGTGACATATCTTGGGTACAATATGGGAGAATACCCATATCTTGGTTAATGGAAAAAATACTGATGTCACATAGATGTTGAGGGAATAGGAGCAACAAAGAACTATAAAGAAAGATCCAGGACAAATTGGGTCATTAGGCTGGAGACTCTTCTAGAAGAACCAGTATATTTCAATTGTGGACAAATAGAAGGTAACATTAGCCATCTAGCTGTCCCTATTTCTCTGGTCTATCTGTAACTAATAGAGGAAAGCCTGTTCTGGTTGGCTCAGCACAGCTAGTTGCTGATGTTCTGGGCACAGTGTCAGTCCATGCTTCCCTTATTGTAATTCCTTTTCTAAGGGAACATCAATGTCAGCTCATTTGTGGTGTGTATATTTAAATGTGATTACAAGGCAGATTCTCAGATACACTAAACCTTTCCTGGACTCAGAAATATAATATGTTTTCCCAGTCAATCTTAGAAATTTCATGTACACAGGAAGAAGAGCTGCACTATACTATTTTGACCCTCAAATACCCAAATACTCTCCATAGTAACTACTGCAGGTCTGTTGGGTTTGAGACAGACCAGAGACTTTCCATAAGACCCTGAAGTAAAGAGAAGAAACATAGACCCATCTCTAAACCAGAAACACGCTTGGCAGAGCCAGTAATAACCTAGGACCAGGGCCTTGGGGTTGCTGTAGCTTGAGATTCTGAGACCCCAATTCTTCTCATTGTAAAAGACAATGCCTATCCGCCCTTAAGCCATGAAATATTTAGTCTCTGATTCCCCTGTGTATCCCCCTTATGCAACATTGCAGGATTGGCTTCTTAGGGACTTCTATTCCATTGTATAATATATTTCTATTATTTTCCATTTTCTCCTTCAGAAAAAAATGTATATAATGCAGGTATAATTAGGACGCTGTATTTCCTAATTAGTTTGATTGGCATAAGACATAGCATGTTAAAGGTCATCTGAACCCACATCTCTATCCTCTATATTTCTGACCCCATGGGACTTCCTCTATAGGATCCTATTACTGAAGAATGACTTGCTGGTCCTGTCAAAGATAAAGGAAAGAAAGGCTAAAGGAGTCTCAACATAAGTAGCACCCGAGTTTCAGTACATATGACCTGGACATTCTTGTTCTTGGACCCATTGCCTGAGCTCTTAGTCAAACACTAATGGCTTTAAACATAAATGCTTTTGGCGTGGTCTGTATTGCATTTCTGTGAAGGTGTGAAAGAAAATTGTCAAGAACAGGGGCATTCCCAAGAAATATAGGAATAAGGTAGACTCTTTGTAAGTTCCCGTTTACTGTAAAAACTTGATGCTCACCTGAAATGGCAACACGCAGATACATGTCGTAGATACATCTGTGAAGGAAATATGTTTATGGCTGAAACAAATGATGAAGCTGACCTGGAAATTTAGTGGGATTTGCATTCATTTTTGCATTGTATTGAAGATTGAGAAGTATTGTCAAGAAAATAATCATTGGAGTTATTTTCTACATATACAGGGAGGGATAATGCTTCAAGTGAAATCCCAGGAAAGCTCAGATTGTTTTCTTCTACGCATAAAGCTCAGATTTATTAATTTTCTTGACTTTAATATGTTTATACTAGAAACATCCATTGTAAAACACTACCTCCTACTATTTCCCTTTAAGAAAGAAATCAAGTATTTATGATGTTTATTTTACAGTTTAATGCTTTCAACTTATGAATCTTATTGCCAGAGTTATGAGTTATATTTTCCAATGTAAATATGAACTGATGATATTTGGCAAATTATATTTTCCTATATACCAATTTTATATCTTATATTAAAGGTCACTAGAACTAGACTGAGAATGGTGGCACATGCCTTTAATTCTAGCACTTGAAAGGCAGAAACAGGAATATATTTGTGAGTTCAAGGCCAGCGTGTTCTACAACTGAAATTCAGGTCAACCAGAGATATGTAGAAAGAACTTATTTCAAAAAACAAAACTTAATCCAAACCAAATCAACAACAGAAAGTCACTTGAACTTCTGTTCAGGAGAATTAACTAACCATTAGGCAGGTGACTTGGCCTTTTAAAAACATGAACCTAGTTTAAGTTAAGGTCTTATTGCTGTGAACACACAACGTGACCAATTCTTACAAGTACAGCATTTAAATGGGGCTGGCTTTGCTTACAGGTTCAGAGGTTCAGTTCATTATCATCAAGGCAGGAACATGGCAGTGTCTAGGCAGGCATGGTGCGGGAGGAGCTTAGAGTTCTACATCTTCAACTGAAGAATGCTAGGAGAAGACTGGCTTCCAGGGAGCTAGGATGAGAGTCTTATAGCCCACACCCACAATGACATACTTCCTCCCACAAGGACACACCTCTTAATAGTGCCATTCTCTGGGCCAAGCATATTCAAACTATCACAAACCTATATAAAATGTAGCATGTGACATATGCAAAAGCACATTAGTTCCAGCAATATTAAGAAAAGCTCACTGATTAGATCTAATACCTTGCAACCTTAGCTAATAATCTTTGTGCCCTAAGATGCAGTAAGGATTAAATGAAATGTAACATGAGTTCACAAGAGATTTGTTTCACAGAAGCCCTTCTTATTAATTAATGTATGTCAACAAAGCTGTAAATTAAGCAGTTACATAGCAATGCTCCAGAGATCACAGATTATCAAGCCACTCAACCCACACTGATAAGTGTGAACTGAGTATTACTCCTTCAATTGCTTCCAATTGATCTCCGTGCAGTCGTAATCCCTAACCAGAAATTCAACACCATTTCCCTTTGGAATCTTGGAAAGTTCCATAACATCTGTTGGCTTTACATGCATGTCTTGACCATTTAGAAAAGTTCTTATAAAGATTTTTCACACTGACACTCTAGCTGATGTACAATCAAATGATACAGGGATGTCCTGAAGTGCTAAAATGAACACATCTCAGACCATAAAACTCCCTGTAGGAAGCATTTCATCCAGAGCTGAAGCAATGCCATTATCCTAAGCTCACACTTTTCTCTGGAAAGCTACAAGGCTACAAAAATCTTCCCCTAGTCTGTGAGTCTACTCATAGTTTGGTCTCTGAGAGCAAGAGCTATGTGGAATGATATGCTTGCTTTCATTTAAACTTCTCCTGTTCACTTTGAATAACAAAGGCATGGTGCAGGAGTTAGAGTTCTACATCTTCATCTGTAGAATGCTAGGAGAAGACTGGCTTCCAGGGAGCTAGGATGAGAGTCTTATAGCAGTGAATAACAAATTTTTGACTAGGCCCCTATAGGTTGATCAAAATAAGATGCATATCAAGAATGTAGATACCATGTTGAGATAACCCTCTACTAGTCACCTGCAGAATGGAGCTTCCAAGTAGTAAATCACGGATCAGGCCTGATGTCCAGGTACAAGAGAAAAGAAAGAGTGCTTTGGTTCATTAAGAAGCAAGTTTCACTATCTCCAGACTCCAAGAATATTTCCACTGTCTCTTTCTCAGACCAGAAACACTAAACCTTCAGAAATGGGATGGTAGAACAAAGAGACGAAGTCTGTACTCTGCAAATGCAAGTGGAAACTCTAATCTATTTATACCTTCTGCTTACATGTTTTTTTCCTAAGCATACAGTAACAGTTGGAAGACCCAGAATCTTTGTGAGTAACAGAATTGAAACCAATTACTTCTGACTTGAGAATGTCTTTACAAAGTAGCACTGTATCAAAGGAGCCTCCAGACTCTTTTGATAGCTTGAGTTTAAAATTCTGTCATAAAATGTATTCAAATGAATCAAGGAACTTGACATAGCTCTTACAAGACCCACATTCTAACTCCCTAGAAAAGAAAGAGAAAGAAAAGTAGATATGATATAGACTCAGTCTGCAAGCACTTGAAGGACAGACTTCATTGAAAGCAACATATTCCTCCCTGACAGCCCCATCTTCTCACTTGTTCACCTTTTGGGGGCTTCTTTGTGCAAGTGAAAAGCCATTACCTGCCTATATGACACATAGCACATCTGCATCCTTGTTGGGCTAGTTTGTGCTATTTATTTACTTAGAGAACCCAGTTAAGAGATTCAGTTGAAGTGAATAGAACAGATTTCTTTGGATCTGTAAATGGAACCTCTTTTCACTTTAGATTAGAAGAGGGACAGACACATGAGATTTCTGTGGATTTAGAGCCACAAGGACTGGACTGGCTAGTTTCATGTCAACTTGACTCATTGCTACTCCCCCTGGGCTGGAATCCTGAGTTCTGTAAGAAAGCAGAATAAGTTAAGCTGCATGCCACCATGGTCTCACATCAGCTCCTGCCTCCAGGCTCCTCCTCTGCTTGAGATTCTGCCTTGACTTCTTTGCATGATCAACTATGATGTGGAAGTGCAAGCCATGCAAAGTCCTTTCTTTTTCTTTTATCATTTTTATTAGATATTTTCTTCATTTACATTTCAAATGCTATCCCCAAAGCTCCCTATACCATCCCTCGCCCTGCTCCCCAACCCACCCACTCCCACTTCCTGGCCCTGACATTCCCTGTACTGGGGCATATGATCTTCGCAAGACCAAGGGCCTCTCCTCCCATTGATGGCCTACTAGGCCAAACTTTGCTACATATGCAATTAGAGACACACGCTCTGGGGGGTACTGGTTAGTTCATATTGTTCCTCCTATAGGGTTGCAGACCCCTTTAGCTCCTTGGGTACTTTCTCTAGCTCCTTCATTGGGGGCCCTGTGTTCCATCCAATAGATGACTGTGAGCATCCACTTCTGTATTTGCCAGGCACTGGCATAGCCTCACAAGAGACAGCTATATCAGTGTCCTGACAGCAAAACCTTTCTGGCATATGCAATAGTGTCTGGGTTTGGTGGTTGTATATGGGATAGATCCCCAGGTGGGGCAGTCTCTGAATGGTCCTTCCTTCTGTCTCAGCTCCAAACTTTGTCTCTGTAACTCCTTCCATGGGTATTTTGTTCTGCAAACCCCTTTATTAGTCATGGTTCATCACAGCAGTGATAATCCTAACTAAGACAGGGGAGAGAAAGCATGTGATTGCTGTTAGTCATGTGTACATGTCTTATTTTAAACCTAAAGCATCGGAATCCTGTTTCTTTCTGTAAATAAGCTCTATGTCTTGTACACACCTATTTATTACAGGATGGCAATACACATTTCTTCAGGAAAAGAAACTCAAAATGGGTGGGCTCATCTCTGTCCAGCTACCAGAAGAAGGCACTTGTAAGACAGCTCTTGGCCTCTCACCTATTGAACATGGCTGCTTCTGGATGGGGTTTGCCCCTCTTCAAGATGAACTCAAAGACATGGCTGTGACACTGGGAAGGTCTGTAATGGGTTTTGTTAGCCTGAAATAGCTGCACTCCTGCTCAATACCCAGCAAACTCAGAATGGTGTCCATAGAAGAAACCCATTTTGTGTGTGTGTGTGTGTGTGTGTGTGTGTGTGTGTTTATGTGTGTATTTGTATAAATGTTCCATGTTCCTTGCACTCCTAATACAGATATTTTGGTCCTGTTTTTAAATAGAAAAAAATAAGCAGAGAGCCTAGAGTGAGCTCCAGGAAACTGAGGTTCCCATTTTGCCTGGGGCTTTTAGCTCAGGATCCATTCTCTTTCTTGCTTTCATAGACAAGGTTCCTAAGATTTAGTCAGTATTGTTGAGGATGGAAACATGGGAACAATCCTTTCTGTGGGAGGGAAAAGAAACCAGGGCAATATAGTAAATGAAGTAGACTGGTGTCAGGCGATGAATAATCATTGGAAATTAGGCAAATTTATTCAAGTAACCTGTGCATATTATTTTTATGGTCACCAAAATACAGGCAGACTGCCATTTTAGCAATGTTTCCCTTTGTGCTTTGTGGATGGTATTTATAGTAGAAGGAATTTCTGGTTTCAATTTGAAGCAAGAGAAAAGAAAACTGCACATTGCCTCTTTCATGTTTAAGGAGTCTCTAAATTCTATTCATGAGCTTCTCTAGGACCACTGAGGAGATCCCAGGCAGGAGCCTACAGTGCCTATCACAAAATCAGTAGTCAGAAGAGGATTCACAGGGCCTTAGAAAGCAACACCCAGTACCCCAGAGTTGTGTCTCTGGCTGCATATGTAGCAGAGGATGGCCTAGTCGGCCATCAATGGGAGGAGAGGCCCTTGGTCTTGCGAAGATCATATACCCCAGTACAAGGGAATGCCAGGGCCAGGAAGCAGGAGTGGGTGAGTTGCGGAGCAGGGTTGGGGGAGGGTATAGGAGGCTTTGGGGATAGCATTTGCAATGTAAATGAAGAAAATATCTAATAAAAAAATGCCTTAAAAAAAAAAAAAAAAAAAAAAAGCAAAACCCAAGGAGCTGAAGGGATCTGCAGCNCCATAGGAGAAACANCAATATGAACTAAACAGTATCTCCAGAGCTCCTTGGGACTAAACCACCAATAAAAGAAGACATGTGGTGAGACTGGTGGCTCTAGCTGCATATGTAGCAGAGGATGGCCTAGTCAGTCATTAATGGGAGGAGAGGCCCTAGGTCCTGTGAAGGTTCTATGCTCCCGTATATAAGAATGCCAGGGAGTGGATGGATTGGGGAGCAGGGGGGAGGGGGAAGGGAATAGGGGATTTTCGGAGGGGAAAGTAGGAAAGGGGATAACATTTGAAGTGTAAATAAAGAAGATATCTAATGAAAGAAAGAAAGAAAGAAAGAAAGAAAGAAAGAAAGAAAGAAAGAAAGAAAGAAAGAAAGAAAGAAAGAAAGAAAGAAAGAAAGAAATCAAGAAAGCAAAACCAGCCTGCTTTCCCTTAGCGTCCCAACACCAGCAAGGGGAAGAAGGACTGCTGTCTCTGAGGAGACAGATCAGTTGAAACTCCCATTTTAGACAGGAATCCTGCTGAGTGAGGACTGTGGGGAGCAGCCCCAACCCTCTAGCCATGCTGATCCCAATTATAACACTTCCATGAGAAATTTTTATTCACCCAGTGACATATTTCTCACTGGGTAAAATTCGAAGCCAAGGACCAGAGTGCCAAATTCCTCAGCTCAGGATGAACCATGCCTTTGACAAAGCTCCCTTCTCCTATGCACAACATTTGATCTCAGGCGTGGTGATCTGCTTCCCACAGTTAAGGATAGGAAGCAAGCTGAATTTATTGCCACCATGTGAGAAAAGAAAAACAAGATATCTAATCAGCTCCAGGAGTTCAAAAGCATCCCTTGCAATTTTTGGTATAAAGTTATATAATGCTGAGCTAGGTAAAGAAGGGATGGTGAGAAGTCTGCACTATTGCTGGAACGATATAAATGTCTTTCCACATTACTCAAAGATCTTTGTCCTCCATAGAGGTATTTCAACTATTCTATCATATTATGGGCTTAAGAGAGAATTGCTTGCTCTCATCCCCATCCCCCTGATAAAACCAAATCAAACCAATAGACAACAAGACCTACCACAGGGCTGTTTCGCTTCCCTTCCCTAATCTTTTCTAGGGTATTCCTTTTCTTCATTCACTCCAAAACTGCATGGATCATGCTTGATCCTTTGTCAAATTCATACTTCATATTCAAGTCACAAGCAAATGCTATTGATTCTATCATCAGCACTCATCAATTTCTCTTTGTATTGTGTCAACGTGCCTCTTAAGTGCCTTCTCTCCCACATTCAGTCATGCTTGTCTCAAAAGCTTCGATGCCCTTCCATATTTTTATCATCTACAGGCATTGATCCCATGACCACTGTTTAATGAAGCCCACCTGAACATTTGTGAGAACTTGATCTGAAACAGCAGCTGAAAGAAAGCTGATATGGGGGTGGGGGGGGAGGAATGATGTAGAGGGATTATTAGAAGCACAGGTACTAAGTATTTCTAATTTGTTATTATTATTATTATTATTATCATTATTGTTATTATTATCTTATTCACTTTACGTTCAGCACACTGCCCCCTTCTTGATGTGTTTTTTACAAAGTTTTATTTTTAATTTAATTTTTACACTCCATATTATATTCCCCGCTCCCCCATCTACCCTCTGACGGTTTCATATCCCACAACTCTTTCCCACTTCACCCCAACTCTATGTGGATGCCCCCACCCCCCACCCCACCTCTAAACTCCCTGGGGCCTCCAGTCTCTTGAGTGTTAGGTGCATCATCTCTGAATGAACACAGACCTGGAGGGCTTCTACTGTACATGTGTTGGGGGCCTCATATCAGCTGGTGTATGCTGTCTGTTTGGTGGTCCAGTGTTTGAGAGATCTTGAGGATGCAGATTAACTAAGACTGCTGGTCCTCCTATAAGACTGCCCTTCTCCTCAGCTTCTTTCAGCCTTCCCTAATGCAACACCAGGGCCAGTTGCTTCTGTCCATTGGTTGGGTGCAAATGTATGCACCTGACTCTTTCAGCTGCTTGTTGGGTTTTTCGGAGGGCAGTCATGATAGATCCCTTTTGGTGAGCGCTCCATAGCCTCAGTAATAGTATCAGGCCTTGGAACTTCCCCTTGAGCTGGATCCCACTTTGGGCCTGTTGTAGGATCTTCTTTTCCTCAGGCTCCTCTCCATTTCTATCCCTGTAATTCTATTAGGCAGGAAAAATTATGGGTCAGAGATGTGACTGTGGGATGGCAACTCCATCTCTCACTTGATGTCCTGTCTCCCTGCTTGAGGTGGGCTCAATAAATTCCCTCTTCCTACTGTCAGGCGTTTTATCTAAGATTCCTCCCTTTGAGGCCTGGGAGTCTCTCACCATCCTGGTCTCTTGTGCATTCTGGGGGCTTCCCCCAACCTCCTATTTCCTGAGGTTGCCTGTTTCCCTTCTTTTTGCTGGCCCTCGGGGCTTTAGTCCTTTTCCCTCATCCAATACCAGATCAGGTTTCCCTCTCTTCCCCACTCCCTCCACCCCCCCATCCACTTTCCCTCCCAGGTCTCTCCCTTCCTCCCCACTTGTAATTGCTTTCTTTTCTCTCCCAAGTGGGACTGAGGCATCCTCACTTGGACACTTCAGCTTGTTGAGCTTTTTGAGTTCTGTGGACAGTATCTTTGGTATTCTGTATTCTTTTATTTGTTTGTTTGTTTGTTTTTGGCTAATATCCATTTATTAGTGAGTACATACCATTCATGTCCTTTTGGGTCTGAGTAACCTCATTCAGGATGATATTTTCTTGTTCCATCCATTTGGCTGCAAAACTCAGGATGTCCTCATTCTTAATAGCTGAGTAGTATTCCATTATGTAAATCAACCACATTTTCTGTATCCATTCTTCTGTCATGGGACTTCTAGGTTGTTTCCAGCTTCTGGCTATCACAAATAAGGCCACTATGAACATAGTGGAGCAGGTGCCCCTGTGGCATGGTGGGGGTATCTTTTGGGTATATTCCCAAGAGTGGTATACCTGGGTCTTCAGGTAGATATATCTATTTCCAACTTTCTGAGGGAAATCCAGATTGATTTCCAGAGTGATTGTACCAGTTTGCAATCCCACTAGCAATAGAGGAGTGTTCCTCTTTCTCCACATCCTCTCCAACATGTGGTATCTCCTGAGATTTTGATCTTAGCCATTCTGATTAGTGTAAGGCAGAATCTCAGGGTCGTTTTGATTTGCATTTCTCTGATCATTAAGGACTTTGAACATTTCTTTAGGTGCTTCTCAGCCATTCGAGATGCCTCACTTGTGAATTCTCGGTTTAGTTTTATACACGATTTTTTTTGATTAGGTTGTTTGGTTTTTTGGTGATTAACTTCTTGAGTTCTTTATATATTTTGGATATTAGCCCTCTATCGGGTATGGGGCTAGTGAAGATTTTTTTCCCAATCTGTAGGTTGCCCATTTGTCTTTTCAACTATGTCCTTTGCCTTATAGAAGCTTTCCAGTTTCATGACGTCCCATTTATCAATTTTTGATCTTAGAGCATGAGCCATTGGAGTTCTGTTTAGGGAATTTCCCTCTGTGCCAAAGAGTTCAAGGCTCTTTCCCACTATCTCTTCTATTAGATTTAGTGTATCTGGTTTTATGTTGAGGTCTTTGACCCAGTTGGATTTGAGCTTTGTACAAGGTGACAAATATGGGCATATTTTTATTCTTCTACATACAGACAGCCAATTAGACCAGCACCATTTATGAGCTTAACCACACCAGTCATTCTCTGCCTGTTTTCAGTTCTGTATCAAAATACCTGAGGCTAAATACTTTCAATGGAAAGAGTTTACTGGGTTCATGATTTTTAGAGGTACAATAATTCTTAGAGGTACAATGATGTGCCCTCCTGAGGGACGCCTGACTGGGTCACAGTACATCCTAGATACAGAAGATAACTGGTTTAGAGCAAGGGGAAGATGTGTGTAATCAGATGAGTCCAACCTTGCTTTTGCTTTGCAATCTGCACTCTCAAGACTTACAGAAAAAAATTAATCCTTTTCAAGGATCTAATAACCTCTTTCAAACTCTGCCATTTTTAAAAGATTAGCACATTGGAGACAAAACTTCTAACATTAGGGGGACAAACTATATCAGAAAATCCTTTGTCTACTGGTAAAGATCTTAAATAATGGTCTCAAATATTTTACCTGAGTTTTCCTCCTGTTGGATTTTGTATTTCCTGTCCTCATGATGCCTA
This sequence comes from Mus pahari, assembly GCF_900095145.1. Taxonomy (NCBI): domain Eukaryota; kingdom Metazoa; phylum Chordata; class Mammalia; order Rodentia; family Muridae; genus Mus; species Mus pahari. Next base: position 132,098,936 of record NC_034592.1, on the reverse strand, counting down.
GGGCAACGTAGACTCTACATTCTGGTTGAAGGGCAGATGTAGCATCTTAGTAGATGAGTCTTCACAACTGTAAAAGGAACACCTTTGTGAAGTCAATGAGCAACGGATGTCATCTGTTAGCTTACTCTCAGAATAGCACCTGTATTACGCAAGATTCTAGGAGGTGGGTCACTAGGAGTGCTACAGTTATTAGTTTTACCATTAAATTACCCAGTAACTTATAAGGGTCATTTCTGCAGTGGAAATATTTTGCTTCTAGCCATACAAGTTGAGTACATTGGCACCAACTCGTGTGCTTTTATTACATCACCTTCAGACACTCAAAGGATTCTGTTTTCATACTCTGGTTTTCAAACAAGAGAAAGTTAATTTGTGCCAAATATCCTTTCATAACCAATAAAGCTTGTGGGGCTGAGGAAGGCAGATAAGTCTTGCTTTCTTAAACGGAAACCCATTAACGAAGACTGTGGAATCATGTTGCAATTATTTGCAACCCAGAGCCTACCTCACCTCTTCCTATCTTTCTTTTGCACACCAGGGAATTGATTGTCATACCCGAGACAAAGGCAGGAATAGAACATTTGCAGAAATTAGGCTCTAATTAATGCTCCATTATGACAGTCTCTGGTTTCTAGATGAGTCTTCTTCCCCTTGGACCAAGCATTAGTAAGATTAATTGTTTGTTGGATGTTAGCAGAGAAAAGGGAGAGCAGTTGAGGTTAGTTTACTGCAGCTTCTTGTCTTCCACAGTCCAGCCTAGCAGTAAGGGGAAGGCAGGAAGCAACCCATATATATTCTAAAGTTTTCTCTGAAGGCTGATGATGTTCAGCAGCTGGGTGACCTTCACCCCGTGGGATATTATTTTCCATCTATATGGTTATCATGGGGGTTAAACAAATTAGGTTTTGAGAACTGGGCTGTGATTTTCAAAGCCAGGTGTTGTTGTCTGTTATTTTTAGAAGTGGTTCTTCATAAGTAAGAGGATCACTGGGCTGTAACTGGCTGGTGTTCCTTTCTGGATTCAGGAAATGCGTCTCCTCATACTCATGGGACCCTGAGGACTTAAAGGAACCATGTACTATTTACTCTCACTAGTCTGTCTGTTCTTCCCACAGGGTGGACTTTAGACAGAACTTTTAGCAGGTAGGCAGTGGTGGTATATACCTTTAATCCCAGCACTTGTGAGGCAGAGGCAAGGCCAAGCTGGTCTAAAGAGTGAGTTCCAGAACTGACAGGACTATGTAGAGAAACCTTGTCACAAACAAACAAACAAACAAACAAACCAAAACCCAAGTCAAAACAGCTAACCACCCACCCACCCACCCACCCAACTAACTAATCAAACAAACACAGAAATTTTGGCATTTAAAACTTATGTTTGCATTTGTAAATCTGAGTGCTCAGTCTTTAGAGATATACAGTTACTTTATAAATCATAATGAAAAAGATGCTATTGCTAACAGGATGGAGTAGCAAGCATGAATTGAAACATTTATTTGTTTCCTCATTGAGATATAATAACTACCATTGTCAGAGTAAACAGTAAAATGCTTGTGGTCTCTAGTTAGTGGAAATAAAATGCAGGAAGCCTGGTAAAATGTTTAATACTTCAGTCTAGGAACTGTCTCCTCTTTTCCCATGCAATTTGTCTTCTAACAGACTCTTGGGGTAAATCCATAGTCATAGGTCGTAAAGATAAATTTAGAGAATGGCTCCAGAGTGGAACAAAGAACAACTCATGGGTTTTGACAAACATATTATACAGAGATGACTCACAGTCTATGATTGCATTTTTCCTTACTCTGGTGCCTTATCACATGTCTGTGAGCTTTCAGATTATTTAATTGGTAGTGTTATATTTCAAATTTTGTTTTCTTATATGCCACACATCCTATACCATTTCTGTCTTTTGGAACCACCTACATTCCAGGCAGATAAGCAGAGATTCAGATTCCCACCTAATCAGCACACAGCCCACTGTATCCAAAAGATCCAACATGTATTTCCATAATCAAAAGACACGCAATCTTCCCATCTCTACATGTGTTCTTTTCTTTTCACTCTTTCTGTTCATGTATTGATTCATTTTTCTTGTTGATGTGACAAAGTACTTGTCAACATCAATTGAAAGAAGGAAGGGTTTATTTGTCCCACAGTGGACTGTACACAGTCAATCACAGTGGGAAAGTCAGGACACCAGGAGCCTGAGGCAGTGCCCATAGTCAATAAATAGAATGAGGAATCCTTATAAAAACAAGGACTCTGTGAGCAACTAGACTAAAGGCCATCCTTGTGATATTTTCTCAAAGTAGCTGACTGTTTTCTACTTGCTTTGTAATTTTATTCACTCTTTTATTCTAGACAATGGGATGAATGATGGTATGAATGAGAAACATATGTAAACATATGGTACCCTATTGGAAGCACTGGTTAGGGAAGTTATGAAAGGGGGAATCTTGCTGAAGAAAGAACATCAGTTGGATGTAATTTTAGTTATCTTAGCCGTACTCTAATTTCTGCTTGTTCTCTATGCCTCTATGTGTGTGGTTGAAAAGGGATGGACTAACTTCCTACTCTAGTCACCTGCTTTCCTGTCTTCCTTTCCATTAATGATCCCCATCTAAAATTATTAATTAAAATAAACTTTATTCCATACATTGCTTTTGATCTCTCTCTCTCTCTCTCTCTCTCTCTCTCTCTCTCTCTATATATATATATATATATATATATATATATATATATATGTATGTGTAGATATAGATATAGATGTAGATGCAACTCTAGATGTAGATACATCAACATTTCTTTTTTTTTCAACTTCATACATGTTAGATTATTTGGAAAGAAGAACTTCAATTGAGAAAATGTCTCCATCATGTTGCCTTACATAAGTCTATGTGGGCATGTCACTGATTAATAATTGATGTGGGAGGATCCACTAATGGGCAGGTAGTTCTGAGTTATGTAAGAAAGTAGGATAAGCAGGGGATGAGGAACAAACCTGTAAGCAGTATTTCTCCATGATGTCTGCTTCAGTTTCTGCTCTCAGTGATTAAATGTGACCTGAGATTTGTGAGCTGAAGTAAATTATTTTCTTTCTCGGATTCTTTTGGTCCTAGTGTTCTATCACAGTAGTAGAAATCTTAACAAAGACACAACTGATAAGTCACTAATCTAGGCTGATAACACTTATATTCAGAATGAATCTTCTTCTTTTTGGGAATACCCTTACAAGATTTTGTAGGCTATTTAAAACCTAGACAAGGGCTATGGAATGACTCACGTAAAGGTGCTTGCTCCCAAGCTTAAGTTTACTTCCTGTCAACCAAATTGTGGAAGGAGAGGACTGACTCTTCCAAACTATCCTTTCATCTCAAAACGTGGGTGATATCACATGATGACACATACTTGCATGCACACACACAGATACATACTCTTACACAAGTAAAAAATAAATAAATACTAAATGTAATCAAAAAAATAATTCATCCAAAAAAATTGATAATGAAGAGGAACTATCTTTTAATGACCTCTAAACTTTAAACCTTAAAGCCTTTTCCTCTGGAGATGGAAAAGGTTGCACTAACTTTCAGATGTGTGTCTGGAGAGGAAGCTATTCCCTGTGTTTTCCTTTCACATGTCTACAGTATATCAAATATTATTTAAGAAGTGTTTTGTGGAAATCTTTTTGTCATATATTTTCCTCCTTAGTTTACACTTCCAGTCCCTTGAACAACACTGTATGTAGACAAGCCTGCTTGCCTATGTTGGGATAAATTTTTATCTTGTAACATCTTCTCCTTGTCCCCACGGAGCTCTGAAGATGGGCACTGATGCTATACAGAGCTATCTCCACAGGTCATGAAGTAGGCAGACATTCCAGGCTATTCCTTGTAGAATTGCTTCAAGAACAGCTTGAACATTAGGACAAACTGAAGAAAGTCACTTAGGACATTAGCAGGATCCTATCATCAAGCCTTATGACTCAGGAGGACTTCTGGTTTCCTAACAATACACATAATGCACATGAATGTGGTTGCTAAGCATAGATGCACTAACATATTGAAATAGGACTCTAGACCTCTTAAAATGTGACAACATGACTTTCCATGACAAGTGCTACTAAACTAACAAAAATTAAAAAGTGTGACTTGACACAGTTTTAAACCAACCCAAGAAAAGTGGACAAATAAGAAGAATCTACCTGAATCTTTCTCAATGACCGAAGAATGGTTCAGTACAAAGGAAATAAAACAATTAAAAATGAAAAACTCTAGCTTTTTTAAGTTGTGAAGAAATGAAAAGAACAAAAGTGATCTGAGGTGTTCATCCTATCCATAGGTGTCCTCAGCTGGAGGCCCATGCAAAAGATGAAAGTGTAAATAAATGGAGATGAAATAAATATGGTGCAACTAGAAAAGACAGAGACTTTCAGAAAACAGGGAAACATCGAAATGATTTAAAAGATACAAGGTGCAGGACACTGATGGTACCAAATTAAAAATGGTCACCTTAGAGTACTGTAGCTTAGGCTGAAGAGAGGCACGGATTTTTTGCTGGGCAACAAAATCTGTGATACAGTATTTAAGTATGGTTTGTTTTTATACAGAAATGAAAAACAACAAACAGCAAACAGTCTGGTTCCTGAAATAGCAACTGCAGCAGAAGATGTACAAGTGCTGAGTCCAAAGAAAGCAGATTATACACGTACCAGAAGAGAAATGAAACTATACAGAGAGAAACTACACGTGTTGCCTAATACTAATTTAAGAACTTATGCACCAGAATAGGAAATCATTGAGTCAATACTTTTAAAAGAAATAAAGACGTCTTCATAAAGAGTTTTAGCTGAGATAAATTATCCTTTACAGCATAGATGGCTGGATTACACATATTCAGTTGTCTAATACTAAAAGAAACTCTTCTTTTTAAAACTTTTTTCTTTATTAGATATTTTCTTTATTTACATTTCAAATGTTGTCCCCTTTCCTAGTTTTCCCTCTGAAAATCCCCTATCCCTTCCCCCCTTCCCCTGCTCCCCCACCCACACATTCTTACTTCCTGGCCCTGGCAGTCCCCTATACTGGGGCATAGAACCTTCACAGGACCAAGGGACTCTCCTCCCATTGACAGCCTACTAGGCCATTCTCTGCTACATATGCAGCTGGAGCCATGAGTCCCACCATGTGTTTTCTTTGATTGGTGGTTTAGTCCCAGTTTGCTCTGTGGGTACTAGTTAGTTCATGTTGATGTTCCTCCTGTGGGGCTTCAGACCCCTTCAGCTCCTTGGGTACTTTTTCTAGCTCCTTCATTGGCGACTCTGTGCTTTGTTCAATAGATGGCCGTGAGCATCCACTTCTGCATTTGTCAGGCATTGCCAGAGCCTCTCAGGAGACAACTTTATCAGGCTCCTGTCAGCTAGCTCTTGTTGGCATCCACAATAGTATCTGGGTCTGGTGGTTGTTTATGGGATATATCCCCAGGTGCAGCCGTCTCTGGATGGTCGTTCCTTCAGTCTCTACTCCACACTTTGTCTCTGTAACTCCTTCCATGGTATTTTGTTCCCCCTTCTAAGAGGTATCGAAGTATCCACACTTTGTTCTTTCTTCTTCTTGAGTAAGAAACTCTTCATGCGTCTTTGGGCTCTAGTATTTTTTATTTATTTATTTATTTATTTATTTATTTATTTATTTATATTAATTGGTCATTTTATTTATGTACATTTCAAATGTCCCCTGTCTGGTCTCCCACCAGAACCTCACCTTTGCCTCTAAGAGGGTGCTCCATCACCCATCCACCCATGTGCACTGCACCTCCCTCTAACATTCCCCACCCCACAGATGCTGAGTCAACAAGCCTCCAGTAAATATCATCTTCATTGTAATCTCCTAATGGAGCTTCCTCGGCTTTACTAATGTCTCTAGCACCCTGGACAGCTCCTTTGTATGCATGCTCTAAATGATACTTGTTCAATAAGAACATTTTATACATGCACTCATACATAGCAATAAAATAATTGACCAAGTTAGTACTTTAGGAGATGTCTCAATGGGTAAAGTGTTCGTGGCACAAACATGAGGACCTAAGTATAAATCTCCAGCAGCCACAGAAAAAGCCAGGTCTATGGTGTATATTCCTAGTTTCAGTGTTGAGGGATGGAGAGAGAATCTGAGGGCTTTCTGGCTGGCAAGTCTAACAAAGTTAGCTAACTTCAGGTATAGTAAGAGACTTTGCTTCAAAAAGTAAGATAGAGAACAATAGAGGAACATTACCTGACATTAATTGCTGCCCTCTATATGTACACATGTGGATGAGTGCATCTGCACACACAAACACACACACACACACACACACACACACACTGCAAAGGAAAAACAAATAATTTGTTTAGACATGTTTAAATGTAATAAAATGAAGTAAATTGCAAGTCTATACAAAACAGGCCAGTCCATGAAGATTACTGAACAAGGAAAAGTAGCCAGCTCCTCTTGAAAATATGAGGGGATGAAAATTCCCATATTATTGTATTATATTGTATGCATGTTTAAAAGTGACTAAGAATAATGAATAACAGTACAGTAAAACACTCCAAACAACAGGAAGCAGCAAAAGAAAACCCAAACTAAGACACACACACACAAAATAACTGAGGACCAGCATCGATAACACGACAATGATTTTAAACTGTAAGTTGACTCAACCACAAGTAAAAGTACCAGAATAATCATGTAGGTGGCTACCAGATGTATTTACACTGCTTTCATACATTGTAGTTCCCCCTCGTCTCTCTGTGTAAAAAATTTAGTTAAGCAATTTTCCCGCCTTTCTCAGTCTCTCCCTTTTCTTCCTTCAGCTCTGATATTGAGTGATTATATTCAGGCAAACTTCATTATATCTCTACATACGTACCAATGAACCATGAGGAGTCTATCTGTGTTTATGATAAATAGGAATTTTTTTTAGTTACTTTTCCTGTGATGTGATAAAAACTGTTATAAAAATCGTTTAAGGGAGAACGCGCTTACTCTTCCTTACAGTTTCAGTTAGCATATCATGGTAGAGAAATCATGGAAGCAGGAGCTTGGATCAACTGGCTACAGTGTGTCCACAGTGAGGAAGAAGAAGAAGATGATTCCTGCACGAGACTGTTCAGTTCCTTTTCTTCACTTATACAAGTCAGGATTTCAGACAGGGAATAGTGGACTCACAGTGGAAGGTATTCCCACTTCATGAAAGCAGTTAAAATATTTCCCAAAGCTATTCCCACAGACCCATCTTTTAGATGACTCTATATTCTGTCAAGTTGACAAATAACATGAGCCATCACACCTCCATTCTTGTACATTTCACACAGAAGCCTGGAAATTACGAATGACAACTTTTCATTCCTTGTCCCTATAGGCTAATGATGAGGCTATAATGTAAAATGTATTCAGTCTAATTCTAAAAGTCCCTATAGTTTTTAACAGTTAAAGTACTTTAAAAGTCCAAGGTTTCTTTACATTGAGCTTTTATAAAATGAATAATAAATTATACTTTCAACATATAATAGTAGGAATTAAATATTTTTATTCTAAAACAAAGCAAAACAAAATAAAAACAAGACAAAACGAAAAAAGAACACAGTAAGAGATGATCAGACCAAAGAGTGAAAATCTTGCAACTTTTTGCCTAACATTTCGAATAGATGGTGAAATTGGCTGGTATCCAAAGGTCCTGGGTAGATTCACTTCTCCAGCCATGCCAACTACAGCACCTATAGCATCCTTGCTCATGGCTGGCTCCATTTCATTTCTACTATTGTACTTGACTGATATCCTCAGTCCAGGAATCTTTAACATCCTGGGGTCTTCACTGAAAAGTAGGCTTTATGTCTCAGGTTTTTTTGTTTGTTTGTTTGTTTTGTTTTGTTTTGTGTTGTTGTTGTTGTTTTTTTTTTTGCAACAGTATCTAAGGGTCTCTTTGAAAGGTTTCTGACACTGGCATGCAGAGTCTAACCTCATCTACTCTTTTAAACTATGCAAGGAGACTACATGGTTCTCTCAATACTGAATCTTTCATATACCCCCAAACAGTACCCAGTAGATGAGACAGCAAAGTTTTCCTGCCAGCTCAGAATGGAGCCTAGTTCCACTTGACCACAATTATATCAGCTTTCGTGCACTGTGGCTCTTGGGGAGATGTTTTCTAGGTAGTTGCTTTGGGTGAACAGGGAATCCCATGAGCTCTAACTCCCTTAGGTATTTAATTCTTTGCATAAATTTGGAATTTTACTAGTTGGAGTCTTGTTAGGGACTTAGACTTTAGGTATCTTTCCTTTAGTACTGAATGCCAAGTTTCTCCCTAATGGTGATAACCTCATTAACAGTTATAGCTGTTTTGTTGTCTACATTCTCCTTGTCCAAGATTTTCTTTTCTTTTTTTTTTATTAGGTATTTTCTTTATTTACATTTCAAATGTTATCCCCTTTCCTAGTTTCCCCTCTGAAAATCCCCTGTCCCTCCTCCCCCTGATCCCCAACCCACCCACTCCCATTCCCAGTCCTGGCCTTCCCCTATACTGGCGCATAGAACCTTCAAGATTTTAATCTTATTCACATATATTTAGCAAAAAATAAAGTAAAAAAATTAAAAATAGAATATGTAATTAAATTCTACTTCTCTTATAGACTCAAGACATTGGTAGAAAGAAATCATATTATTGGCCAAATAAGTAAATTAATCATAGTCGCTCCTAGACCAATTCTCCATAGTGTTCTAATTGGATTTCAAAATCTCAGAAGCTGAACCACCGCTGTTCACATTTTCCTGAGTATTCTTGCCATACAAGTTCCTGTATTCCATTAAACTCTGTTTACAGCTTCCAAAGGCATTTCTAAACCAAAGTTTCCAAACCTCTACCTTCCTCTTGCAAAGTAGCTTCAAAGCTCAAAGAACCACACAGGAGCACACCACCCTTCTGTGCCTATTTCTATCTCAGTTCCTTTTCTTGTTGTTGTGATAAAATACCCCAACAACAGCAATTCTCAGGAGTAGAGTTTATTTTCCTTCATTATATCATGGTACAATTCACTATGGGAGGGAAGCCAAGGAAACAGGAGCTTGAAACATTTGGTTACATTACATCTACAATCAAGTAGTAGAATGCTGTGAATGCATCTCACTTCCTCTGAGCCAGGGAATGATGCCCTCCACGGTGGCATGTCTTCTCACCTTAGTGCAATCAAGAGGATCCACCATTGGTGTACTCAGAGTTACATCTTCAAGCTAACTTCAGACTCTTTCAATGGGAAAATTAATACTAATACTAATTGTAATATTAATATTAATATTAATACTAATTGTCAGATACAAGCATACTATATTTAACTCATTGTCGCTCACCTTTTGGACAGTAAACATTTGTATCTATAAGGGTGCATAGAGATATCTCTGTTTGATTTTTCTCTCTGTGGGTGTACTGTTTATTTTATGGCTTTCTATGTGGGAGCAGTTATACAATTTCATTTTCTTCCTAATGCAAATAGTTTGGTTGCATATATCTTTGTGTTTGCTCTGAGTTCATGAGGCTTCCAGAGATTAAAATTAATTAGAATTGGGAATGTGGGTATCAGCATCTTCATATTCTACAAACTGTCAGTGGCTCCCCAATGGCACCAATTTCCACCCCAGGCAGCTCTATATAGGAGGCCCTTCAGCCCATATTCATGCAGACGTACTTTCATTTGCAAACAACCTTCCTGGGTATTTCAAATACTCTCCCTGAGTATCTTTCCCAGGTAGTTATTGGTCACCAGGTTGCTCTTTTCTTGTAGCAATAAACAAGTAATGTTCTTTATGAAGATTTGGATCATTGCCTCTTGCTTATTAATATTTTCAGAATCCTTTTAGTTGTTGACCCTTTATTCTCCAAAATAAAATTTAGAAAGATTTTGTCATATTATATTTAAAACATTAAAGCTTGTGACATTACATGTCTATTGGTAATAGTGTCAATTAAAAATAGCTATGATTTAATCTATAGATTAATTTACAGTAACTTTCCAGGCTTGGGATAGTGTGATGCACTTGAAATCCCAGGATTCCAGAGTCTGAGATGGATGATCATGAATTTGAGACAAGCTTGGGCAAAAAACTGGATCTCTGAAACTAAAGCAAGCAAGCAAACAAACAAATCAGAAAATATGATGCCTTTGTTAAGGTATCACAATTAGAATGATAACACATTTTACAGCTACTAGAAATGATGAATCTAATACAATACTTGGAAGTGAATATAAAGTAAATATAATACACACAGCATGAACTAGTATAGTACCCATTAATTTATGAATGCTACCTGGATAATAAAGTGATGATAAATTATAGAAATCACAGTCCAGAACTTGAAAAACATCATAATAAATCTTAGGTAGATTAAAACATGTTTTAAAGCTGGATCTTTAAAAAAAACATTTAGAAAGCCAGAACAGTGTTTTGAAACCAACTAGAATGAAAGCAATGACTTTATCGCTGAAGGGTGCAACATATTTCAATGTTGCTATTTTCAGACAGTTGCTTTCCTGGTAAAGTCTGTACAAATACTTCAAAAATGAAAAACTATAAAATTTGAAACATTTTGGTCCCAAGATTTTTCTGATAAGGAGTATTGAATCTCAGAAACAATAGAATAAATTTCAAAAGGAAAGGTGGGTAGCATAGTAAATCAACTTTTAAACTTTTAAGTAACAGTAATAAAAACTAATGAAATGATGGAAAACAAGCTGCAGAGCAGGTACAAAATGAAATGTACTGTGAGGACAAAGCTGAGACATGAACTCATCTGCTACCAGCCTTGCACATTCTCTGAAATCCACTTTGATTATTGCAGCAGCCACTGAGCTGCCTGATCACCGTATATGTCCAGCTTCTCAGTATGAAACTTCAACTGACCATCAGCACCAAGTCTGTTTTGAATGGTGAGTCATAGTAGACACACTGCAGAAGCACAGATGAAGGTCACCTCTGTCCTTAGTGCCTTGCTACTCTTTAGCTCCCTCTGTATAGTAAGAACCATAGAAACCTGGTAATTACCCTCCATTAAAGTATACTATTTCCCATTTTACTTGCTTTTAATTAAGTGGAGATGGGAACTCTACTCCTTGTTGATCAGCTTGTGGAATACAGAAAGATCTTCTTGCAGACTGGACTTCAGGCCTATCCAGCCATATTGAAAAGCTTTCTACATGGTACCAAGCTCTCAGTTCATTTCTCTGTTTATTACAGTTCTGGAAGTCATCCCATCATCCTCATTTTCTCAAAGCAAATGAGCCTGGTTATAATTCCACAGAGAAACATGCAGCCAAAGGTTAATGCTCCCTCACCTTTGCTCAGCTGAAAATGTGCTTATTAGATCCCTCGGTTTGGTCTCAAATTTTACTTCCCTGGGAAGATATGGTGACACATACCTATTTTCCCAATACTCATAAGGTAGAAGCAGAAACATCAGGAATTTTAATGTCTGCCTGGGATACATGAGACTTTTTCTCAAAAACTAAATCAGGATAAAAATATCACTACCTTTAAATTTTTATATTAGCATGCAATATTTGTATATGTTTATGAGGCACAGAATATTTAGTCCAAGTATACAATCTATAGTGATAGAACTGGGACCATTATATTTCCATCTCTTCAAACATTTATCATTTCTGTGCTTTGAGAACTCTTTAAAACAAAGAAACAAACTTTAGAATATAATGCAGATTGTTGTAGACTGTATTTACTATCTAGCCTCTTCCCTGTTACATTGTCCCCACTTTCCAACCATCTGTCAGATATTTTCTGTCCACTTCTATGACATTGCCTGCTTTGAGTTTTATGACTAATAACATGAGTACTCATCATTTTTCACCTGGCTCATTTCATTTAACAGATTTTTTTTTCTGTGTGCACAAAACAGCATTTCATTATTACTTATGGTGGAATAATATTTTATGAAATACATATACAGCATTTTCTTTATTGATGCCTGTTTTGTCAAATAGCTACATGTATTCTATTTCTCAACCATGTGAGAATTTCATTATTACTTATGATGGAATGATGTTCCTTGGAGAACACACACACATGCGTGTGCGCGCGCGCGCGCACACACACACACACACACACACACACACACACACACACACACACTGTTTTCTTTATTCATGCCTGTGTTGTCAAATAGTTACATGAATTCTGTTTATCAACCTTGTGAACAGTGTGGTATCAAACAAAGAAGTCCAGTATTTTTGACCTAATGGGTTAACTTCATTTGAATGTTTTCCTAGCAGTGCGACTGGAATTTTTATTTGTGTTGATTTTAAGATTTTTAACAATATTTTCCACTTCTGCCAACTTCCCCACTGTCTGGCACTAAAAGAATGTTGATACTTGTTGGAGGGATTTTAAAAATTCCTTTTCATGCTTACCATGCATCTAAGAACTAGGATAGCATTCTTCTCTCAGTGATGCCCATTGCTTTGCTGATTTTCTTTCTTTCTCTTACTTCTGTTTTTGTTTCATTCATCCAAACGATGGTGCCGCTCAGAGTCAGGTCAGGTCTTACTCCTCAGTTAATCATCTGTGAAATGCTCTCACTGACACACTGGGAGGTGTGCCTCATTATCCTAGGTGATTCTATTAGATATTTTCTTTATTTACATTTCAAATGTTATCTCCTTTCCTATTTTCCTCTCCGAAAACCTTCTATCTTCCTTAGACCTCTCAGTCACCCCAATTCTCCAATGAAACTTGATATTCATTGACGTTTCTCTTGCTTAGAACGTAGGGGAGGTCATTGATTTTTGCCACCTCACAGATAAACAAATGGCAGATTCTCTGATTTGTAATTCTGGCAAATTTTGTCATAGATAAAGTACTGATGGGATGGATTCTGGGTCTGATAGTTGTGGGAGGGGCAACTCAAGTGAGTACTTTATGAAGAGAGTTAGCTGTGGAGAGAATGCAGATTTCCAAGATCCACTTCCTCAAGATAAAGATGTTGACCTAAAGAAAGGAGAGGAAGGATGGATCTTTTTCTGGAGTATCTCCAAGACATACAAGATGTGAGTGAGATAGGAAAGGAGTTTCCTAACTATTTTTATGGTGGGAATTACAGGAAGTCATGATTGTTTTGGCAGGAGAGAAAATGAAAACTTCCTGATTGGTGACCATGAGAAACACAGGGGGATGTACTATGCACCCGTGACATTATCAGTGTTGAGGCCTTTAGAATGTACTGCTGTAGTGTCTGGGTTTGGTGGTTGTATGTGGGATGGATCCCTGGATGGGGCAGTCTCTGGATGGTCCTTCCTTCCATCTCAGCTTTGAACTTTGTCTCTGTAACTCCTTCCATGGGTATTTTGTTCCTCATTCTAAGAAGGAACAAATGATTCACACTTTGGTCTTCCTTCTTCTTGAGTTTCATGTGTTTTGCAAATTTTATCTTGGGTATTCTAAGTTTCTGGGCTAATGTCTTCTTATCAGTGAGTACAAGTCACGTGTGTTCTTTTGTGATTGGGTTACCTCACTCAGGATGATATCCTCCAGATCCATTCATTTGCCTAAGAATTTCATGAATTCATTGTTTTTAATTGCTGAGTAGTATTCCATTGTGTAAATGTACCACATTTTCTGTATCCATTCCTCTGTTGCGAAGATCATATGCCACGCAGTACAGGGAAATGCCAGGACCAGGGAGCAAAAGTGGATGGATTGGGGAGCAGGGCAGGAGGAGGGTATGGGGGACTTTGGGGATAGCATTTGAAATGTAAATGAAGAAAATATCTAATTAAAAATAAATAAAAAGAAAACAAGTATTGTAATGGAAATACAATGATGTCATCTGGTTTCTTATGTGCTATTCTGTCATACAATTCAAAAATAAGGAATGGGGATACTTTTGTTTTGGGGGGAAAAAAGAATGTACTGTTGTGGTTATAAACTTAAATACTGAGCTGTTACTGTAATGCAACATCACAAGAAGAAGAGACTGAGAAATCAGGAAGTGATAAGTACCCCAGTGTCCTGACCTTGCTTTCTACCTGTTCTGCCACGGTGATGATCTTTTGAACAATCTTATTTACCTCAGAAGTTTATCACTGAGCTGCTGTGGGCAGGACAAACTGTGAATGCTTCTGCACTACATCTTGCAGCATAGTCACAATGTTATTTTCTTATGGATGTGACCCCACAGTGTCTCAGTCTACTTGTTAATTTATTTTACTGGGTATACAGAGAGGGATTATGTAGACCTGTAGTTATGATTCTGGTGGAAATTCTGATTTCTTGATATTTTTCCTGAATGAAATTGAAGACCAGGGAAGAAAATTTTCATCAGTTATTATAAACCATGTCAGGGATTTCAGTGCCTCTCCAGTTTCATTTTTTCTGACCCTCGTCAACTTCTTGTCTATGTGCTTCTTAGTTCTCTGACATCACCCTTCATCAATGTTCTTGCTTCTAATGCTCTCACTTTGGCATGACTGCTTTTCACCTGAACTTCCTTAATACCTTTTTATTTAGACTCCTTGTGACTTTTTATTAGCTGTTTTCATGGAGAAGGATATATGCAAAGATTTTTGTTTGCTTGTTTTCAAGGAATGATAAATGAAGACTCAGTCTCTCTCTATTCCCAGGTTCAATTCTTCACCCCACAAATAGTTATTAACTATTTATTCACAGGAATGTGCTGGGGAACTTTCCATCAGGTTCACAGGCATAGGACTGAGCTAGCATATCCCCTCATTCTAAGCTGTGTGACTGTTTAAGTGAGAATGCCCCCCCCCCCAATATGGTCATAAGTATGAATACTTGATCCCCAGTTGGTGGAACTCTTGGGAATGATTATGGGGTGTGGTTTCATTTGGAAGAGGTGTGTTGCTGGAGGTGGGTTTTGAGATTTCAAAAGCCTGAAATCTTCCCAGATAGTTCTCTTCCTTCTGCTTGTAGATGGCTATGTAATCATTTAGCTACTGTTTTAGCACTGTGCATGTCTTCCTGCTGCCATGCTTCCTTTTGTGATGGGAGGAGCTTTAACCCTCTCCAATGATTGAGTCCCAAATTAATCATTTTCCTTTATAAGTTACCTTGGTCATTGTGCATTGGCATGATCAAAGAAAAGTAACCAAGAGAATATTGTCCACACTTCATTTTGGAGAGTATATGAGGGAGTCATTGTAATAGCAAATCTTTCTATTTTATGTCTTTCTATTAGCAATATTAGGTTCTCACATCCTATAAAGATAATTAATGTGTAAGTTCTATAGTATGTGCAGCTATATTTGTTCTTGGTGTTCCTTGCTGTACATATTTCTAATTACTTTACATTTCTTGCATTTGTTTTGATATATATGCAAATGCAAAGAAATCCAGCTCAACAGAATAAAGCTTACCTCTGCAATAGCAGTGGAACAAGGAAGAATCTGCTTGGTCTATTTGTTTTAGGCTCTTTTTAAAGAGGTTCTTCAAACAAGGGAATTCACATAATATATTTGGGGCAACATGAATCTTGGGCTGGAATGTGGGAAATCAAGAAGGAGGACATGGCATTAAGCCATCCAGTACACAGGCCCCTGAGGCTGTACCTCAGAGGGCATCTTGGGAATTGAGAGTTGTCCATTTCCCTCCTCAACATTTCTCACTTAGGCAAGGAAGGTACAAGAAAAGTTTTGCGTAAGAATTATTTCCACATAACTTGGGAGCTACTTCTAGTTGGACAAATTAAAATATTCTGTCAAATTCAGAAGAAGGCTGGGTATGTCACAGACAGCCTAAGAAATGCACAGTCATTTGCTTATGAAATTAGTACTGTTCATACTAAATTCTGAATACAGATGACAAGCTTATGATGGTCAATTAATAGTCTCCTGTCTTTACTGTGATGTTAAAGTGATTAGCATTCAGTAAAAACTGACCTTGGATTTTGAACTTTGGTCTTTTACTGGGAAATCTGTATGTGCTGAGTAGAGGTGATGAGACCCAGCTGACAGCTGACACCTCTTTATGAGAAGAAACAGTTTGGACTTTGGAGTACTGTGCTAAGAGTAGGCTTGTCATGTGTTCCAGTTTTATTTTTATGTGAAAAAAAAGCCTGTCTAAGACCAATTTGGGTAGGAAAGGTTTATTCTATCTTACAGTCTATTATCAAGGAATGCTGTGATAGAAAAATCAAGAGAAGAACCCAAAGTAGACACTGAAGCAAAGACGAGTAAAGAGTTTTACTACAGTCTGTATTCTACTGGCTTGATCCTTTGGACTTGCTCATTTTTCTTATACAGTCTAGGACCATATGCCTAAAGGTGATTCTACCCACAGAGAGAGCCTAGACCCTCCATCTCTATAATCACGCTCATAGTGTCATGTGATGGAAATAATTCCTTAGGTGAGGTCTCCTCTGTTCAGATGACTCTAATATGTATCAATTTGACAAAAACTAACCAGCACTGCTTGTTATCAATACACACTTTAGGCTTCTGATTGGCACACTGACACATAATTCCATCAAGCATTGAGGAGCTTCTGTACTTTTACTAGTACTGTTCAAAGGAAATAACTAATTCCCAGTAAAAGTTTAAGATAAAGTGATGGGAGGGACCTGATCACTGAGACTTCTCAGATTTGAGATGGAAAAAATTTACAGAGAAGAACAAACAATTATTCTTCTTTCTAAAAGATAGTTGTGTAATTTATTTGAAAGCCAGCATGCCAGTCTGAAAGTGACTATGGCAGCATGGTGAAAGCTTGAATGAGATGGCAGACCAAGAGTAGTCTATAATTTCTGCATCAAGGTTCACTGGGATACGATTGGTTTCTCAAATCACATCACATTGGGCTTGAAATGGCATCCTAAATCTCTCTCTCTCTCTCTCTCTCTCTCTCTCTCTCTCTCTCTCTCTCTCTCTCTCTCCTCTCTCTCTNTATATATATATATATATATATATATATATATATATATATATATATATATAGTCAGACAAGGTAGTCCTGCTGGGAAACAGATTCCACAGTCAGGCAACAGATTTAGGGGCAGCCCTGACTTCAGTGTTTGGGGGACCCACAATGGAGACTGAGCTGCATGCCTGCTAACGTGCAGGAGGTCTTGGTCCAGCTTGGTTGCTTAGTCTCTGAAAGCTCCCTGGGTTTTAGGTTAGTTTACTTTGTTGTTTTTGTGGAGTTCTAAATTTTTTTTTTTTTTTTTGTTTTTTTGAGACAGGGTTTCTCTGCCCTGGCTGTCCTGGAACTCACTCTGTAGCCCAGGCTGACCTCGAACTCAGAAATCCACCTGCCTCTGCCTCCCAAGTGCTGGGATTAAAGGCGTGTGTCACCACGCCTGGCATGGAGTTCTAAATCTTAATAGTTGTTTTATAGAGGATCGCAAGATGGTTCTCCTAAGCCAGGGTAAGGGTAAACTATGCAGGGTAAGTTGGATAGACAAGTAGCAAACATTATCTTGTGGAACCAACAGGTAGGACATACTTAGGATCAAGTGCCAAAAAGTTGCTGTTGCTTCAGCTTGCTCCTCATTACAAAGACTGGTGTTTAATGGAGTTCCTGATGAGAATTAAAAATAAAACATCTTTGCAGAGTCAGTAAAGGGAGATACTAATGTCAGCATCAGTTAAGTTTTCTAATTTGTTGTTGCTGAGGGAGAGCAGCTTCAGAGAAGTTTACAGGCCTCTTAGTGAAGCCTACTAGTAATTAAGAGGAAAAGTCTTATATAAAAGGGTCTGAGAGTCAGAGAGAGTGTGAATATATGAGACAATCAGTTCCTCTCAGGAGACAGTGGCTTTCTTTTTAGGAGGGCCTTATGAACCATCAGGTTCTGCTTAATGACTCAGACTGATATAAATTGGAACTTTAGTCATTGAGTGGACAATGCAAATTCCCTTGGCATGTGAGACTCTCCCAGTGTCTTGACTCAAATTTCCATCTTTGCTGAATATTTTCACATCATAAGCATAGTTAACGATTGCACAACACTGAAAACATCTCTATCACACGTGAAAATCTTTATCCCAAAGTGAGTGAGAGCTTCTCTATACGAAAAACCCAGAGGAGGAGCATGTGGGTTCTGAAGGAGTCATACTATTCAGGTAAAGCTCAGAGACATGTCATAGGAAGTCTATCTCCTTTCTTTGCTCATGGAATAACAGTTACACAAAAATCCACAAGTCTTTCCTGCATAGTACGTGTAGAACTATATGAGAGTGAAGCCTGGTGTTGACTTTCAAGAGCACAGAATCTAAATGCATGAGCATCAGTTTCCCTTTTACATGCTTTTCCCCCTGTAAGGATAACACACACTGAGCATCCTTCAAATGAAAATCCAAAATGGGCAACACTCTACAGTACAAAACAGTTTGAGTCCCCACATAACACCACAGTGAAGAATTGCATATCAAGCATCATAAGATTAAAAACCACTATGTAAAATTACTTTGGGGCTATGTATATAAGGTATAGAAGAAACACAAATGGACTTCATGTTTGACTTACATTCTACCCCCAAAACTGTTTCACTCTGAATATGTAAATCTGACAAAAGCTGTAAATACTTTTAGTCCCAGGCATTTTGGATAAGGATATTCAGATCATCTTGTTCAATTGTTGCCTAATCCTAACAACATAACCCGCTGTTTACGAAACATCTGGTATTGCCGAGCATAACTTAAACTGGTGGTGATTGGGAGGATTGGAGCAGGCTCTTGTTGGTGCTCTAGACATGCAGAAACCTTGGCTTCTGCAAAGCCCTTTCTGAGTCTACATCCTGAGATAGTAGGTTAGAGCGCGAGAGCATGAGGGTAGAGACAGAATTATTCCTCTCTCCAGATCTGATTTTAGCACTACTGCTGACCTTATAATCCAAAATTAACAATTCTATTTTGTTCAGGATTTCTCCAGCTCTACATTATAAACTTTTCCTCCAAGGAAGGACTCAAGTTCCTAAGAAGTAGAGTACTTGCTTTTCCGAATTCCAACTAGAATGCAGATCAGACTGTTCAGAATTTGGGGGAGTGGTTTCACATCAGAATGCAGGGGTATGAAATGCAAGTCAAAACAACCCTGAGATTCCACCTCACACCAGTCAGAATGGCTAAGATTAAAAATCCAGGTGACAGCAGATGCTGGCGAGGTTGTGGAGAAAGAGGAACACTCCTCCATTGCTGGTGGGATTGCAAGCTTGCACAACTACTCTGGAAATCAGT
>NC_034592.1:132071217-132078983 GCF_900095145.1 Mus pahari | reverse complement strand
ATGGCCTAATTGGCCATCATTGGGAAGAGAGGCCTCTTGGTCTTGTAAACTTTATATGACCCAGCACAGGGTAAAGCCAGGGCCAAGTAGTGGGAGTGGGTGGGTAGGGGAGCAGGGGCGGGGGGGGGGTATAGGGAACTTTCGGGATAGCATTTGAAATGTAAATAAATAAAATAAAATAAAATAAAAGAATGCAGGGGTATAAGAAGGTCTCAGTAAGCAACTAACATACAGCTCTTTCCAGCCTCTGCCTCTCAGAACGTTGTTCATCTTTCTTCCTGTTCTTAACCAATTTTCCAATAGTGAATGATTGACAGACCAGAGTGTAGGCTCTACTAAGGCCACTTGCATAGATGACAGCTCAGAATCTTTTTTTTTTCCTATCTAATACTGATCATTATCAGTCCTTCATTCCTGACGTTTGTGAGGGTGCTTACAGAAAGTATTAATTGATAAAGAACACTCAGTCTAAATGTCAGCAGCTTTATTCTATGGACTGGAATCAGGATGGAAAAAAATGGGGAAATTGAGGAAATGGAACAGATAACCTGTTTCTGTTTTCTGCTTCCTAGCTACCTCCATGAAGATGCTCTGTTACACTGCATCCTCCCACTGAGGTGACCTGAATGAAAACATAAGCAAAAATAAAACGACCTTTATTTGAGTTGTGTATGTGATGTATTTGGTCATAGCAATAAAAAAAATCAAGTTAATATTAGCAAATTTTTTATCAGGATTGAGATCACTGCCATTGCTAAGTATGCCAATACTAGCCAAATAGACCGACAGACAGACAGACAAATAGATAAAGTCAGTCTTAGGTCTTTGGGAATATTTTGTGTTATGGGAGTAATGTTTAAGAATTTTTGAGATACAGTTCAGAGAAACAGTATAATAACATAGTCAGTGTTTAATGGGAAATTTCAGTGGGATCTCAGAAATCTAGAACACAAACAGAAATTTAAAATATACAGCCCTTACTCATGGGTTTTCAGATAAGAGCAGAGATTCTACTGGGAATTAGAGTTACATTCTGACAAAAACTTGTACCTATATTTGTCCTCTTAAAAGAATTCCAGAGATGCTAAATTAAAAATGATAGACTAAATACTTTTGAGAAGAAGTTTAATGACAGCACAGCATTTATCCTGTGGCACAGTTATTCCTCACTGATATTATTCAGGTTTACAGTGAGGAGAATTAAGAGCAAACAACATAGCTAGCAGAAAGATTGGGAAAATGTACAGAATGACCAGAAAGGGGGGCAATTAAAAGTTGTAAGTAGAGAGGGTGTAATGGTTAATTATATTTCTGATACTGAAAATAAGACAAGTATTTTGCCACACTATACTGGGACAATAAGGGAGTGGCCTTGAGGGCATTTCAGGAACTAGCAAGATTATCCACTCACCTACCAAAGGCACCAGGATATAAAGTTGAAACTTATTTAATTAATTTTCCCTTAGCACACTGCACAGACACCCAAGTACTCAGAGGCAGCTGCAACCAGGGTCCAGCTACTGCTTAAAATAGTAGCAGATATCTCTCTTTTTCAAGTTTATAAAATCAATTTCTTTGTTATATAATATAAATATATAAGTACAACCTGTCCATCTCGAATTGAAGAGCTCGATCTCCATCTGTTGTTAAGATCTTTCTTTAGTGAAGAGTGAAACATATTATCTGTGGATATAAGAATAAACATTTAAAACATAGTAATTGGTTTCTTTTAGTAAAGTGGCAATAGTAGATCCTTCTTCAAGATCTATGAGCCTCACTAGATCTGGGGTTTGGCTAGAATTCCAGCTCTAGGGATGATTTATCCCACATAGAGCAGGACCTTAAGTGCTATTAGAGGGCTGTTGCTTATCACCAAGGTATATATGTCTCTATTGCGCCCTTAGGGATATAGTGCCACTGTTGATTGCTTTTTTTTTTTTTTTTTTTTTTTTAGTTCATAGGCATCGTAGTGTTGGTTGTTTCTCTTTCTTGGAGTATCATGATAGCTAGTTTTAAGAAAGAAGATTTCAAGTCAGCATCAGCACAGTTCCTTGGGGTGTTCTTGCAGTAGTCGATACCCTCCAGTCTCTGAAGTGCAATACCCTATGTTTTTGGAGAATCTTAGACTACCATGACAAACAACTCAAAAGGGTGCTTCTCAGAAATTTTGATATATGGTCTATGGCTCTTGTGGGGAGCATTGTCATCTCGGATAGAAAATTTTTGTATATGTGAGGCGAGAGAGATTAATGTAAAAGATGAAGAGAGGAGGATAAAATAACAGTAAAGATAGCTAAAGAAATTATAAGGAATCATAGCCTTACTGAAATGTACATATAATACATATAAGCATATGTACACATATATAGAAATCTGTATTGTCTTTAACAGGAAAGGGCTGACACTTGTACAAACTCAGAAAAAGGATGGTGTATGGCTATCTTCACTCCAGAAAGATCTTTCACTCATTTAAATTATCTTTAGCAATGAACTATGGAATGCAGAGGGTACAAATGCCAGACAAATTTAGCTGCTGTGGTTTGATTTGAATCAGATCATTCCATTAAGAGTGCACGTTTAGAAAAACCCAGAGGTTTTTATTTTATTTGGAACAGAGTGCTCTGATATTAGGAAATCAAGAATGAATTCAGCAAAGGATGCTTTCCTGGGTGAGCTGCCAGAGGTTTGCTGATATTGGGAGGGAGCCAATTCAGTTACTGCTGTGCATGTACCAGGAGAATTAGCATCTAGGTCTAGTGCTAAATGGCCTAATTTCCCCAGAGGGCCAGAAGTGCTTTCTTACATCTCTAAGCTTTATAAAACTGTTCTAATTTCCAATTTCTTGCCTGGAAATAATGAATGAATAACAACCATTGCAGTGGAAGTGCAAAGACCAGGTCTGAGCCCAGGCCAATTTACTGATGTGCTGCATATGTCACCGCTGAATTCCCCATCTATAGCCTCCCACGTCATCTTGTTCAAGGGATAAAATGTCACAAAAACCTCCATATATGTCCCAAGACAGACCTCCAAATCCCTGATTCAGCTAACATTATGGATGAAATATATATATCCGTCCATCTTGAATTGAAGAGTTAGATCTCCATCTGTTGTTAAGATCTTTCTTTAGTGAAGAGTGAAATATATTATCTGTGGATATAAGAATAAACATTTAAAATGTAGTTAGTAATTGATTTCTTTTATTATAGTGGCAATAGTAGATCCTTCTTCAAGATCTATGAGCCTCACTAGATCTGGGGTTTGGCTAGAATTCCAGCTCTAAGGATGATTTATCCCACATTGAGCAGACCTTAACTGCTATTAGAGGGCTGTTGCTTATCACCAAGGTATATATGTCTCTATTGCGCCCTTAGGGATATAGTGCCACTGTTGATTGCTTTTTTTNTTTTTNTTTTTTTTTAGTTCTTTAATATTGGTTGTTTCTCTTTCTTGGAGTATCATGATAGCTAGTTTTAAGAAAGAAGATTTCAAGTCAGAATCAGCACAGCTCCTTGGGGTGTATATGTCATATATATGTCAGGCATCTTCTTAGATGAGTCACCAGGGAGACGTGGGTTCCACCTGCACCTGTTCTCTGATCAGCTAGAAGTAGTCTGTTTCTCTTAGACTTCTGTCCTGCACTACTGAATTTACTATAGAGAAAATTTCTATATAAAGGGGAGCCTAGGAATTGATGCTGTCTTAGAAGCCATCAAGAGCAAGTTCCCATATCTTGACCCAGAGTTTTTTTATTCAGTTGCCTGTTTGTCTTCACACCAAATGATTTTCTATCCTGATACTTGCCCCACTCTCCTAATATGAGATTTCTGGATGAACTTCTCTGGAACCAGATGTTTACCTCCAACCTCCCCGTGCTTCTGGTCTACCTGTGTGAAACAATCCTCATGCTCTCCTGCCTCCAGGAAAGCCATGGAACTATTTCAATATGGAAAGTACAAGGTGGTAATAACTTTCTCAGCAGTGGAAGGCACTATCTAACCAGTGATCACATCTGTAAGGGGTTTTGAATTTTGAAAGCTCATCTTGAGTCCCTGACCGGATCAGTAACACTCCACATTTGTGTAGCTTTTCTCTTTTGCTTCTCCATCCTATTTGCTTTATTTGATTCCTTGGAACCACTCTGGCAATCCAGGTCTCAGATGTTCCTTCAGGGGAGCAATAAGAGAATTTGAGTTATTTCATGGCTTCCACATAGTCCTTTATTTCCAGACTCAGAGACACTGTGTCTGAGTGTCTTGGATGACAAGAATGTAAAAGTTTTGCTGAAAAGCTGTAAGTAGCAAGGGGTCTACCAAAGAGGCATCCAGTTATGGAGGAAACAAACTCAAGCATGGTGAAAAGGAGAAGCTGAGGTAGGTACAGGCCTATGTCGGATACCTGAGAGCAGGTATCCACTTCCCTTTCATGGTTGATGATCAGATATAACAAAGCCCTCTTTTATCGTTTTTTTTTTTTTGGGGGGGGTTGTTGTTGTTTTTGTTTTTTTGCCTTGGCTCATTTAGTGACTTCTTGCCAAACAACAACAATAAAACTATAGTCCTATACTACAAGAAATTCTACAGGATTAACTAACTTAGTCCTACAGGATTTCACAGAGACTGAACTGCAGACAAGGAAGCATGAGTGACCTAGGTCCTCTGCACAGGTTACAGTTGTGTAGCTTGGTCTACATGTGGGATTCCTAACAGCAAGATCAGAGACTGTCTCTGACTCTGTTTTCTGCCTTTGGGACCCTTTCCTCCCACATGGTGGCCTTTTTTAGCCTTAGTAGGAGATGAAAATAGTCTTACTCCAACTTGAAGCCTTGTTGATATCTCTGGGAGTCCTCCCATTTTCTGAAGAGAAACGGAAGAGGAGTGGATGGGGTGTGGAGATTGGCTGGAAGGACTGAGAGTAGAGGAAGGAGGGGGGAAAAAGGAAGAAGAAAAAAATAAAAAAAAACTAAAAAACTATAGTCTTAGTTCTCATAACCCTTTCAGTTCTACCCATATTATATTCCCTGACCTGAGTCTGGTCTAAGTGTCTTAGTGCCTCAACTCCAGGCTCCATAACTCAAGCCCCTTCTTGAAAAATTCATGACATTTGCATCTCTGACCCTCAGTCTCAGAGGCCTCTGAATCATCACAGTAATTGATGATTATTTGGCAGATACCTGAGGAATAAATCAAATTCTACAAATAAGTCAAGATCAGTCTGGGATGATGTCCTTCTTCTTGTCTTTGAACTCATATCTGGATGTCTGCCTGCTCTCATTGCACACAGTCCCCTCCACACTGTTATCAAGAACACTTTCTTATGAAATTAATGTTGGATTTTTCCCTATTTTTGACTATAATGTTATCTTGGTCAAATTCCCAGGGCCTGGTGTTTCTCTTCTATCTTCACAACCTCCTCACTTTCTTTAATTCACTACACTAAATCTAAGGGGTCTTTACTGGTTTATTAGTAATGATAACTACTGCCTCAGTAGCAGGAAGTAATGAAAGAGATAACTAACATAGAAGAATTCTTAAGTAATTTAAATCAAAGTTCCCATATGTTTTTTTAGGGTGAAAAATAGAGTCTAAAATGACAAGTGTTATACATGAGCAAAGTATTAACTGATTTTACCCCTATGCCCTGTAGCAATGAGAAGTCTTCAGATTGTGCACTCTTACCCATTCTCCAGGTCTTTAGGCCGCAAGAGGAAACATTACTGGATAGAGACCCCTCCATCTCTATTTTGTATGATTGACTTAGTAATAGTTGATCTATGGGATCAGGGCATTCTTTTCTGATGTTATTTTACTATATATATATATATATATATATATATATATATATATATATATATATATATTTCTTAGAAAACCTACCATGAACTTTAAACTCCAGGAGATCATTTTTTATCATATCTATCATGATTTTCCTCATAGTGTAATCTGCTTTGACAGGAGACATGGTAGAGAATAGAGATTGTTTCTTCCATGTTCATAATATTGGTAGATGGCAGAAGAAGAGCTGCTTAATATTGGCTAAGGAACACCTGATAAAGAACAGTGCTACACCTTTTCTGGTGAGCCTATGCATTTGCTTCTCTTCATTCTGAAATCCACGTTTCTTCTCTCATGCACGTGAGCCAGAATCTCATTTTACAAATACTGTGATTATAAACCTGCACATCAAGAAACAAACAAACAAATAACAAAATCAATACTTGGATTTATAGTAATTTCTGATTCCAAGGATAGTATCCGGACCCAAAGAAACCCAGTTCTCTTAATAACTTTCAGGTTATAGTCAGTCAGGTTACAGCCAGCTAATCATTCTTACAACAAATAGTGTGCAGGCCATTGCCAGAACGTATCAGTAAAAATGAGCCAATGTTTCTCAGTCAAGCGAGCTCTCACAATACTAGATGTGAAGCTGTATGCAAGATAGATGTCAGAAGGATCTCAGCTGACATCACATATTTATATGCAGAAAGGGATCTACTCACATTACAGGGACCTTGAATAGTTCTCTGAATTTGCATGCTCGTGCCCTATATAGAATGTGCTTTGTGTGTCATCAAAGCCAGTCCTTTTCCCTCCTTCCCTCACCTTGTGACTTCAAACATACATAGCATGAAGGCTGTTTGAATTTTTTTAAGGACAGAGTCTTATACTTAATGTTTCTCAGTTTTGTTTAATCTGATGGATAATTTTGTTTATGCTACAGAATATAGTCTCTGTATTGTACACAGTGCAGAATGATCAAATCAAGCTAATTAACGTTTATTTCAACCCAATTCAAGTACCTTCTGCTTTGTAAGGATATTTAAAATATTACCATTTAGCTATTCTGAATATCTGAATACATTATTGTTGACTTTGACTTTTAGATTTTATACAGTCTTGATATCAGGCAGTATTTGTTTTTTTGCTACTTTAAACATAATTCCATCAAATCACTCATACTGCTGTGAGTGACACGATGGTCTGGGTTTTAAGAAAAGTCAAATAATATTCCATTGTGTACATAAACTGCACTAAAAATGCATGGATCCATTCGTGGGCACAGCTCACGGACCCATTTCATGCTGAAGTGAGCACTGGGGTGGAGACCGAGACCCAGCATACCAGTTCCCCTGTACTGCCAGTATTGGGCCTTCTAGGTTCGGGTAGGAACGTCTAGAAAATGTGTGTCTCAGTGTTCTCCCAGCAGTCTCTGCTGATCATAATCAGGGCAGGAGACAGCAAGTTGTCAGCTTTCTCTCTCTCCAGAAAGGCTTCTCTGAAGCAGATTATGTACACTCCAGTCAAACAGAGCCCTGTGTTGCATCAATGACCAAAAACTAGGCAGGTTTTACTGAGCCAGTCCTGTCAGTGGTGCAGAGAAGGGATGTTGTTGAGGTCTCAGTTGGATTTAGCATGACATATCTCAAAACAAGCCTTAGTGTTGTTGTCTGGCAGTTGCAAAATTTTAATGTAGTTACAGATGTTAATACATGCTTGTTTGGGGCACATGCCTTTAATTCCAGGACTTAGGCTACAGGTGAATCTCTGAGTTTGAGGCTAGTCTGATCTACAAAGTTAGTTCCAGGATAGCCAAGGCTATACCGAGAAATCCTGTCTTGAAACATCACACACACACACACACACACACGCACACACACACATACACACACACACACACACACACACATACACAGACACACACACAGACACACATAGACACACACACAGACACACACACATACACAGACACACACACAGACACACATA
>NC_034592.1:132065547-132070127 GCF_900095145.1 Mus pahari | reverse complement strand
CCTGCCTCTGCCTCCCGAGTGCTGGGATTAAAGGCCTGCGCCATCAGGCCCGGCTACAACTATCCTATTCTTTCTCTCATTCCTCTGCTGGCACTTTTCCCATGACTGACAAGGCAAATATGGTAGTCATATATAATTCATCATAGAGCATTGGAAATTATTATTTTTGGCCCCGTCACCAATCTTGGTCCAATCAAAGTTGGTCAATTATAGCAGTGTTTACAGCTCTAATCATTTTGTTCCTTAATCTTGAATAGGATGATACCATTTTTCTTTTTTATTACACAATCAGCTATTTAAAAACACAGGACTGGTTGTCGTGTTGAATGTTTTGCTATATTTAAGTATTTCCTTGTGGAATCATTTAATTTATTTCACTGCCCTCCTTATTTCTTAAGAGCCTGAAATTAGTTTAAAGGTTTGCTTTGTCTCATCCTGAGTTTCTCTGGCAAGAACATTTCATGGGTGACACTCTCTTTAAAATTCTGAATCTATAATACGTAAGGTTTAATCACCTGTTCTTACTTGACTCATTGGGTAATGACCATATTTCTCTGTTGTGAGTAAATTTCTCTGAGAAATTAATAAACTATCTGTCTTAGTTACTTTCTGATGCAACTTGGGAAAGAAATGGTTTACTTTCCCTTATATTTCCAAGTGTCAGTCCATCATCAAGAAAAGCCAAGGTGGAATCTCAAGGAAGGAACTGAATCAGAAACCACAGAGATATTATGATATTGGATTTCTTTCAGGTGTGTAATCAGGTACATTTGTTATACATCACAGGTCTCCCTGCCCAGAGATGTTACCTCTCCAAGTAGCCTACATGCTCCTACATCAATTAGCAAGCAGAAAATGCCCCACAAATATGCCCACTGTCTAATTTAATGGAGACAATTCCTCTGTTGAGGTTCCCACACTACAGGAAACCTTTGTGTCTCTAGTTTATATTAAGTTGATAGAAACCGACTAGCATACTACCTGTGGGATTTCTTTATTGCCTAAAACCTAATAGTTTTAGCATCTATTGGTGATCCTAGACCAAATCAACCACAGGACTGAGTGCTGTAGAAAGGTACTTTTAAAATTCTGCTATTTTTTTTTTTAATTTTTAATTTTGTTTTGTTTTGTTTTTTTTGAGACAGGGTTTCTCTGTATAGTCCTGGCTATCTTGGAACTCACTCTGTAGATGAGTCTGGCCTCGAACTCAGAAATCCGCCTGCCTCTGCCTCCCAAGTATTGGGATTAAAGGTGTACACCACCATGCCCGGCTTCTGCCATTTATTTTGATGGTATTTTGTTTCTGTTTTAGTAAGAAGAATTTTATTTTATAAGGCTTTCTATAAGATTTTAAACTAATGCACTGTTTCATACTCACCAAAATATTAGCATATTAGTTGATTTTCCCTCCCCACATATTAAGTTATATAGGAAAAAAATCCTTTAACATTGACATGATGGTGATGCTATCAATGAAGTAGTGATTAAAGACAATCCTTTCTTTGCAGATTTTTGTTGCTACTGTTTGTTCGTTTGTTTGTTTTTGTCATTAGAGCCTTTCCCCCAAGAATCCAGAAATAGGGTCTGAGTTCAAATTCACCTGAGATATATATTTGCTAGTTGTACTGTTGTTTCTAATTCCATACAAAGAATCCATTGTTTTATTACCCCCATACTATATTGTGCTTCTCAAACCTTATTATTTCTGTTTTAAAACTGATAGACTAAGTGATTTTTAACATTTCAGCAAAAAAGTATCTTCAGTTCAGAATGCATGACTTTTTATATATAATGATAATATTACAATTTCATAGATGATAGCAGATATTTAACACACCTGATAAACAGCAAGAAACTAAAAGTCATACACACTCACACATTTACACACACACACACATGCACACGTGCGTGCGTACGCACACACACACACACACACACACATTACTTGATTGTAATATTTAAAACTGAAGCTGTAATCTTTGCAATGTTCATCCATATACCTAGGCTCATTTATTTCCAGTTTTGCATGTGTAGTTTTTCCATTTAAAACAATTATGTGATATATTTACATATTGGGTCACATAAGTACCACATAGGCTATCTACTTTTTGTCATCCTTGCAAACTCTCTTGGCTTCATATAACTACTTTTGGGGAAGAAGGATATAGAGATAGAATCTTTCCGAAAGTTTGCTTCGAACTCAAGAGTGTGCTGCAAACTGTCCGCCAGTTTGCAAACTTACTGCCTCCACCTCCTCTGTGTTGAGATTAAAGGCATGCACTACTATGCTCTGTTCAGAAGATGACATACAACATTGTTTTCTTTAAGAAGATTTGTTTTATTTTTATTTAGGTGTGTATGAAGGTTTTGTGTATTTTTTATTTAGGTGTATATGGTTGCATATTAATGCATGCATATGGGCGGGTATCCCTAGAGGCCAGAAGAGTGCGTCAGATCACTTAGGGTTGACCTGATGTTAATGCTGAGAACTTAACTGAATAATTATCTCTCTAACACTCACGTTTTACTTCAATATTTATTTCTTTTTTCTTTTTTTTGGTTTTTTTCAAGACAGGGTTTCTCTGTGTAGCCCTGGCTGTCCTGGAACTCACTTTGTAGACCAGGCTGGCCTCAAACTCAGAAATCCGCCTGCCTCTGCCTCCCAAGTGCTGGGATTAAATTATTTCTTACAGAAATAAAACAAAGTAAAATAATAAGTCTGTTTCTATATGTAAAAGTATCTGTTTGTATCTAACTTTTTAGTTTATATGTAACAAGACACTCTATATACATAATCCTCTCTTCCTGCCTTTCCCTCCCTCCCTCCCTCCCTCCCTCCCTAATTCTCCTTAAGCAAATTCTAGAGATTATTCCTTATACAACATGTTGAATGCTACACCATGTGATCCACAGTCATCTACGTTACAGTTTATTCAGGTGCCCATGTGGAGAATGATTTGGTTCCTTTCCAGTATTTTGACATTGTTCAGAATGACAAAATGAATATGCTTGCCCAGGTGTTTTAGATTTGTGCAGGTGGATCTTCAGAGTAGAGCCTTAGAAATGGGGTGACTGAGTAAGATGTAATGCAGGAGCTTTGCTGTACATGTTGCTAAATGGCCTTCTGCATGGGTTATAGAATATTGTTTTCTCTATACTGCTCGGTGTAAATTTTGCTATAATTGTTCTTAAAGTTTTGAGAGGGTTGAGAGTCACATTTCAAAATGTTACATCTTATTTGCTACAGTCATGTTTAGAATTTTTAATATCTATAGCAGAAGTGATATTTTTGTTTTCCTGTATTTTTAATATCTTCTATGTTAAAAATGATGTGGCACAATCTTCTCTTTATCTATGAGCTAAAATGATTCATAGAATGTAGCTCGGAGTCTTGACACTAAACATTCTCACCATCATATCTGAGGCTTTGTGAGCGCTCAGGGTGGTGTGAGAAACAGGGTTGCTAATGTTCCCAAATCTCATCTGTGGAGGGTGATCTCTTTAGATTTCATGCCATGAATGAGCTCAGTTTGGAAGATGATATTTTTCCTGGGAGATCACTTACCTCATCATATTTTCAATTTGTGTGGATCCATGCCTGTGCAGAGCCCAGAAAAGGAATCTCCTTTGATTTATCATTTTCCTCTAACAATTATTTTTCTACTATCATAGCATACATCAAAGGTTGTGAATAGAAGATCTATTTTGTGGCCCCCTCCTCTGGATAGAGAAAGTGGTTTTGGTTTACATTAGTTCTATGGTATTTTTTTCTATTTATTGAATTTTTGCTTTTAGTATCTTTGCTCTGAGATGCCAATATCTGATATTACCATAGCTTCTCCCTTTCTCCCTCATTACTCTTCCTGACACACCCCGCTCCATCTTGCCACTTGCAGCTAGTGCACACAGACATCTATTAATTCAGGGTGCTCTGCCGTATTATCAATATTTTATCGGAATTTTCATCATGAATGAGAGTTCAATTTTGCAAATATTTTTCTCTGCATTGAGTGATATGATAATGTAAGCTTTCTCCTTTGGTGTGCTGACATGAGAAATTGTACTAGTGGAGTCTTGAGTATTGAATGCTTATGACTTTGGAATCTACCTTAATTAGTACTGATGTTTAATCACCTTTTTATATTCACTCATCTTTCATTAAGATGTTTTCTATTTATCTTCATAAAATTCATATTCTGTCCTGCATCATCCCTTTCTCCTTTTTTTTTCTTAAAGTGTTTTCTCATAGCCTAGGTTCACCTAGAAATTACTGTGTATGTTCAGGTTTGAACATGTTCAGTCCTCTTGCCTCAGCATGCTGAGTGCTAGGATTATAGATATCTGATAAAATGCTCATATCTTTTTTGTTTTTCACTCTGTCTGGGTTGGGTATTGAGTTAATGTGTTAAATGAAGAAAGGCTTTTCCCTCTTTCCTGATAGCTATAGTTTATTTTTTCCTGTTTAATACTGAGCTACCTGGGCTTTTTTTTAGTTGGGAGACTATTAATGACAGCTTCTATTTCCTTAGGTGATATAGGACTGTTTAGGTCATTAATCTTATCCTGATTTAACTTTGGTA
>NC_034592.1:132057339-132065536 GCF_900095145.1 Mus pahari | reverse complement strand
GATAGCATTTGAAATGTAAATAAAGAAAATAATAATAAAAGAAAAAATGAAAAAAAAAATTACTGAGCTACCTGTGGTTACTCTGTTGCTTGAGGTACTGTTCATTCATCATAGTTGTCTAATCATGACAGTGGAACCTGTCCTGTCACCTGCTTTCCCTCCCTTTGATGAAAGGCCTGTTGAGGAAGCTTCAGTTCCACTATGTTACTGATACTCCAGTCTTCCTTTTTTTTCTCATTGGCTCCTTTCCCAGGAGCTTTGCCGTTTTCAATGAGGCTTCTATTCATTTTTATTCCTTTTCTCTCTGTCATTTAATTTTCTTCTGACTTTTATTAGCTCTGTTCCCATCACCGTGCGTTTCTTTCAGTCTCTTCCTTTGCTCTTGAGGCAGGTGCTGAGCAGATAGGCTCTTCACACTTTCCATTATAGTGCTAGGTGGACGGCCGTGTTTGGAATTGCCACTGTCGCACAGTCTGCCACACTGAATTCTCATTTTCGTTCAGTTCATTCTACTTCTGCTTCTTTTCAGATTACTTTAAAACACATTTTTCTTTTTAAATTAATTTTTATCTAGTACATGAAAGTAGAAAGCTGTACGTATTGGTGGAGCAGAACATGGTGTTTTGATATGTATATATACAGTGTGAATTTTTAAGCTCTTATTTAAATCAGTCTAAATATACTTGTATCTTCAAAGATTTGTGACTTTTCCATGGTATAAGCTTTTACAGTTCTTTATTCTGGCTGTGGGACCACTCTGAAAATTTAGAAATGTCTGGATTGGCTTCTATTGTTTGGAGACTCTCCTGCTACATTTCTGACTATCCAGTTTGTTTCTTTTCTGTTAGGATATGTTAGTATATCATTTATGTTAGTATAGGAAGGTTAGTATATCATTTCAGTTATTTCCATTAAAAACTGGTTTAAGATACAGCCTAATTTTCAGAATGTTCTGTTAATGCTTGAGAAGACTGTATCTTTTGATTTGTGGGGAGAAGCACTCTTAAATGTCTAAGATGCTTTTAATGGGTGGCAGTACTGTTGATCTCTTCCTCTTTGCCTCTGTGTGTGTGTGTGTGTGTGTGTGTGTGTGTTCTTTACCAGTTGTGAGTCTCTGTTTGTACTGCTGTCTCCTGAATAAAGAAACCTCTGTGATGTGGAAGATAGGCCCCCCAGTAATAGCTACTTTTATGTTATTGGGATAGATTGTCATGACCAAAGCATTTTACAAAATGAAGAATTAATTTTTAGCTTGAATTTCTAGAGAAGAGGAGTCTCCATGCAAAAAATCCAGGGCATCAGAAAGGTGGATCAGCGAGCTGTTTGATCAAATATTACCACTCAGGAAGCCCAGAGAAGTGGAATGAGCTTATAAGCTTTGCCCCAGTGACATTTTTCCTCCAGCAAGAGTCCGTGTTGTAAAAGACTGGCATCCTCTCGAAATAGTCACACCAACTAGAAATTGAAATATTCAAATGTGAACATATGAGAAATAGTTTTCATTTAAACCACCACATTCTCTTCCTGATCCCACAAACTCATGACCGTTTCATTTTATACCAAAAAGCATTTAGTCAAACTTTAAAAGCTCCCACACTTTTAACAGTATTACCACTGGCCAAAAGTCCAAAGTCTCTTCTGAGACTCAAAATATTGTCATAGCTGTGACGTAAAATCCTCCTACCAAACAAAGCAAGTTACACCCTACCAATATACAATGGCACAGAATATATACATTTACATTACCAAAGGAACAAATGAGGGTATAGTGAGAAGTGATTTTTATCAAGACCAGAGTCAGCAGGGAAAAGTATCACATCTCATAAAATTTATTTATTCATTCACTTTACATGCCGATCATAGCCCTGCCTCCTCCTCTCTTAGTATCACATCTCATAGCTTCAAGCTCAGATTGTAGTGTTTAGAGTTAAAAGAGTTTAGATGGCTCCACCTTTCTGTCTATTCTGCTGAAACATAGACAGGTCTCTCTTGGGTTGTTTCTACTTCGTGTATGCAGATCACTTTGGCAGATGTCTCACAGCCCTGGCATTTAGAATATCTTGCTTGGGGTCTCCACTGCCACCCAGACCAGCCCCCAATTTGTACTTTCATGCAAGAGCATCTCAGGCTCTTCTCATATTGATTCCAGACCCATCATATTTTACGTGGCCTCAGCATATCTCTTTACCACTGCAATGAAACCATGGAGGAAGAATCAACAACCTACTCATTCTTGCATATTTCATACCACCAAAGCCAGTACCATGTAGACAGCACTGTCAACTCTCAACTGACCATTTGAAAAATGGACCCTTGGTCACTTGACACATTTTAGCCACTTTTGTGGGTCCAAGCAGATATTTCCCAGAAGAAAGCAAGCATCTAAGCTCTTCTTCAGATGGAAGACTTAGTTTTCTATTGTTCTTTCCCATTGTTCCAGTATGTTCCACAGACTAACACTGTCCTGAAAATTTCCATACCAAAAAATTAGTCAGTTATTTTTTTAAAATTTAATCTCAGGACATTGGCAGAGAACATCAAGTTTCTTTGCCAAAATATTATAAAATAGGCCTCTAGCCCTATTGCTATTGCAGTCTTGATTCCCCTCTGAAACATTTTGAATCTCTCTTCTATCATTTACCATGCCTTCAACACTGTCTTCCAGGTTTCTATTACATGCACCACTAGGCTCTGTTTATTGCATCCAAGCATCTTTCTAGTCTAAACTTATAAAGTCTTTATATTTCTCAAAAACAAATGCTCAGGTGTGGGTTAAAATGGGGTCCCGCATCCAGCCCAGGGCTCTGGCCAGTCTAACTGGCACATCCTATGCTGCCGCCATTTGGACACTGGTCTGTGAAAGTCACAGTCTGAGCTCCCCTCGGAACTTCCTGAGTTGGATCGGGGTCCACGGGACACACGAAAGCCAGGGACAGCAGGTTCTAGGTCTTGGACACTGCAGACTCCACTGGATGTTGCAGAAGAGCTGAGAGCAGAGTGGGGGTTCGCTGGGCTGACTCTGGCCCAGGGCTGAAGGGAAGGGGGCAGGAGAAAAGCTCCAGCTGGTTCTTGCGGGGGGAGACAAGAATCCTAGGCTTGCTTGGAGTGACTTGGCTTGGTTAAAACCAGGCTGGAAGTGCTGAGAGGCCTCCTGCATTAGATTAGATGCACAGCTCTTCAGAGGAAGGCCTGCTCCATTGCTCCAGCACAGTGGTTCCCGATAAGAAGAGGCACTCCATAGTTTAAGGTGTTTATTGTAGAGAGAAAGAGAGAGAGAGAGAGAGAGAGAGAGAGAGAGAGAGAGAGAGAGAGAGAGAGAGAGATGGAGTCCAGCCATGGCCACATGGAGAGAGAGGGAAAGGGGAGAATGTGGAGAGAGGAGAGCAAGAGGGCAAGAAAGAAGCAAGTGGGAAGCAGGCATAAGAGTAAGAGCAAGAGGGAGGAGGGGACCAGCAGCCCCTTTTATAGTGGATCGGACTACCTGGCTGTTGCCAGCTAACTGTGGGGGTGCAGTCCAAACAGAATAGCAGGAACTTGGGGCATGCCCTGCTTGACTGATGGCTACAGAATTATGGAGCTGGGGCCTCATGTCAGAAGCCTAGTATCTGGGAGCATGACAAACTGGCCTTTTGTCCCTTGCAGAGTTATCTGCTGGGTCTCCAGGGTTTAAACCTAGCTCAACCAGAAAACGGGCTGCCTTTCATG
Organism: Mus pahari; assembly: GCF_900095145.1. NCBI lineage: Eukaryota > Metazoa > Chordata > Mammalia > Rodentia > Muridae > Mus > Mus pahari. Next base: position 132,061,831 of record NC_034592.1, on the reverse strand, counting down.
GTTCCACATTCAGGTTCTTTGCAGCAATTGCTTCACTCCTTGTACTAAATTTGTCATCAGTTACTCTTCTGTTATAGTGATGGGATACCTTGATCAAGCAATCTATAGGGAGAAGAACTTGTTTTTTCTTAAAATGACAGGAAGGAGAGTCTATAATGGTATGAAATGCATCCATCACATATCATCATACAGGAAATGGAGATATAAAGTCTCAGAGCCTGCCTTCAATTACATAACTCCTCTGTGATGGCTCTTCTTTCTAAAAGTTCCACAAACTGTCCAAACAGCACCACCAACTGTGAACCAACTGTCCAAACATGTGAGCCTATGGAGGACATTATTTTACTCAATCCCTCACATACCATTTCTCAAGTTGATGGCTAGTGGGAACCCAGAGACTCCCAAAACAACAGATGAAGCAATGCACACTATTGCTATTGCTCTTGGTTATTTACTAAATCTTAAAGAGTAGACCCTATACTGAAGACCCCAAACATGTTGAATTCAGGATGTTAACAAATCAAGTTGGTATTGACCTGAAACTGTCTTTCCTGCCAGCTTGTTGTCATAGCTCCATGAAGTCCTTTGTAGGCTTCCAGAGCAGAATATTCACAAATAGTCTTAATTAGCTGGAAACATTGTGGGCTATAATCATGACTGGCTTGGCAATATATTCCTGCTGGTCTAACTTCCTACTTGAACTTATGACTCATTCCTTAAAAAAATAAACAAACAAATAAACAAACAAAAAACCCCTCACATCTAGTACCATATACCTCTCAAAAATCTATTATCTGGAGAGATCATAGGATCTACTAGTATTATTTTGTTAAAGGGACCAAACTGCTTTTGAAATAACTATCCTTATCTATATAGATCAAATGCATAAAGTTAGGATGTGTTCTTTGCCCTGATATCAACTTTACTTCTATTAACACACCTGTATCCTTTGGTTGCCATTTGCATGATGCCACTTTCTATCTTTTTGCTTTTAATTTGCATCTATATCTGATTTTAGTAAGCATTATGTAAGTAAAAATTATTATTCTACTCCTTTTCTCTTTTTTCTTAATTAATTAATTTTTTTACACTCCATATTTTATCTCCCCCACCCACCCTTTGACTCTTCCACATCTCATATCTCCTCCACCACCTACCCCACCTGTCTCCATATGGATGTCCCCACCGCCCACCCCACCTGACCTCTAAACTCTCTGGGGCCTCCAGTCTCTTGAGGGTTAGGGGCATCATCTCTGAATGAACACAGACCCAGCAGTCCTCTTCTGTATGTGTTGGGGGCCTCATATCAGCTGGTGTATGCAGCCTGGTTGGTGCTCCAGTATCTGAGAGATTTTGGGGTTCCAGGATAATTGAAAATGCTGCTCCTCCTACAGGATCGCCCTTCTCCTCAGCTTCTTTCAGCCTTCCCTAACTCAACAACAGGTGTCAGCTGCTTCTGACCATCGGCTAAGTACAAATATCTGCATCTGATTTTTTTTCAGCTGCTTGTTGGGTCTTACAGAGGGCAGTCATGATAGGTCCCTTTTGTAAGCACTCCATAGTCATTCTACTCCTTTTTTTATTAGACATTTTATTTGTTTACACTTCAAATGTTATTCCCCCTTCCTGGACTCCCCTCTTTGAACTTCTCACTCCTCCCTCCCCTTTGCCTCTAAGAGGGATCTCCCTCAACCCACTGGCACCTTACCTCTCTAGCATCCCCCTTCTCTGGGTCATCAAGTCTGTGCAGGACCTCGCTCATCCCCTCCCAATGAGGCAGTCCTCTGCATTGTAGCAGGAGCCATGGACAAATATATGCTTTGGTTCAACTCTCTGCCTTTTATTTTGTATTTTTAAATAATATACATTTAATGGGATTATTCACATGTTGAGTTTTAAACTGGCATTTTAGTTCTTGTTTCCTGTTATTTTGCTTGATTGTTTGTTTCTCCCTTTTATCCCTGCTTCTGTGACAATTACAAACATTTCTTTGTTTCTTTTTTATTCTTTAATTATTCTTTTTTTTTACAGCCCAGTATTCATCCCCTTCCTGGTCTTCACTCAGACTGTTTATCATCTCATGCCTCCTACCCCTGTCCCCTTCTCCAAGATGATGTCCCCACTCTCCCAATTCCACCACCCCCCCAGATCTCTCCACTCCCTGAGGCTTCAAGTCTCTTGACAGTTAGGTGCATCTTCTCTCACTGAGTCCAGACCAGGCAGTCCTCTGCTGTATATGTGTTGGGGGTGGGTCTCATATCAGCTAATGTATGCTGCCTGATTGGTGGCTTAGTGTCTGAGCAATCTCAGGTGTCCAGGTCAGTTGAGAATGCTGGTCTTCCTATAGGGTTGCACTTTTCCTCAGCTTCGTCCAGGTTTTCTCTAATTCAACCACAGGGACCATCAGCTTCTGCCCAATGGTTTGGTGTAAGTATCTGCATCTGACTCTTCCAGCTGCTTGTTGGGCCTTTCGGAGGACAGTCATGCTAGGCTCCTGTTTGTAAGCACACGGAAGTATCAGTAATAGTGTCAGGCCTTGGGTTCTTGGAACCATCTCTCCAGCCCCTCCTAATAACAAACATTTCTACATTTAAAATTCTACTTTTGAAATTACTGAGTAAGTTTCAGTGGGGTTCTATGTAGCTTTATTTTATATATTCTTAAAGATTTGTTCTAGTATTATATGTCATTTGCAGAATGTCACAGTTTACTGTTATAGTTTGCCATTTCCAGTAAAGGAAGTCTCTTGTACATTTGCTATACTCCCCAACTATAAAATATTTTTAGTTTTAAAACATAATTTTCTATGTATTCTTAAAACTGTAGTTAATACTGTGATTTATACTTCAGCTGTCAGATAATGTATAACTGGCAGAATATTGGAAAAACTATTGTGCCCATATACACTTAAAAATCATATTCTCTCATCCTTCCTTATGCCTTAGGATGCTAAGCTTTATCATATTCTTTTTGTTTACAGAAGTTCCTTCAGTCATTCCTCTGTAATGACATATTTTCTTCATCTGGGAGAAGAAACATCTTTCTTCTCCATCTTGAAAGATATTTTTTTCCTCTATAAAATGCTAAGTTGACAATTCTTTGATTTCAAAACTTTAAAAGAGCCAATCCACTTCTTTAGGAGTGTCATGATATTATTGAGAAATTTGCTGTCATTCAACTTGCTTTGCCTTTATTGGTAGTGTGTCATTTCTCTTTCACTACTTTCGAGATTTTTTCTTTTGATTTCAGTTTTCAAAGTTTTCCAAATATTTCTAACTTACATAGCCTCTCTGTTTTTTATGGTCCTGTGAATTTAAACTAGAGCCATTTGATAGGCCACTGGTCTATAAGTGATCTAGTACCTCAGACCTTGCTTCACTTTTTTTGAGACAGATTTCACTATATTCTCAGATTAGCCTTGGACATAGGTTTTAGTCTTTGTGTTTGTAATCTTCCTAATTTAGCTTCCCACGAAGCTGTGGTTACATCAGGGCCAAAATGGCATGTCTTGAAATGGATCTGCAGGTTTCTCAGTTCTTCCAATTAATGCATGTATGTGTTTTATTAAATGTGAAAAGTTTTCAGTTTTCATTTCCTCAAATAGCTATCAGGAAGTCTGTGTTGTGCAAAGGAAGAAATTTGTGGAAAGTGAGGCCCTGGAAACCCTCTGAGTGTGAGGGAAAGGGATAGACAGAAGTGGGTGGGACAAAGAAATGTGATGCAGTGGACTATGTCTGGAGGACTCTAAAGCTCTAGAGAGTCAAGAATATTCTTCCCACTTTATTTGGTAAGAGAGTGAGTATATATTGATCCCTGTCTTCATGTTTCTTGGTGTACAGTTTCAGTGAAAGGGCTTACCAGGGAATTGGGACTGCCTCTTGCAGTTTGTGCAAAGCTGGAATGAGTGGGGCTGAGTTTTTAAATAGAGAACCATCTTCTTTGTAATCTGAGGTAAGTGTGTGTGTGTGTGTGTGTGTGTGTGTGTGTGCGCGCATGTGAATGTGTTTCTACACATTTCATATATACAGATTACATAATAGAATAAGAGTGATTAATTCCCCTCTATCTTAGTGGTGACACTTCTGTGGAAAAATCTGGTGGGCATAGAATCTGCGGGACACTCTCCTTTTCCCAAGCCCATGCTTTCTTTGAGGTCATGACCTCGGTAGCAGAAAAATGACAGTGAGTGTTCAAGTGTGCGGTCTGATAGTGTCACCCAGACTGTCTCTGAGGACCGAGTTTTCACAGCTTATTTTCTGATCCAAGAGAGATCACTTTCTGAGATTCAAATATGGGTATAGTGAGCAGATGGGTCTCTCACGGAGCATGCTCCTTTAAGTACATTCCGGACAAACATTTTGTTAATTGGCAGACAGATCACAGAAATTCCAATGAACTTCTCTTGAACATTCATCAGGAAATGTGCAAATCGTGAACTTATTGTGATAACATGTATAAGAAAGGAGATTTGGTTTTTTTTTTTTTTTTTTTG
>NC_034592.1:132055450-132057279 GCF_900095145.1 Mus pahari | reverse complement strand
GACAGGGTTTCTCTGTGTAGCCCTGGCTGTCCTGGAACTCACTCTGTAGACCAGGCTGGCCTCGAACTCAGAAATCCACCTGCCTCTGCCTCCCGAGTACTGGGATTAAAGGCGTGCGCCACCATGCCCGGCTGGAGATTTGCTTTTTAAAATACCTTCCTTTAGTCCTACTTTGGGTTAAATTAACTTTCTTATATGGTCTTTACCAATACATGTTGCTCCAGTTTAATGATTTATTTCCAAGTCAACCTTCTTTATTATTTCCTTCAACATAAGCAGACACTATCTTCATATTAAAACAATGAAAAATAATTTGGGCAGAGGACTGACACATTATCTTTGGAACATGCCCATATTCTCAGTGAATGCATGATATTCATTGAGACATCAGTAAAATCACAGAGAATTACCCAAGGAGGTCTACAGTAACACTGCAATTGGTGGGGTAGACAAGGAGTTACAAAATTGGGAGAGACGTAAGTGTAATTTAGAAAGCTGCAAGGATGATATCTCAACAAGGTATACTTAAACTGTTTGTCACACATTTAACCGTGAACCAGAAGAACAACTGGGATGTGTAGCTCAGAGGTTACAGAAGAACCAATGGCAGGGTCTTTAAACTGTCCACAAAAGTAAAGACCAAACTGACAATAGGGAATACAATTAGCTGTGCCTTCTTGATCCTAAGCTCAAAGGTAAACTCACAGGAGTAAATATGGTTAGCTAGCTTCCACTGTAGATACTCCTTCCATGTTTTGGACCACATAGAACAGCCTTTATCTGATTACAGAGTTAAAACAACAGAAACAGAATATGGCTAATTATTTCCTTCTCAACTTCCTAGAGAAGGTGTAGGTAGTGCACTAACCCAAGTCTCAGGTCATCCTATGCTGCAGTTTTTATTCCTACCTCAAGAAACATTTCAATAGATAAAAATTCAAGCTGGCTGGTCCTTTGTCCCCAGACCTTGCATTATAGGCTTCTTCTGTAGTCTGGTTTTAAGAAAACCTCCCTACACTCTCTCCTGGTTCTATATCTGGGAAGGTAGTATAAAGAAGGCATTCCTTATCTTAGGCTGCCTTCTCCATGATGGCAGAACAAGAGTAATTCTCCAGTTTATGGGATTACAAACTGCCTTAATTATAGTGCTCATCTATGGAGATAATACATGTCCAAATGGATGAGAATACAACCCAAATATTGTTCTAACTTTTTAAAATACATTATATTACATTATAAATTTGGGAGAATTTATTATGTATTTTTTGGAATCATATACTAGAAGATAAAGAAATCCTTGATATGTTTAAAACTTGTGCCCTGAGGGGAAATTAAGCTATGTTTCGTAGGTTCTAAAAAGCCCCAGAGAACAGATAGATGCCTTTCTCATAGGATGCTCTCACTATTAGAGAGGAAAAGTGAATGCTTAGGATGGTGACAGTAATACTCTGGCATAAAGACATAAATGGCTAGTAAGAAAGTAGAAGGATATTTTCTGAAATCATTGTAAGATACATTGGAATATAGCATACCTGTCCTTCCAAGGTTCAGATATTTTTTTAAATTATTTTATTAGATATTTTCTTTATTTACATTTCAAATGCTATACCAAAAGTCCCCTATACCCTCCCTGCGCCCTGCTCCTCCAACCACTCACTCCCACTTCTTGGCCGTGGCATTTCCCAGTATGGGGCATATAAAGTTTGCAAGACCAAGAGGCCTCTCTTCCCAATGATGGCCGATTAGGCCATCTTCTGCTACATATGCAGCTAGAGACAAGAGCTCTGGGGGTACTGATTAGTTCATATTGTTGTTCCACCTATAGGGTT
>NC_034592.1:132019786-132053954 GCF_900095145.1 Mus pahari | reverse complement strand
CAATTTGTATTCTTCTACATGCTAACTGCCAGTTGTGCCAGCACCATTTGTTGAAAATGCTGTCTTTTTTCCACTGGATGGTTTTAGCTCCTTTGTTAAAGATCAAGTAACCATAGGTGTGTGGGTTCATTTCTGGATCTTCAGATCTGTTCCATTGATCTACCTGTCTGTCACTGTACCAGTACCATGCAGTTTTTATCACAATTGTTCTGTAGTACAGCTTGAGGTCAGGAACTGTGATTCCCCCAGAGTTTCTTTTATTGTCGAGAATAGTTTTTGCTGTCTTAGGTTTTTTATTATTCCAGATGAATTTGCAAATTGCCCTTTCTAACTCAGTGTAGAATAGAGTTGGAATTTTGATGGGGATTGCACTGAATAGGTTCAGATATTTTTAAGGGAAGATAGAAGAGAAAGATTACAAGAGACAGAAGTAGTGACTGACTTTATGGAAAGAGTATTTTCCAGGCCTAGCATAGCACTTGCATAAATGTACTCCCAGCAGTTTTGTGGCACGAATAAGACCTGTTTAAGCTTAAACCAGAAAAAAAAATGGAGAGGTGAGATGGGCACTAAGTTCTACCCTTAGCAGGGGTGCTATTGGTAATTGATAGCAGCAGGGCTAGGGACAATTAATTTTCTTTAGCAGTGTATACCTTCTAGTAAATATCTAGCACAATACAGTGGGTAACTACATGTACCTAAGAGAATATAGCGCTAATAGGACTAGATAATCCAGAAAAAAATGATGAGGCTACAAAGTTGAGTGGGTATAAAATGGGTGTATCTGGGAGGAGAGGGGAAAGAAGGATGAATGACTTCAAAGTAAATGTATGAAATTTTCAAAGAATAAATAAAACTATGTTTTTAAAATAAAAAGGAGTAAAGAAGAAAAATAAGACTGTTAGCTAGGTTACTAGTTTTATGCAACTTCAAAAAGACCAGCTAAGCGATGTCTTCTTAAATTTAAAATGAATAATTTACATTTATATTCCGCTCTAGGCACTTATAGTGTTGTAACTTAACAAGTAGACATGGTCATTTTTGTATAAAAACAGTGTATAGGAAAGATTTTAACAGTTAATCTAGGTCTACACAAATCATTGCCGACAGAGAACTATTTAAACAGTGTGTTCATTGGTTTACAAGGAAATATTATGTATTTGTTATAAGGAGGGTTAAGGTTTAACTTTATATAATATGTAATTTAAAATCTAAAAACTCTAGAATTCAGACTTTTTTCACTCTTGCAAAAGGAAAAGCATACTTCTATTTGCATAACAAATTTACATTTGCATAATAAAATACTATCTTAAAGTTTACATGGCAATATAATATATATTTGCATGCATTATTTTTCAAAATAAAGCGTAACAAACAACATAAGAAATGATGCCTGTACATGTAGTATCTTGGAAGGTACAGCACTTTATTAATGAAGTAGAATTTGACAATTTTCAGTGTATGCTTTTTTGCTGTGTTTGATATTTTATGAATTTGTATACTCACTCATTAACCATATCTAAAAGCAATAATTCACATGAAAAACACGCTCTCTACAATGTGCAATTTGAGCAGTGAAGAGGAAAAGACCACATAGCCAGCCAAGCAGGCCGTTGGCACAGATAGTTAAAGTCTACTAACAAAGAATGGCGACACATTCAATTCCCATCTGCTTTTGTTTGCTTTGCCAAGAAAGTATTCCAGACAGGAAATCCACCTGGCCAGGTCAGGAGTTTAAGGTCTAACAGCTAGAGACGGGAGGGCTCATTCCATCATGGTTGCTAGGGGGCATGTTTGCCCGTTTTAGTGGTTTTATGCACAAAACGGAATAAAAGTAGAGATACTGGGCAGAGAATGGGACAACCAAATGCAAACAAACTTTAGACAAAATTTCAGGTAAAACAGGAGAGAGTACGTGAAAGTACAAGCAGATGGACAAGAATTTGACCACTGAGTTGAGATCTAGCAGCTCATTTCTATGTGGGTTAGTATTCTCTTGCTTTAACATATCTCTTCACTACCTGGCTTCGCTGCTATTCTTACCCAGTGAGCTCTGACTGAATCCTGGATGTTGCTAAGGAGAGTGCCAGAATAGTACATTGAAAGATTAAAAGCAATTAGTGTTCACAAGCTCCTTGTAATTCCAAAAGTTCTGAAAAGACAAGGCATTTAAACTGCCCTACTTCTCTAATAGCACTGATGATTACAGAATTAAAGTACACATGATTACTCAGTTGTATGTCAGAGCTGCTGTGATCAAAGGAACCACACTGTCAACAATAAAAATATCAGCATAATGTAATTTGCATTTTCTCAAGTAATCATAATTAATAACCACTTTTATCATTGGTTTCTTCATATATTTATTTATTTCGGGAATAATTCTAATAATTGGATTTTAAAAAGTAATTCACAGGAGTCCTAAAACCCCATAAAGCCATAGTTCATTGTATCATTTTAAGGCCAATGAATTAGGAATAGTGTGAGAACTTGGGTGGCACCAAACAGCTAGAAAAGCACTACAGTTATGACACTGCTGTACACAGACCCTTCCTCTGTTACTTCACTGTAGTCTGTATGTAGGTGAGGATGTTCTTGGACTTCCTTCTGTTCTTTCCTCTTGAGAACTGGAATTACATCCATGTACCACCATGCCTTGCTTTTAAATCCAACTTATATGAACTATGTAAATTAATTGGAGTTGATACAGACATGATGACTTGATTTTTAGGTTATGCTAGAAATGTAAAGGAAAAGACAGGACAGGTTCCTCCATGAGCAGAACCCTCATTAAAATATAGATCAGATCTATATTTTCTCTGAACAGAGAGCGCTAGCCTGACAGATGCTCTCAAGACAGAAATTTTTCCTGCTAGGTGAAAGAAACTCTCTACTCACATGCTGAATTTCTATATTTCTAGTTTTCTTGAATGTAGATGCTTATTTAAGTCCAAGGTATATGTTTCTCAAGGCCCTAAGGTTTACCCACCCTTATACAGCTGCCAGGACATCCTGGGAATTCTGATTTGTGGGTCAGTGATAAATGATGTCCAGGGGCAGAGAATCAGGCAGCCCAGTGCTTTCTTCCATAGCCCATTTCTTGTAACTACTCAGGCCAGGCTCTTGACAGGTTACTTGTGTACTCTCTTCCAGCTTCAAGAGCAAAACAGCATGGATAATGAGCCCTATTCTGATCTGAAACAACTAGCTCTATGGTCTTTCCAACTGAGGCACTTAAAGTTATTTGAACCCATTTCTTATTACATAATAAAATCCTCACGTGTCTAGCATCTATTAATTTGTCTATCTATCTATCTATCTATCTATCTATCTATCTATCTATCTATCTATCTATCTATCTATCATATTGTGATCAATGTATCATCTATTACCTATATCTATGTGCCTATTATCTATCTTCACCATCTATCTTGTATGTTCTATTTCTATCAGCTTATCTATCTATCTATCTATCTATCTATCTATCTATCTATCTATCTATCTATCTATCTATCTGTCTGTCTGTCTGTCTGTCTACAGATTTATTGTGTATATCTGTCATCTGTTTCTATCACTTGTCTGTCTAGACATGATTCCTGATATATCTATATTCTTCATATATTTTAGGTTTGTTTGATGTATAAGCTACAAAAGATGAACTTGGACATGTCTTTCTTAGCACAAGTCCCATGCAATACATGCAGTTTCATAATCTCCTTGTCCTTCCATTGTTTAGAAGAGAAAGTACATCCAAAGGGATAAGAAACAGCTTCATTTTTTATCTTCAAAGCAAAACCAACACATCCATTAGACTCTTTAAAAAAAAACCAAACTGCATTATGCTGTCATTATGAAGACTTAGGGGCCATGACGGGGAGTATATGGCTACATGAGTTTCTCAAAGGGCTGACTTCCTGCTCACACTGCTTAATGGTTTATTGTAAAGCAAATAGATGAATAAATGCTGAGCAGAACACACAAGACAGTTCCCTTGTTGCCTCTTGTTGCCTCTTGTAGGCAGAATAGCTTTCAGTCAGTATTGACTGTAACATGACTGTGTTGTCATTGTTGAGGTCATTTCCTTTTGTTAGTTGTTGAGTGTTTTTTATCATTATAGAACATTGGATTTTGTTAAATACTATTTTATTTGGAATCAATTGTGATGATCATGTGGTTCACTCCCTCACTCTCTTTATGCATACTATAATAAATTTCCTAGGTTGACTTATGCCTGTATTTTGCTGTTGTACAGTTTTTGGTTAGATTTATTTTTTGGTTATTATTTGTTTAATATTCATTATATTTCAGGGAAGTTTGGGTTCACAAAAAAAATCGCATAAGAATATTGAAAGATTTTCAAATATCCTCTCTCCTCAGATCATCAGATCAACTCTTCTTCCTTTAGACCAGTATCCCAAACTCAGTGTTGATTTTCTGTAGGTGACCTACATTAACACATGAAATTCCTATTAGAGTTCATTTTTAGTTTTGTATGTTCTGTAGGTTTGAATTCATTTATAATGATACAGTCACCATTGCGTATCCTCCAGAATATTTTCATTCTTGTTAGAGTATGCTGCATTATATTTGTATTTCATTAACAACCCTCTAGGGCATCTTTATTCATCTGTTTCTCCCCGTTTCCCTGACAATCACTGACATTGTTTTCTTTCTTCATTATTTGGCTCTTACCTGAAAGTCACATAGTTGAAATCACACAGCATACAGTGTTTTAGATTGGCTTCTTCACTTAGCAATATTCATTTAAGGTTCTTTGTACCTTTTCTTGGCTTGATAGCTCATTTATATTTGAAGTTAATAATATTTCATTTTGACAGTGCAATTAAAAATGGGTTGATTGCATTCATACTATTGAATTTTAAGAGTTCAGTGTACATTTAAGATAATAGTCCTTCACACGATGTGTCTTTTGTTAATAACTTCTCCTATTATAGCTTGTCTTTTTATTCTTCTAAGTCTGTCTTTAACAGAGGAGAAAATTTTAATGAAGCTTACCTAACCAATTCTTTCTTTCATAGAGCCTGCCTTTGATGCTGTATAAAAAATATCAACACGAAACCGAAGGATTTCCTCTTGTGCTATCTTCTAGGAGTTCTATAATCTTGTATTCTGAAAAAGTTGTAGTATCTATGTCTAAATTACTTTCTCCATCCATATTTCTAACTATCCCAGCATCTCTTTTGAAACAACTGTATTTTCTGTATTTTATTGACTTTCTCCTTTGTCAAAGATCAGGCCATATATCTGTTTCTGGACTCTCTATTCTTGCTATCATCAATAATACACAGTCTTAATTACCACACTTCGTATTATTTTAATTATTCTGATCTTTTTCCTATCCTTAGATTTCTTTTGCTAAATCTGGAAATATTTTGATTTTTTTTTAAATATGAAAGACTGTATTCAATATATAAATCAAGGTAGGAAAAACTGACACTACAAATCTGTAGAATCTTTCCCCTGGTCCAATGGAGGCACAAACATCGTAGGAGTTGCCGAACACTTTCTGATTGGATTTAAATCCCATTCCACTAGATAAAGCCCATACCTGGCACCATTACTGAGGCAAGAATCTATGGTTAGACAGGTCATAAGTCTTAAAAGAGAACTTACTCATATTGTTCTGCTAGATGGAGATAGTCCTAAAGAGACTTCCAATGGCTTATTGTTGTATACATAGATTAATGCATCTCTTAGCCAAAATCAGAAAAGCTCTGTTTACCTTTAGATGGTGATTAATACAGAGACCCACAACTGGCCTAGGTATAAAGAATAAAAGAATATGGTGTATTTATCCCTAAGTGAAATTTCTATACCTCTACCCTTACTGCCAAAGTTCAGGAATCATTCGTGAACAGGGATTGGAAAAATGTAAGAGACAGAGGTGATAGATTATGGGGCAGTGGGCTGTGGCACCAGCCAGAAAACTGGTAAGATCGAGCAGATTCATGAACCTTGGCGATTCTCAAAACGGAGAATGATAGGCATTTAAATCTACACCTGACCAGATTCCTGTCCTGGAGCATGTGGTCATGACATCCTACTAAAGGACCATGACAGCTGGTAAAGTGGCATAGAAATCCAGAGTTGTTCATGCTAATAGGGTTTCTAGAAAGGCCTGGAGTGTTTAGTTAATAAGCTTCCCCTTCCCAGCATTCTTTCCTACAAAAGATATTTAATCTCTGGTTCATACTGAGTAAACTATATGCTTCCTCATTCACTATGAATAAATAGTTTGGATAAGCAAGAACTGTATCCTTCATCAAGGACCACTGCAGGGGGGAAGCCTTTGTCAAAATGAGTTGTGTCTAAGTATTTCCCCCACTCCCAGAAGAACCCTATGCATTCATGCCACTCACCCTGAGCTAAGCTGGTTTACCATGGCCCTGGACTCATTTTAGGCCCTTCCTCCGACCCATTCCCAACCCTTCAAAGTTCTCAGTAGCTCTGCGTGCTCAGGAGTTTGAGATCCACAGCCTCTGTCCCAGGTCCTGCCACTTATCACCCAGAGAAACATAGGCTAGGACCCATATCGCATGGTATGTTTCCCCTCCTCTGAGTGATGTGTTGACATCCCACAAGCCTGGCACTCCAGCTTCAAGAAAGGAACTTAGCCTAGTGCTCCTTAATTTCTCCTCCCTCAGCAAAGTCTCTGAGATGGTCCCACATACCAGCTAAAATACGCAACTACAGTGGATGACTCAAGGAAAGCATGGAAACACAAGTGTAGTTATACAGAACAACCTACAGTGGTCGCAGTAGCAAGAATCAGAGCTGCATAAGCACTAGACAGACCAAATACTAGAATGGAAAGTGGAGCTAAGCATAAAGTTTAACCCCTAGCAACAGAGTTATTAACAATTCATACCTGCTGGAAAAGAATAAGATGACCATGTTTCAATGGAAGACCATACATACAAGAATATTTGGGTATCACAAATTGTATGGCATGTCTTAAAACACACACACACACACACACACACACACACACACACACACAAAGTTTGATAAGTAGGGAAGGCAGAGGCTGGAAATAGTTAGGGGATGAGGTATATATGAAATTATCACGATGCATTATATGAACTTCTCAAAGAACTGAGGCAAATATATTTTAAAATGTAAAATCTTTCTTTTATGGGAAATGGCTATTAGAAATGTTTATTAATTCTTGGCTTTCTTCCTCTGAGTTGTTTGATTTACAAATATTTCATTTTTGAATGTCAACGTGTATTGTGTTCTTAATTTTAAATTCTACTACTTGATTGGTGTAGGAGGCTGAATGAATTTTGTATATTATCTTTCTGTTCTGAAACTTTGGTATAATTGATTACTCTAGAAACATTTTCCCTTGCTTCCTTCCTCCCTTTGCATTCCAATTTTCTATTTTTGTTTCTCTGACCTTTGCTGTATCTCCATGTCTTACTTTTCTAAGCCTTTCAGTATTTTTGACTTAGAAACAATGAATACTTCTTCATTTCCCTTTGAAAAATCTATATACCTTTTTAATTTTTTAAAAGTTTTTTGTTGGGATACCAGTCTATTGTCCAGACTTGCATTTAGAGTATAACCCTGATCACTCTTCCTCCTGAGTGCTGACATTACAGGCATGTTCCACCATGATCACCCCAAATCTGTATATATTTTACTCTCCTTTTATCTTGTGTGTGTTATTACATTGTATAAGACTTCTAGTTCTATAAATACTAAGAACTGACCTGCTTTGTTCTTAATCTTAATGGGAAAGTTTTTATCCCTTACATTTAAGTATGTAGTTACTTGTAGATTTTTGATATGTTTTTACTCAGAAAAGGAAGTTACTCTTCTTCCTAGTCTGCTGAGAGCTTTTTCATTTATCATGGGTTGATATTTGATTTTTATAATGTTTCTTTGTCTAATAATCGGATCATGGGACTTTCCCTCTTTAACTCAGTAGTAGGATGGATTTAATTAACTTTTGAATGCTGAACTAATCCTTCCAACTTGAAATAAACCCCACTTGTTTATGCTGCAATTCTCTTTAAACACTTTTGGATTTGGCTTGCAAATACTTTGTTGAGAATTAATAGCTATGTTCATGAGAGCTATTGCTCTATGGTTTTCTTATAATATCTTTTTTGGTATTATCATAAAGTGAGCTACATAAATAGGAAATATACTCTCTACTTCAGTTTCTGCAAGAGTTAGAGTATCATCATAATTTTATCTTTAACCATTTTTGTGGAATTTGACAGTGAACTCATTGGTGTCTGGTTCTTACTACGAATTTTATTTATTTGTTAGACATAGAGAAATTCAGACCATTTATTTTTTTTCTGTGAGTTTTGGCATTGTATTTTTCAGTGAATTTGTCCATTTCATCCAAGTTATGAAATTTGTGGGCATAAAGTTGTTCAGAATATTTCTTTACCTTCTTTTCTTTATTAGTCTGAAGAAAGTATATTTAAAAATATTAATAAACATAATTTTAAATTATGTTGATTTCTCTATTTTTATTTTATTTTGATTTCTTCTCTAGTTGTCTTTCAGTGCTCTGCATTTTTGTCACACTCTCTTGTACTTAATATGGATATGTAAATAATTCCATTCACACTTTTCTCTTATATATGCATTTAATGATATTTTCTTCTTAAGAATTACTTTCACTAAACTGCACACATTTTGTAAAATTGAATCTTTATTTTCATAGTCGTTTTTTATTTGTTTTGAGAGCTCCTGTTTGACATGTCTGTTTTTAAGGAACATATAGTTTAATCTGTAAGTATTTTAGGATTTTCTAGGTATCTTCTGTGTTGATTCTTCTTTTGGTATGAGAGTAGACCTTGTATGATTTCTATTCTTCAAAAAAGGTGTGAGGGGTTTTGCTTATTTGTTTGTTTATTTGGTTGGTTGATTTTTTTGTTATTGTTTTTGTCTAGAATATAATTTATTTTGTAATTTCAATGTTTTTCTCTTTCTTTTATGGATGCATGTGTTTTCTAAGATTGTAGTCTACTGATGTTAGGTTTGTTCAGTCAATTCTGTTGAGGCCATCTGTGCCTTTAGCAAATATCTGTTTGGTAAATAGATTCTAAATAGATTGTTATGGGAGAGTACATTGAATTATTTCTCCTTATATCTCCATGAACCTTTACAGCATGTGTTTTTGAAACTATGTTTCAAAACTATACAAAAGTGTGAATATTGCTAATTTGTAGAGAAATTGATAATTAGACATTTTATAATGTCTTTCTTTATCCATGTAAACTTTTGCTCTGAACTCTACTTTGAGACCAACACAGCACCTCTCTCTTTCTCCTGATATATGTTAAGGGGACATACACTTTTCATATATAGTTGGCAATGCTATATAAAATAAATACATCTGTCAGTACTTTCTAGTTGTTTTAGTATTGCTTTTTCACTTTTGACTTCTACTTTTTTCTTTCTGTTTTTTTTTTTAATTTTTAAAAATTTTTTATTAGATATTTTCTTTATTTACATTTCAAATGCTATCCCGAAAGCCCCCTATATACTCCCCCCCCCCGTGCCCTGCTCCTCTACCCACCCACTCCCACTTCTTGGCCTTGGTGTTCCCCTGTACTGGGGCATATAAAGTTTGCAAGACCAAGGGGCCTCTCTTCCCAATGATGGTCGACTAGGTCATCTTCTGCTACATATGCAGCTAGAGACTGATTCTTTTATACTTTCAGTTTTCTACCCCTTTTAAAGCAAGTCAGTTGTATTTACTTTTTGTTATTTTTTAGTTCTTTATCAAGACATTCCAATTTGCAAGCAATCCAAAACTTCTTTGCAACAATGTTCTAGGGTAACAAGAGATGCTGAGAACTCACTGTAACAAAGCTATTCCTTTGCATCACCCTAGTCAATAATTCACTTATAGATTTGTTGATATCAGAAGGAATTGCTGAGTTAACAAAGAAAGAAAAACAGTAGTTTCATTTTCCTTTCAGTTCTTTCTTGTTTGGTTCTTGTCCTTACCTTATGTTTCTGACTCATATCATCTTCCCTTTTTTCTAAAGAATTTATTGTTTCAATAACTTATTTTTTTATTCATTTTACATCCAGATCAACTCTCTCCCCCCCTCCCTGCCCAATCCCAGTCCTGTTCTTACAAATTCCTCCCTCTGTTACCCTCCCCTTCTCAGAGAGGGGGAAGTCTGCATTTTGTACCACCCCACCATGGGACATCTAGTGCCAGCAGGACTAGGTACATCCTCTCCCACTGAGACCTAACAAGGCAGTCTAGATAGCTGAAAGGAACCAATGGCAGTCAACGGAGTCTGAGACAATTGATAGGAGACTCACTGAAGACCAAGCTGCATATCTATTCTAAATCTTTAGGGGGCCTAGGTCCAGCCCCTGCATGATCTTTGGTTGGTGGTTCAGTTTTTGTGTGCTCTTATAGGTCCAGGTCAGTTGACACTGTAGGTCTTCTGGTGGTGTCCTTGATGCTTCTGATTTGTTTAATTCTATCCTCCACTCCACAGGACTCTACAAGCTCTGCCTGATGGTTGGCTCTGGGTCTCTGCATCTGTTTCTGTCTGCTGGTGAATGATTGCCCTCAGGAGACTGTTATGATAGGTTTCTGTCTGCAAGCAGAGCAGAGTATCATTTGTAGTGTTCGGAGTTGGCTCTCTCACATGGGTTGAGTCTCTAAAGAATTTCTGATGGGGATCTTACACCGTAGACATATGGGTAAACAATACCCCCTGCCATTGTTCAAAGAAGAAGAAGAGTTTTACAGGCTACAAAGTTCTAGGCTGTATTATTCATTCTTGTACTTTAAGCATTCCAGCCCACTTCCTTCTAGCTTATGTATTTTCTAGCTTACAAACTTCAGAAATATTATTTAAAGATAAGAAAGTTTTCTCCCACCCTTGGGCCTGAGGGTGTTCAACACCTCAGTGTAGGACAAGTGGGGGGGGGGGTGTGTGGGAGTACCCTCACAGAGGCAGGGGGAGGGGGGATGGGGATGGGATGGGGGTTTCTGAAGGGGAGACCTGGAAAGGGGAAAACATTTGAAATGTAAATAAAGAAAATATCCAATAAAAAGAAAAACAAAAAACGAAAAAGAAAGTTTTTCTTTATCCTTTTCAGGTCCCTTCTCATCGTCTTTGCTTTTTTGTGTTATGAAATTATATACAAGGGGTAGATTTTGTGTCATTTATTCTACTTGGTGTTATCTGAACTTCTTAGATCTGTCTTTTGATTCAGTTTGCTTTTTAAACTTGGAGAAATTGCCAGCCATGATTAATGCAAATATTTCCTTGATTCTTTTCTCTCTTTTATCTTCTATATTTTTAAAAATTTAAATAATATACACCTTTATCTAAAAATCACACACTTTAGATGTTGCTGATACAGTTAGACTTTTCTATATTTTGCCTAGGCAAAACAGAGTAGAGACTCACAGAGTTAGTGCCTCATCAGCTGAAATGAACTCACAGCTTGGAAACATACAGGGACTAGTGCATCCACATCCACCAGAAAGAAGCCTGGATTATACATAAGAGTCAGGCTAGTTTGTAAGAGGTAAGAAAATATGTAAAGGCACAGGAAAAACTCTTTACTAAGAGGACCAATTGCATATCTTTTTTAAAAAATATTTTTAATAGATATTTTCTTTATTTACATTTCAAATGTTATTTATTCCCTTTCCTGGTTTCCTCTCTGAAAACTGCCTATCCCATTTCCTCTTCCCATGCTCACGAACCTACCCACTTCTGCTTCCCTGTCCTGGCATCCCCTACATTGGGGAATCCAGCCTTCACAGGACCAAGGGCCTTTCCTCCCACTGATGCCTGATAAGGCCATCCTCTACTATGTATTCGGTTGGAGCCATGGGTCCCTCCATGTGTACTTTTTGGTTAGTGGTTTAGATTTTTGGGTTCCATTACCAAGTTATTATACAATCTGTAGTTGTCTATTTCATTTGTTTGTTATTTTTATCTTGAATTTAAAATTTGGAGGTTTCTATTGAGATATCATGTCTTATCTGTCTGTGCCCAGTCTACTAATGAGCTCATTAAACATACCCCTTATTCTGATTCAATGTTTTAAAATTTTTTTATCTCTAGTATTATTTTCTACATTTGTTTCTCATTTGTGTTTAAGTACAATTCACCTATTCTATTTGAGATATAACCTATTAGTCATAAATGCTTTAAATTTCTGGTCCAACAGTTACAGTATCACTGCTATTTCAGATATAGTTTTAATGCTTACTCTGTCTCTTCATACTGTATTTTGTTTTAAAATATGTCTTGTAAGAATTTTGTTACACAGAAATGAAAAAATCCATCAAAGTAACTGCTTAAATAGGGCCTGAATAATGTCATGGTAAGGTATAAGGAGAGAACATAGTCTGTAGTCACTTATAATATAACAACAGGAAATATGAGCTTATGGAATTTATCTTGTAACTAGACTTCATATACAAAATAAAGCATCCATCTAAATAGCCAGGGAGCAATATTTTGGTTTTCTGTTTTATCAGTTTAGAAATGCAGTGTAAGAAGGTTCTGGTGGTTTCCTTCCCTTCTTTGCTTCCTTTCTTCCCTCTTCAAATTTGTAGTAACTCATCCACTTCAGAAGTTACTCTGAATTCTAAAGAAAAATATTAGACTTCAATGGAACCCACTTTTTTCTTGACTATCACCTTTGTACTTGCAAAATTGATGTGTTCAAAAAAATTCATGCAAGGCCAGGCTTGAGCCTGGTTTTCAAAGAAGATAATGGAAGGCACTGCTGAACAGAAGAAAGTAAAATTATAAATGAACCTTAATCCTAGGAAATCAAATAAGAATAAAAGGAACTCTTTTCACCCACCCTCTTTTAAAAATGGCTTAGATTCTTTTCTTTTGAAGTTTAGGACTTGGAGGTGACAAATTTCCACTATGTCCACTCAGGTCCAAATTTCAATGAATGTGTGTGTGTGTGTGTGTGTGTGTGTGTGTGTGGTAGGACTGTCCAAATAGGCTCAACTGTTTGAATGCTTGGTTTCCAGATAATGGTGTTATTTTGGATGTGGTAGAAAATTTGGATATGGGACTATATGTTAAATTCAGTGTGGTTGGAGAGTGGTATGAGGTTTACAAGGGTGATGCTTCCTTGAGAGTAAAAGAGACTGTTTTGATTTGTGTGGGCTTAAATTGGGTAGATAGAATGTTGGGCTCTCAATTAAAGACACCAAACCAATGACTTCTTGTTCCTTGTCCTATGCCCAAGAAAAATAAGGAATCACTGACAAAAAGTGATAAAAGCAAACGTATATGAGGGGTTACCACAGATGGTTAAATGAAGGCATAAAGCATAAGGCCTACCCTGAACTTGGGCAACATCAACCAATGGACTGGAATCCTGGTCTGAATAAAAATGGCAAAAGGAGGAAGCCAGCATTCCCCTTACTCTAATTCCTGATCCACTAAGATGCAAGTAACTCCCACTGCCACAAACAAGAGCTCATTTCCCTGAAAAGCCTACCCCCACAGTCATTAAAAGAACCCAGATCCATGAACCCAAACATGTATTTGAAATGGCAACAGAAATAGCTGTTGTGCTAAGACTAGACGTCACATGCTGTAAATGGTGACATTGTTATCTTTAACTTTGCTGGTGGGTCCCTAAACTGTCACCTTTTTATTTGTAACTGCCCCCACCAGGGTTTTTAAAACATAAACCATTGCCTCAGTATCTACCAGGAACTTAATAGCATGGCCTCCTATAGATATAGTGACCAAGGACATTTAGAAGTCTAAGCAAGTAGACTTCTGCCTGCTTCATTCCAATTTGTTCTCTAGCTCCCCATGGTTTGGCAGAGTCTACTACTCTTCAGGGACATCTTGAACATTCATTTCTGCAGTGTATGTTTTTGATAATTGGAGATCTCTTTACTGAGTACTAGCGGTTGAATGCTTGGAAAGAACTTACTAGAGTGCAGCCATCATGATTTTTACTTGTCTTCAAGTAGCTCAATAGGCCATTGCAGCTTCTTTATATTTCTCAGCATGTCAGTCATTGAAAACAGTTGGAACACCTCCGTAAGCTGGAAGGTATTCATGCCAGCAAAACCTTCTAGCTTTTGGAGCTTATTGTGATTATCAGGAGCAGACTGAATGACAAAGATCAAATTCATTAATGACCCCATTAATTTTTGGATCTTATAGGTTAAAATCTGAAAGGACTGTGTACCATAAGAACATTCTGGGAGATTCCTCTGACCCCTGTAGAACCCCAGTGGACTTCGACAAGCTAGTGGCTTTTCGAACTACACTCCAAATCTCAGCCAAAAGGTACCAGGGAAAAGTGTCCAGTGTCTGGGACCAATGGATGTGTTTTTATTCCAATTTGGATACTTGGATTGGAAGCTTGTCTTAAAAATCATATAGCCTCATTATGTCTATATGAGTAACCAAGGCCAAAAAGGCCTTCTGTACCTTTTCAGTGAATGTCTAAATTAGATGATACCCATGTTAGAGGAAGGATTGTGTAGTTTGGTGAGGAAGTAGTTTAATAGGGTCATTCTAGAAGAAAGAGGAACAGGGAGAAAACAAATTCATTTAAGATCATGGGAATGAGTCTAAGGAAACTTGCAAATAAAAATAAAGATCAACATTCATCCTTTTCTTTCTGAAGTATATGGAGTTAGAAGGAGTTAATTGGCACCCATTTGAGATAGAACAATGGCTGCAGAGGACGTATTTAGAAGGACTTTTAGTGCTTGGGGCTTGCAAGTATTTGGGGTTTTCCAGTTATATGGACCCAAAGTAGAGAAGGGATATAAACTACAAAGAGAATTACTGTTCTTTCGATATTTTCTCTCTCTCTCTCTCTCTCTTCTCTCTCTCTCTCTCTCTCTCTCTCTCTCTCTCTCTCTCTCTCTCTCTCTCTNTCTCTCTCTCTCTCTCTCTCTCTCTCTCTCTCTCTCTCTCTCTCTCTCTTTCTCTCTTTATCTCACCTTATGCTAAGGGGAGGAACAGAGTCACTCACAATTGTAGAACAGATGCTGAAGTCTGTCTTGAATCCCAAGCATGATGAGTTCTCAAGCAAGAGGCCAGTGTGCACAAACAGAGATGAATAGGAGAAGTTGGGACATGGTTTCATTAGAAAGAATTATGATGGCTACCAGAAAGAGGTAGTAGAGAATTCATAGTAGAACAGATCTAGAGGGAAATGTAGTGGAGGTGAATAGAGGTTATGGGTGGATACAGTAGGATCAGATTCTGTTGAGGGCTGTGACAAAGGATGGAGAAAGTGGTCCTGGAAAAGACAGGAAGTGTGAGGGTTAGTATGGATTATAAGGAGGGGAGAGAAAATTTCTTGAGTCCTAAGTCTCTGAAGGGGTCAGAAAAGATGGTAAAGCAGCAAGGAGCCTTTAAGAAACCCAAACAATAAAATACAATAGTTATTTAAGTGTACAAACCTTAAGCAAGGCATGGAGATTTTGAACAAGTGTCAGCTATTTATCAATTTAAGAGACCTGACCAGAGTTTGCTGTGACCTTAAGTCAGACTGATTGGGCAATAGGTAAATTGTGGGAACCAGTCCACTCCAGCCCATTCCAAAGGAGGGCCAGTCAATCAATTCTTCAAAATGTGTTCAACTTTCCCTCAGAAAGCAGAAAACTGCAGTCACCCACTAGCCCCTGGGAGACGTTTTTTTCAGCACACATTGAAGCAGTGGATGTTTAATTTATATGGTATCCATGTTAGAGGAAACTTTGTGTGGTTTGATGAGGTTGAAGATTAATAGGGTCAGCCTGGAAGCAACAGCAAAGGAGGAGAAAACAAACCCACTTAAGACCCTGGAAGCAAGTAGGGATCCAGGATAGAGGGGTGACTCTAGGAGCCATTGACATGATGGGAAATTTTATGCCATGGTAGAAAAGGGACAATTAGGAAGATTGTAGAAACAAATGCAGAGGAAAATGATCAATACACACACAGAGGGTGAAATATTTTTTAAAATAAATGAATGAATGAATTAATTAATTTGCATTTCAAATGTTGTCTTCCCATCCAGTCCCTCTTCCAGTTCTTCCCCCCTTGCCCCGCCCTTTACCTATAAGAGGGGGCTCACCCTCTCCCACCAACCCACAACTCCCACCCACATAGCCCCTCACTCTCACACTCATTCACCCATTCCCACCTCTTTTCTCCATCTCTTTTCCCTGGGGCATCAAGTCTCTACAGAATTAGGCTTATCCTTTCACACTGAGGCCAGACAAGGCAGTCCTCTGCTACATATGTGCCAGGGGCTACAGACTAGCCCATGTATGCTCTTACCTTGGTGGTTTAGTCTCTGGGAGCTTCCAGGCATCCAGGTTAGTTGATACTGTTGTTCTTCTAATGTGTTTGCTACCCCCAACTCTTCCCAGGGTTCCCCAATCTCATTCCAGTGGTTGACTTTTAAATATCTGCCTCTGTCTCAGTCAGCTACTGGTATAGCCTCTCAGAGGACAGCTCTGCTGGGCTCCTGTCTGCAAGTACAACACAGCATCAATAATAGTGTCAGGGTTTGATGCCATCCATGGGATAAATCCGAAGTTGGGCAGAACACTGGTGGCCTGCTCCATGTTTGTCCCTCCATTTCTTTTAGACAGAAACAATTCAGGCAACAATTTTGAAGGTAGGTTGGTGATCCCATCCCTCCATTGGGGCCCCATCTTTCTGGAGATGTCTCTTCAGGTTCTATCTCCCCACTGTCGGACATTTGGCTAAGTTCATCCCCATTGAGTCCTGGGAGCCTCTCACATTTCAGATCTCAGACTTTCTAGAGATTCCTCCTCTGCCCGCTTTCCCTGCAGCTGCATATTTCCATTCATTCTTCTGGCCCTCTAGGCTTCTCTTCTGCCTGCCCCCATACCTAATCCTGCTCCTCTTTTCCCCTCCCTCTCCCCTCTCCCACCCAGATCCCTCCCTCCCTTTGCCTCCTGTGATTATTTTGTTCCCCCGAGGGTGCAGTCTTACAGGTACTGTCCATGTAATCTGAGAACCAGGATAATATCACTCATGTAGCATAGGCTATTGGGAATCTCCTACCTAAGACTAGCATCCAGTCTCCACTAAGTTAAAGTGAGCTCAGTACATAGGCCAGATTTCCTATCCCTGTGACAGACATCAGAGGGGAATGAATAGAAGACAGAAATAACCATAAAAAGAAACCCACTGGGCAGGAATGCATTTAATCACTCACTCATTCACATGATTGGACAACCATTGATTCAAACAAAGGTGAAGCCAGATTACTGGTGAAAGCCAGAATGCAGAAGCCAGAGCCTCCAATATTGGCATCCCAGTTTTACATGAGGAAAGAAAGACTCATCATCAGGTATTTCTTTCCCAAAGAAGGGTCTTCGAGAGGCCTATCCTTCTCCCTAAGAAGGTTCCTCCAAAATTCCTGACCTTTAAAACCACAGGATTCCAGGAAAGATCTAGAAAAGAGGCACCCCTGTTGAGAAAGAGGATTGAGTGGGGGATGGTCCAGTTATGACTCTATAGTTGTTAGGAAAATAATTGTCTGAAAACAAGAAACACAATTTTCCTGACAAACCATTCAATTTTTTCTCAATGACTAACCACCATTGTCTGAGAAATCTGTCTTGTTTGGTCACCTTGCCCTGTCCTCAGGAATAGAAATAGGGATGAGTTGCACATTATTCAGAAAGGAACAACGTGTCACATATGTTGCTTGCTAGAAGAGGCAACATGTTACCACAGTGGGTGGCCAAAGACTAGCAGCTTCATAGAGGACCCATCATTTCCTCATTTTATTCCCAGAGAATGAAAGTACTCCATGTAAAGCAATTCAGGCACATATTAACACCAGGCAGATGACGACACCAGGCAGTGGAGTCAGAGAGCCTTGCAGCCATATAACTCTGATAAAGAACTAGGGATACGCTGGAATCATAATCAGGAAATGTAATCAAGGACCAGCAAAATTGAGAAACCACGGGAACCAGTTCAAAAAGCAGGTCTATTTATTGCCACAATAATATAGCAGATGGTGTCAAGCCCAGTGACCACATACCCCACTGGTCAGAAAGTTCATGGGAAGTTTTGCTGGGCCAGGGTAGTTTCCCAGGGCTATCTGATGAACCCTACAGTTTCTCATCTATTCAGGGCCTCACATATGGAAGCTAGGCAAGTAATGTGGCGCAGGCCATTATAGGCAATCATCCTTTAGCAGGTCTCACTGTGGATCAGAGATATCCATGTTGCACAGCATTGTTTCTGCCATATTCAGTTGGCCACAACGTGGAAGGAGAAGAGAGTGGAAACTTGCTTTGCTTTGTCATCGGTATCTCAAGACAACTACTGGCAGGGCTTATGGCCAACAGAAAAGCTGGCGGTTCTGTCAGAAACTGGCAGCCTTCTTCATATATATATATATATATATATATATATATATATATATATATGATTTTTTTGTTGCCTGAGGAGAATCACATCCAGATTCCTCCTCTGGATGCTCTTAATATTTTCTGTTTTCTTATCTCTTACCCACTTTCTTCAAAAGACCCAGCATTTATACTTCTTATCAGGTTAATACTCACTTATCTGATTCCTCACTATTCCTATTGTTTTCTGATCCCTATCCAGGTGTATTAACTAGAGTTTTCAAGAGAAACAAAACCAATAAAATGTATGTGAGCAGACATTGGGAATCCTGGCTTCCTTTGAGTTTTTACTCCATTTAAACCCTAAAGAGTTTGAAGAGGATCTAGTCACATTGAAGATTTTACTCTTTTTCCACTTAATTTTAAAATTTCTAAATCCTCCCAAAATATTTACCTAAATACCTAGAACAATATCTGACAATGTCCTCATGGCTCAATCAATCAAGCTGACATAAAATCAGACTAGATCTCTCACATGTAATAAAGTCATATTTTTCAGTCCACTGGCTCTTCAAGAGCTGAGAAAAGATGAACACTTGGTAAATAAATGGTTAGAAAGCCATCCAAGGAAAAGGGCCAAGTCTCTGTGTGTGTGTGTGTGTGTGTGTGTGTGTGTGTGTGTGTGTGTGTGTGTGTATGTGTTCTGATTTTAGGCTTAAAACTTTCATGAACCCTTGATGGGATATCATCTTGTTCCCATAGCTATATTTCTAAAGCTGGAAAGTATTATCTCAAAATAGACTCAAAATTTGAAGGTTCAGTACTTACAGGGATTAAAATTGCTCCATTTTAAAATTTAAATTTACAGGTAGTCAGTGGATTATGTTATTCATATTATTTATTATTATTATTATTATTATTATTATTATTAATCTCTAGTAGAAACATGTCAGTGTCATGGAGAGGAAATGGTGAGGTTACTGAACCTAGATAGAGGTGTTAGAGCACTGAGTACATGCTGTGTAGTTTAGGCAGGAGGCCCCGCCTTGATCACGTTGTAGAGACCCATGAAGAACTGATAGGCAGAAAGAAGTTAGTGACATATATGAGACTTTTGATTCAAATCTCTGGGAGGAAGTTCATCATAAAATACACACTGAATTTCAATCTGCTCCTTTTGCCTGGTAATTTAAATTTGAAGTGTTTCTCATGAACAAATGTGTTTAAATATTTCATCCACATATGATTTCACGGTTTTGAAAGTTTGAAACTTTAGGAGTTGGAGTCCAGCTGGACATTGTGAATGACTCGAGGAGAGCTGCAGGGAAGAGGTCTTTTATTGTCTGATTTTTCTTTTTGTTTCATCTTTATTTTCTGATACACTCAAATGTAAACAAGCAGTCCTACATTGACGCCACCACAGCCATGAGCATCTTCTGGTCATATAGCTATTGATTTTCTATGTTGCTCAGACAGAATAGTAAGCCCAGCAAGTCTTGTTTTGCTGATCGTTGATTACATTTCTTCATAAGGACCTAGGAACATTAGGCCAATCTGATAGGCATTGATTCTTCAATTGGGATTCGGTCTTGTTACTCAAAGAGTGGTTATTACAAACCTTAGTAGTGTAGCAAAGCTAACATTTAGCTCCCACCAGACTTAACAACATTTCCCAATAAACTGTGCTTAATGCTTAATGCTTTTCCTAATTACACACAAACAGAGTTAGGTAGGGTTAAAAACACCCCCCTAGCACCTGCTTTGAGGCTTCAGCTATGTGGGGGTTTGAATGAGAATGGCACCCACAGGGCCACATGTTTGAATAATTGGTCCCAAGTTGGTGGACCTGCTTGTGAAGGCTTAGGAGGCATCACCTTATTTGAAGATCTGTGTTACTGGGAAAGACTTTTAAGTTAAAAAACAACAACAAAAGCCAAAACCAACCAAACAATAACAACAACAACAACAAACTCATGCCATTCCTGGTATGTTCTCTGTCTCCTTCCCTCACTTCAAGGTGTGAGCTCTCAGCTGCTGTTCTTCCTGTTTGCGATCTGCTACTCATTCCTTACCATTGGAGACTCTAGCCTTCTGAAACTGTAAACCCAAAATAAAGTTTTATTCTAGAAGCTACCTTAGTCATGGTGTCTTATCAAAGCAATCAGCTCTTCCCAGGATCATGGGTTTAGTGCTTGGACTCTCACATTTGGAACTGTTTTGAGGGGGGAACTAGAAAATTTAGGAAGGTAGGACTTTCTCCCTGTTTCACTATGAAGTGTACAGCCTCCTTCCTTATATGTTACAACTGTCAACATTTCACTTCTTTGTAGCTCTGATGAAATATCATAATGAAACTTAATTTATAAAACGAAGAGTTTATTTTGGCATTTAGTTCCAGGATTTCAGAGTACACAACAGCAGGGTAAGAATAGGCAGCAGGTGACAAGAGAAGGAAAGTGAAAGAACAAGGGCTGCAAGGGAGGTGAATGCATAAACCCTGCTCTGACTGCCCCTAGTGATGTACTTCCTGCAGGAAGGCTTCATCTCTTTGAGGTTCTATGACTTCCCCTAACAGTACTTCTAACTGGGGATCTATTGTTCCAATGAATTGGTCTATGTGGAACATTTATTATTCAAATCACATTATACTGCCACTTTGTTCTGGCTAACTCCATTTAGACAAACAACTGATGTCATCATTTAATGTTACAGGAATGGATTCTTCTACTCTGCTGATACAAAGAAGAAAAAGAAAGAAAAAGTAAGGTCTTATCACTCCCTTAGCTAAGTTTTATTGAAAATAGAAGCAAGCATATGTATACACACACACACACACACACACACACACACACACACACACACACACACACACGGGGTTGGGGAGAAGCATACAAAGAAGTAGATTTTCCTTTAGGAGTTAACACAAGATGCTGTCTGAGGTCTCCTGGTAGAGTTAAATCTTTCATATGTTTGAGGGCCAGATGAGTTCTCTTTTCCTTAGAATTGGCTGATTTGGACTATTTTGGAGGATTAGATAACCTTGGCAAATAAAAAGAAACTGGTTGGTTCTCACTACAGAAACCTTCCCCAGAACTCCCTTCTTGATGCAAGATTTGAGAATTTCACTGAATGGTTCATTATGACAGGAAAAGCCCACCAAGTCTTTGTCATAGTAGAGGAGAAGCAGCAGGAATTCAGTTATCTTAATCTACCTAGATTCTCCTTTCCTAGTATGTCTGTCTGCCAGGGATTTGTCTAATCTCTAGTGCATTACAAGTGCAGAGTAAACTTGTGTAACCACAATTTAAATAAGTTATTTCTGTTTTAATTGCTCACCTAAGAGGACATACTTTTACCTTACATCATAGCACTGGACTCTCAGCCATGCCTGAGCTGAGTTCCCACAGACTTTGAGGCATGATAATAAGAGCAAAGCATATAACCAATGCAGTCATAGAGACAGAGGCTATGAAAATCGAGGCTTTTTAGCCCCTGATTTGACCAAGTATATCTACAGCCTCCACAGGAGAAAGACTCTCACCAATTGGCTGATCATGGAGATCAAGCTTTATCTCAGAGGTCTCTGGGCATATGGATACATGCTAGGGTAAAACAGTTCTGAGAAATAAATGCTATTTCATGGGTTGAGAAGAGGAAAAGTCCTTATCAACCCATGTGCATGTTGCTATTGCATGGAGTCTCCTTTCTCAAGCTTGTTCTTACCACTGGTACTTCAAGGCCTATCTGCTGGAAACCTTGGAGTTCCTGGAGGCAGTTTGTATTAAGATCAGTGAATTGCTAGAAGCCGACCCTATGTTTACTTTAATATACTGAATTCCTAGGGGGACAGCTTTACTGGTAATTGCTGTAGTACCTGAGCAGTAAAAGCATAAACAAGTGTGTGTTGGGCTGGGTCCTTTCTGAGAGAAGTTACTACATTTTTCTAGTGGTAAAAGCAATTCCTAAGCTCTATGTTACCTATTACATTCTACTTTTAACAAAACTTTCCCATCTCTTTGCTCAGCCCTCTCTGCCTTCTTTTTTTTCTCTCTTGAAGATGGCTGGAAGACTGTCTTACTTTTAAGTGTAAAGACTCCATAAGGTTGTCAAGGACATACTTTTACCTTACATCATAGCACTGGACTCTCAGCCATGCCTGAGCTGAGTTCTCACAGACTTAGAAGAACAATTTTCTGAAAGTCTGGAGGCTAATACATCCTGATTTAACTAAAACTGAGTTTGTGGCTGACCACAGGCTTCCTCAACCTTGTGAATTCATTCTGTGCCTACCTAATGGTCATGCTTGTGATCTATTTTTATTAGACTAAAGAGTTCAAGGCTTCTATAGACTAAGAGTCCATACAGATGACAAAAAAGAGACGTTCACAGCAAGAAGAGCTTTTATACATGTCACGCAGGTGGATGAATGACTGTCAGAACAAGGTCAGAACAAGGCAGCAGCTTTGAGTCCTGGCCCAGAGAACAGGGCATGAAATGTGATGATTCAGGAGATCGTCAAGCCTTTGATGTATTGATATTTAGAATATTGTTAGACTCCCTCATTTTCTTCCTTTCCTGATCTCTGGTTCTACAGTCTGTCAACAATCTTAGGTTTCTCAATATTGATTCAAGTCGGTTTTTCCCATGATAATTCCTTGCTGGACAGATTGGTCAGCTTGGTCTTTCACTTATATCATCTCAAATATTAAGCCTACCTAACCTAATGGGCTACACACAAGAAGAAAAAGGTATGAAGTCAAAGCATCCCTGAAACTCATTTTAACTGTGCAAAATATGGCTTTGTCTTTACAGCTGTGCTGCTGCTTCTCTGTTGCTGTTATTCTATGGTTTCCAATCTGTATTATTAGTTGTAGACACATCAAAGCAAAAGGAAGCCTTTTGCCTAAATAAATTGAGATTCAAAAGTTACTTCTCTTTTTTTTTTCTATTTTGATATCTAAAATCAGAAAGTATGCAGTCTGCATATTCCCTTATCAAAGCCAGTGCTTTTAAAAATTAAAATCACTTACATTATGCAGAGCTAAAAAAATATACAAGGAAGAAATATTGATTTTCCTCATCTTATTTAGCACTGTGTATTTACAGAGGGTTTTACAGTCCACCATTAACTAATAGCTGGGGTGTCCATGTAGGGACAGAAGTAATGAACCCATTAGTCTGAGGAAGTAAAGACGGGGGCTGAATATCAACTATCTACTCTGCAGGATTGTTATTTTCCATCTGTCTGTGGGGCGTGCTAATATACATGCTTGTGACAGCTTATCTCTGTCTTCCATGTCCTTGCTTCTGAAGGGACAGACCTTCCAGGGAAATGGCTCTTTACAACTCTATTTTCTTGAGTCAAACAAAAGAATGAATTGGATCTGAATCGTACCTTGTTATGGTTTTTTTTTGTTTGTTTTTTTGTTTTTTTTTTAAAAGATGTGTTTGTGCTGGATGTTGAGGGCTGCACATGCATTTCTGTGTGTTTGGGCCCAGAGTCAACATTGGGTATCTTCCTTTCTCTACTTTTTTATTTGCTTCTTTATTGGACAAGGTTTCTCAATGAAGCTTGCTGATTGCTCAGCTGACTGTCTAGCATGTGCCCAGGGATGCTCCTGTGTCTCCCTTCCCAATGTTATGATTAAAGTCACACTGCAGCCCTAGCTTTTAATATGGATGCTGTGGCTGTGATATCAGATCTTCACGCTTGCACACATGGCAAATACTTTTACTGACTGAGCTGTCTCCTCAGCTCAGTGGTATTCTCTGATGCTTCATGATCAGCAGCAACTTCCAGGAAGACCCCCTGGGGACTCACAGCTTTCCTCCTGCTAGACTTCCTGCAGTGTGCACAGTAATGTGAACTGCCTTTGGTCATCAGAGCTTCTGGCTCTGTTCTTATCTGTATTTATTTCAGAATCCCAGAAAGCCTGTCGCATCTGAGTGAAGGCTGTGGATTTAGGTGATACAATGAAATTCAGGTGAAATATAAGGGACTTGTGTTCCAGAGCAGGTACAAAGCCAAGAGTAGTAAATGTAGTTGGATGAGTGATATCAAGAGTCATAGCAAGGCTGCATATAAGGGCTTGCCTTATGAGTAATACCTCCGATTTGGTTCATGATAATTATGAAAAAGACAGAATATGAAGAATGATGTGTGTTACCCCAGCCCTCAGACCTGAGATGGTCCTTTACGGTAGGGAGTAACAAGACTTGGAATCAAGAACACAGATGCTAGGAACCAGATGAGAAGCAGAAGCAGACTCAGGAACTAGTGTGGACACCTATATAACTTCTGCCCACATCCCCTTGGTCCATAAATGTTTGTTCTACATAACTGGCACCAGCCCATTGGCTGCTCATGTCACATGTTTGTTCAAGTCTGGGTGTCAGTAAGGTTCTTGGGTTAGTGCACGTGTAAGCACCAGCTGCACATGCGTGGTCTGCTGCGCCTAGCGAGCCATTGTGACTCACTCTTCTTACAGAGGTGCAGTTGGTCCAAGAGCACCAGAGAATGTGTTATTTACACCTCAGAGCGTGTCTTTTTAGAGTTACAAAGCAGGGGATGATAGTAGAGGAAATCTGAAGACGTGGTTCTAGGAAGAAAGATCAGATTTCCTCTGGGCCTCCTGAACGTTCCAAATTTCTTCCCAGGTTAGATGTTTTCCCTGGGCGGGCAGGCCTAGCCCTAAGTTGGGACTTCGGTTCAGAGTCAAATGGGATGATGCATCATGATATTGGGAGTAGACCAGCATGAAGTTTGAGAAGGAGCATGGCACACGTTTTGCAGGTGCCTTGTGAGGCCAGATTTCAGTAGACTAAGTTATCTGGGTAGCAGCAGTGTTCAGAGTAAAGGATTTTTTTTTTTAAGAGCCTGAAGGCATGTGGTGGGAAGTCTAGACCTTAGGCCTAAACAAGTCAGACCCTGGGACTAGATTGCATGCCCAAAGAAGTAGTATCCTGTGCTTTCTTTTAAAAGAACATCTGCCGTCCCAATAAAGCCAGTTTTTCAAAATTAGACAGTCCATAAGAGCAATTAGAAAATTTTGTTATCATGTTAATTAATCTGGAGACAGACAGACCTATGACAAAGGAAGCTGCAAAATGGCTATCCCTCAAAAGCCAAATCACTTCCGTTCTTCCATGGTCTATCTTGTTCAAAGGCTGGAATTAGCTTAAAGGATAAGAAACAGTACAAAAGTCTAGACTCAAAGATCTCAGTTGTCTAAATCTGATCCTGTATGGATCATTACAGATAGCCACTTAAATGGGGGAGCTTTGTCTATTGCATGAAATAGGAAGAAAATAACTAAGGCATAGTTCAGAAAGGCATAACAGTAGCACTTAAAAAAAAAATGTCCTAATAGATTGTGTGATCTTTGTGCCTCTTCGCATTGATCAAGATTATGTACATCTCTATAGACTACAAGATCAAATAATAATAATTAAAAAGTTATTTTTTTAAACACTCATTTTGGGCTCAAAGTCTGTGCCTTAGCATGCCTGCAACATGAACATAGCTGCAGATATGCCTCAGAGAGTTGATGGTAGGTTAATCTGGGCAGACTGGAAGGCCAACAGGAGACCTATGTGTGAGCAGGGCAATCAGACTATAGAGAAAGACCTCACTGGCCTGTCTGGGCTTTCTTTCATATGGAACAGAAGAATGCAGACCACCTATAGGTCAGGTGTGGGATCATGTGGACAGGAATGAAGAGTAAGCCATGAAATCAAACCAACCAGCATCATTGCTCTATGGCCTCTGCTTCATTCCTTCCTTTGTTTCCCTCAATGAATGAGTATGACCAGGAATTGTAAGCCAGGTAAATGTGTTCTTCCCTGAGTTGTTTTCTGTCAGTGTTCTGTCACAGCAAAGGAAATCAAACTAAGAGGAGAATGGTTCCCTGGAACCCAGTAAATATAAGAGGTAAAAAGGAAACACGTTTAGCTTCCCATCCCTCTATGTAAATCCATTCCTACTTGAAATCTTGCAAGGGATTATTGCTGGAGTATCTCATGCAGAGATCAGGGGACACTTACTCAGATCCTACCACTGCTGATTTTGGTAGCTTTAAGCCAGAAGCTCAGTAAGGCCGAGGAACTAACATTCTTCAAGTCATTGTCTACTAGGGGCAAAATTCTCAAAACCGAATTGATTTCCAAGGTGGTTGTAAGTTTGCACTCCCACCTGCAGTTCCGCTTGCTCCATGTCATCCCCAACATTTGCTGTCACTTGAAATCTTAGCCATTCTGACAGGTATGACAGGTGTGAAGTGGAATCTCAGTCATTATGACTTGCATTTCTGTGATACCTAAAGTCGTTAAACATTTATTTAAGTGCTTTTAGGCTATTAGAGAGTCTTCTGTTGAGAATTCTCTGGTTAGCTCTGTGCCCCATCTTAAAACTGGGTTATTTGTTTTGTTGGTGTCTAACTTCTTGAGTTCTTTATATATTTTGAGTATTAGTTCTCTGTTAGATGGAGGGTTGGTGAATATATTTTCTCATTCTGTAGGGTGCTGCTTTGTCCTATTGATGTTATTCTTGGCCTTACAGAAGCTTTTGAGTTTCATTAGGTCCAACTTATTATTGATTATAGTGCCTGAACTATAGGCATTCTGTTCAGGAAGTTGTCTCCTGTGCCAATGTGTTTAAGGCATTTACTCATTTATCTTCTATTAGATTTAGTGTGTCTGGTTTATGTTGAGGACTTTGATCAATTTGGACGTGAGTTTTCTGCAGAGCAATAAATATAGATTTATTTGCATTCTTCTGCATGCAGCCACCCAGTTAGACAAGCATCATTTGTTGAAGATGCTTTCTTTTATCCATTGTATGGTTTTGACTTCTTTGTCAAAAAAAATCAAGTATCAATAGGTATGTGGGTTTATTTCTGGGTCTTCAATTCTATTTCATTGCTCAACCTGTCTGTTTTTATGCCAACATCATGAGGGTTTTACTACTATTGCTCCATAGTACAGTTTGAAATCAGAGATGGTGATACCTCAAAAAGTTCTTTTATTAATGAGAATTGTTTTGGATATCCTGGGTTTTATGTTTTTCCATATGAAATTGAGAATCACTCTTTGAAAGTCTGTAAAGAGTTGTCAGACAATTGGGAATAGATTTTACCCTAAGACCCAGCTATATCGCTCCTGAGCATATACCACAAGAGCACTTGCCCAGTCATGTTCATAGCAGCTTTATTTGTAATACCTAGAAACTGAAAACAATGTACATGTCCTTTATCCAAAGAATGGGTAAAGAAAATGTGGTACATTTAGACAATGGAATACTATTCAGCTACTAAAACCAAAGATATCATGAATTTGCAGACAAATTTAGGGCACTAGAAAGGATCATCCTGAGTGAGGTAACTCAGACCCAGAAAAAAATGCATGGTATGTACTCACTCATAAATGGATTTTAGCCCCATAAAGTACAAGGTAACCATGCTAGAATCCACAGACTCAAAGAAGCTAAGTAACAAGTAGGCCCCAAGGGAGGATAGTTGAGTCTCACATAGAAATGGAAATAAAATATACATTGGAAGTGGATAGAAGGAGGGAACTGGGTGGGAAGAGGGGAAAGGTGGGGGCCTGGGCTGGGGATCAAGTGTTGCAAGGCTGTAGAGAGTCTGGAGAGAGAATAGAAATCAGTGGGAGGGCATCTCTGGGGCTGGGCGCCTCCTGGGAGTCTATGCTGATGATGCTTACTGGCTAGGGATATGGAGATGAAAGTAGCCACTTCTTATAGCCAAGCAGAACTTCCAGTGGAGGGACGGGGACACCAACTCATCCACAAAACCTTCGATCCAAAATTTGTCCTGCCTACAAGATGAACAGGAATAAAGATGGAGTAGAGATTGGGGGAATGGCCAACCAATGACTGCTCCAACATGACATTCATTCCATGGGAAAGAAACATTCCTGACATTATTAATGATACTCTGCTATACATGAAGACAAGATCCTATCATAGCTGTCTTCTGAGAGGCTTGATTCAGCAGTTTATGCAAACAGATGCAGAGACCTACAGCCAAACATTATGCAGAGCTTACAGAGTCTTGTGAAAGAGAGGGGAAAAGTATTAAGGGAGCCACAGTGTCAAGGACTCCACAGGAAGTCCTACAGAGTCAAATAATGTGGGCCCATTGGCTAGTAGAGATTGAACCATCAACCAAAGAACTAAAATGTACTTGACCTTTGTCCCCTACATATATTTGGCAGATGTGCAGCTTGATCTTCATCCAGGTCCCCTACCAGTTGAAGCAGGGACTGTCTCTGACTTTGTCATCTGCCTTTGGATCTTTTTCTCTTAGCTGTGCTTCCTTGTTTGACCTCAGTGGGAGAGGATGAACTTAGTCCTGATAAGACTTGATGTTCCAGGGTGGTTTAGTACCCGTGGAGGGCTTCTCATTCTCTGAGAAGAAAGGGAAGAGTAATAAGGAAAAAGGTTTGTGTGGGTAGGACTTGGAAAAGAGGAGAGAGGGGCTGTGATATGGATAAATAAATTAATATATAATATACATAAAGAATTTAATGAAAAAAATAAGGACTTCAGGGTTAGTTTTTTTTTTATATAGCACACAAATAGCATTTTAAAATAAAAATCTCAAAACCAGTAACCCAACACTCTCCAAACGTCTGTTTTAGCTCCTGTCTCCAGGTACTTGCCTTGAGTCCCCTTCATGACGGACTATAATTGGGATATGTTAGCAACATAAAATTTTTTCTCCTCAAGTTCCTTTTGGTTATGGTGTTTTATCACAGCAATAATAACCTAAGTAGGACACTTGATTATCACAAACTTTTGAGAGATTGAGTGATATCCAGTATGCTGACCAACATGGTAGGCACACTCAGTGTCTTGTTTGTGTTTCAGTAATAGATCTTAGGTATCTTCCCCTGGGTATACTATTCTATACTATTCTATGGTCAATCTCCATGTTCAACTATCTCCATCCTTTTCTCTCAGCCTCAAACAGGCCTCCTGTAATGATTGCATTGGACTGAAATCTACCACAATGTCAGGCAGCTACCAGCAGCTTCTGGAGCTCATCTTTGACAGTACGATCTAGAGAGTGGTGCAAACTGCTGTAGCATGAGGATGGAGGAAAGGGGAAGACCTGTCATCTAAGTGACAGTATTTTCCCCCCGGATGTTTCCCATCAGAATTTACCCTCCATTTGCCTTGATGACTTGCCAGCTTCACTTTGTTTAAAGAAAAAACTGTGCACTTAGCTATCATGGGTCTATGCATTATTTCAAATATCATAATTTAAAATTCCCTATGAATTTAAAAGCTCCAAATGAAGTCTTGTTTTCAAGATAGTAATGTGAAATATTTACAAATTATGTGATGATTCCATGAATTCATAAGAAACAAATATTCTACAACTGTTTGCTGATCGGACATTAAGTGTTCCCAACAACTGCCACATCATACTGACTTTTCTTACCCAAGTATGTGTAAGTCTTTTATCCTTGCGTGCAGCAACATGGGCAATAACAGCAACATGTCAAAAATCTACCTTGTCATAAACTAAACACCCACTCGTTCATTCAACTTTTCTCATGAAGGATGTGGTTTGCTAAAGCTGTCTTTCACTATGGGTGATAGATCAGAACATACTGCATCTATCCTCTGAACAGGTAAGATTTTCTTTAATGCTGCTCACTGTAAAATGTCAGGAGGGAAATGTGGAGCACTCCAAAATATAAAGAGATGTTTTTAGAAAACCTTGAGGCCCTAGAGATCAGAAGCTTGACAGGTCATGCATCATTTTTCTTGGCCAAAATGAATTGAACCCGTCACTAGCAAACTAAATGTAATCAGGACCTTGACTTGAATAATAAATTGTGTTTAAATTACAGCTAGCAGGGCATCAGTGCTAGATATAAGAGAAAGGAGTTTATAAAAGCTTATACATGTGTGATCATCCCTTTCTTGGAATTTCTGATGGTTTTCTTTAGAAAATACTCTTGTAGAGTATTTTCTTGCACTAGACACATATACACATTTGCTTGAGAAAGGAGAAAGGGAGAAAAGTGAAGAATGTGGTAGGGATGAAGAGAGGGAGGGAAGGAGGATGTGAGAGAGAACAAAGTGCTCCTTGAGTAGTCATAGTTCAACTGGAACCTGTCATGACCCCTCTAAAGGACATTGAGCATGAAAACGGAGGCATTTGCTATTCTAGGGGACAGGATCCACACAGAGTCTCCTCTTCGGTGAAGAAAGGCTCAAAGATTGTCAACTATCACACCAGCCAAATAAGAGAGCCACTTTGTACCTTGTTGTGACCTCCACAGACATTAATATCCCTGTCATGGAGAGATGACACATTGTAATCCAGACCATCCTTAATTGCCAGCTTCTGAGTGTAAATAGGTACTTTGCTGATTAGGTGCTTCATAATGTGCAGACTCTCAGGAAGAAAGTTCAAGGAGGAGCTCTTTGAAATGGAAGGCTGTCTTAATAATCTCAGAGAAAGGAAATTGTGGTTTGGCTATGACATCTATCATGAGTGGGAATTCTGTAGGCAGAATTCAAAGAGACAGAGATGGGAACCAGACACTGCTAACAAGGCCAGATGATGAGTTCAGGGACATCAAGGCCTTTTGCAATCTGTTATCATGCAACTATTTAACACCAGAGAATATTCTCTAATTAAAAAAATTTAAAAGTTTACTCAAAAAGATACACACAGAGAAAATTAAAAACGTGATCCAATTCTCCACTGTCTTTAGGTAATTCTGTAAATGCACAGCACTGTGAGTAATGCTCTACATGCTGTGATTCACTGTACACTGAAATGCTTCTTTGCATATCATGGTGATGTACTGCATATAGTTGTGATGCACTTCATATTGTGATGATGCACTACAGCTAAGTGCATTTGTTTGGGAGAGGGAGAGAAAGGAAAGGTGGTGATGTTCTGTACATTGTGATGATGTGCTGCACATTGTGGAGATATAATGTACAATGTATAAAGACACTTTATTTTTGATGATTAATTGCTCTGCATATTGTGGTGACACACTGCACATTGTAGTGATACTGAATGTCAAAGAGATGCTCTGCACACTGAGGTGAAGCACTACACATTGAATGCTGAAAATAAAATAGAAATAGAAGTGTAGGAAAAGTTGTTTCATCCAGTCACCAAGCTCAGTAAAGATGGAGTGGCTATGCTCAT
The DNA here is from genome assembly GCF_900095145.1 of Mus pahari. Classification (NCBI taxonomy): domain Eukaryota; kingdom Metazoa; phylum Chordata; class Mammalia; order Rodentia; family Muridae; genus Mus; species Mus pahari. The sequence goes on along the minus strand of NC_034592.1, from coordinate 132,022,394 downwards.
GGATAACATAGCATTTGAGAGAAAATGTTTCAAAAGATGATGAGATATATACATTTGTTTTGAGAAAAGGTCTTTCTATATAGTCCAGGATGATCGGGATCTTCTTATCCTCCTACCTCAACTTCTTAGTATGATTTCAGGCATAGAGAACACACACACACACACACACACACACACACACACACACACACACACACACACACACACACACATATATATATATATATATATATATATATATATATATATATATATATATATGAGAGAGAGAGAGAGAGAGAGAGAGAGAGAGAGAGAGAGAGAGAGTCAGAAAAGTCTAAGCACACTTGGAAATCATAACAATTTGAAACATACAAACCAACCAAAAAGCAGAACCTCAAACGTAAAGCATCAACTCAGGTATAAAAGAAATAATTATGAATGTCAATACTCCTATTTTAGTAATAGGTAGAATATCTGGAGATTAATGAAAACAGAAAATTCAATAGTATGAATCACCAATACTTAATAAGACGTTCATAGAACTCTTGAGAAGATGATACATAGCAGAGCACACAGATTTCTCATGTGCATGCAGAAAGGGCATTTTCCCAAGAAAACCTACATGCGAGGTCAGTCTAGAAGCTGCAGTAATCTGAAAAGAATTTGAATAATCAATTGTGTTTTCCACTCACGATGGAATTAAGTTATCAATTAATTAAGTAAACTAAAAAGGTAATTTTTAAAAATTAAAGAAGATTCTTCCATGTAAACATTAAGCAGAAAACAAAAGATAAATAAGAAAACACTTTGAGGTGATACTCTCAACCCAAAAGGTGTTGAAGCATGCTTAGGTAGAAGAATTTCTGCTGTAGTTACCTGTATTAAAAAGATAACAAACTCAAATAAATGATATCATCAGTTGCTTGAGCACCAGAGAAAAGGAGTAAACAAAATCAAAGCCATAAGCAAGGAAACTAGAGTGATGATAATGCAGGTTACTGGGATAGGATATAAAACATAGGCAGTTAGGAAGGCAGTCATTAGTCCTTTCAAAGATAAGTACATATGACCAACTTTCAAGGGGATTTATCAGTAAAAAATATGCACATTCCAAAGGAATCAAGATCAAACGAGAGGACATCAATGCTAAAGACTGTGATATCTGAATAAGATTTCCAAGAAAGACTATTTACATGATGCTCAGCAAGTTCCTAGAAGAATGAAAACTGAATTAGCCTGCCTTAGAAAACTTGAGTAGGTGTAAGAAAAACAATAAACCCACAGTAAGAAAAGTCTATCCATAAAAAACAAAACAAAACAAAAAAGAAACCAAGCAATCAATCAACCTACCCAGCAACCAAACAGACAAACAAACAAACAAAACAAAAAACCAAAACCAAAACCAAAACCAAAACTTGAGGTTTAAATACCTTAACTGTGATCTATGGATTGTTGCAATGACTCTGGTTGTCAATTAACTAAAACCCAAGCAGCTGAGTACTCCTGGGAAGAATTTTTCTTGATTTTTTTTGAAGTAAGAAGACCCATCCTAAATCTTTTGAGTTGGGAAGACTCACCCTCAATCTCTTGAGATGGGAAGACCCATGCTAAATCTGAGCCATGCACAGCTTCTGGTGGCTGTCTATATAAGGACAAAGGAGAAAGAAACTTTTGCTCTTTTCCTTTTTGCCCTCACTATAGCTGTCAAGTTCATTCCTTCACTGGCATTAGAGTCTATTCTTTCTGGATTCTGACATATACTAAAGCAGTTGAGACATTCAGCCTTGTGGACTAAGTAACTACTAGATTCTTTGACTTTCCTCTAATAAACATTGATTGCTGGATTAGCTGGACTAGCTGGCTTGAGTTTGTAAGCCACTCTAATAAATTTCCTTTATCTATCCCTCTGTTTCTCTGTCTATTTATCATGTCGCCCTGTCTCTCTGTGTCTCTGTGTCTATCTATCTGTCTATCTATCTATCTATCTATCTATCTATCTATCTATCTATCTATCTATCTATCTATTTATCTATCTATTTCATCCTATCAGTTCTGTTTCTCTAGATAGCCCTAACTAATACAATTGTAGAGTATTAAAGAACTAATACCATATTTTCACTAACTCTTGCAAGAAATTAGAAGATGAAGTACTTTTTAACATATTCTGTTTACCTAAGATTATTCTGCTTCCTAACTAGACAAAGATATCACAAAAAAAAAATAGAAACTAGTATCGCCTTTGACTATTTATGAAAAACTCTCAATGAAGCAACAGAGAACTGAATTCACAAACACAGTATCTTACAATGTTCTGCTATTGCCACATGTTGTTTATCCCACAAAAATGAGCTCAGTTTCACATCTAAAGAGATTTCTCTCTTGTATTTTAGTCTACATTCTCCAGAGAAACAATCAATATGTACTGAGTTGACAGAAACAAAATCAATAGAATTTGTGCACAAACATGATATGCTTACATTGTGTTAACCCTGTTTACAAAAGTAGGTGTAAAGTACTTTCCCATTGATATCTCATAACTTAAATACATGTTAGAAAGATAATTCATAAGTGATAAAATGGATATATACTATGTTAAATAATAATGGAATTAAAAAGATAGCAGACA
>NC_034592.1:132011811-132019261 GCF_900095145.1 Mus pahari | reverse complement strand
TTTTTTTTTTTCAACTAATGATCTCCTGAGGTCTGTGCTTTTGTTATTACATACCTCTTCTCTTGGAGGTATTTTACTTGGTGGAGTGACCCAAATCTTTATTCTTAAAAAGTTCTGAGAGGCTACTAACAATCTTTCCTTATAGTCTTTTTTTCATGTATTCACAGATCATAGTAATACTGAAATGAAGTTCTAACTTTTCAGTAACATTAGAAGAACGGATGTTGGGTTTTTGTCCCATTAGTGTCACTTCTTAAAATTTTTCTCCCACTTCACAACATAGCACAGCAAGCCAGTCAATCTTTTAATATGTGGGCTTCAGTTTGTGGTTATCAAAAAATGCTATTATTTTACTATTGGTAAGTGCAGTGACTTTTATTTGCATCTACAAATATATAAACCTTTTTATAATATATTGGTGCTGAATATATATTCATATATATATATACATACAGATAGATAGATAGATAGATAGATAGATAGATAGATAGATAGATATAGTTATAGATATGATACTGTACATCTGTGAATGCTTAATCTTGTGATTTTTGTGGATCAGATAAAACTCAGTTTATGATGTCACATGGTATATTTCTGGCTTATAATACACACACATACACACACACACACACACACACACACACACACATAATCCTAGGGAACCTTGCTTCAGCACTCCAAATTATTGCTCTTTTTCCTGCTGTAACTGAATCTTCAAAAGCACCATCTATGGTTCTATCAATATAGTTGCTTCAGGATGATTGAATATGCTAAGACAGTGAATTCTAGGAGTTATGGGACTATTGCCATTCTTCATTTACAGTGATTTGTGTTCCTCCCTCAGATGCAACACTGTATAGAATATCATAATGGGAGATAAAGCATTCTGTAAATCAATGGGGGGATAGTTTTGACAAAAGCTCTGTCGGCAGAGAAGGCAAATGTATACTCAGAGAATGCCTTCCAGTAGAAAAAAGTACTTCTGTGATAGAAGTGGCTCAGTATAATGTTAATTACATCTGGCAATTGATCGCTGCTAATGTTTCAATGGTGTTTCCATTTGTCATACACTCGGAGGTCACCTTTGGGTGTTGGTATTGGTGAAACCCTTGCATGAAAACCAATATTACTAAGTCCTTGCTTAACACCCATATGTTCCACAAATTTCTACAAAGCTTGGATGATAACAGAAGTGTCTCGGAAAGACTGACTACAATCCATAGAATAAATCACCCTACTTTCATTACTAAAATATTTTCCTATTGATGTCATGATTGGAGGAACATTTACAAGAAATACCATTATAATTTTCTTCCCATTCAGAGGGATCTAAATTTGTATTAGTTCTGAAATTTCATATTACTGATTTCCAATCATACTTCAGGTTTCTGGCTATTTAGCTAAACCATTCATTGGTCAGACAATGAATCTATAATAATCATATATCTGTAATTTCTCCTTCTAAGAATATGGACAACTAGGGGCACTGTGTAAAAATTTATGATTTTCTTTCATCATCAACCCTCATGAATGTCTTCATAGAGCTGTAACACTAGAACCATCTGCTTCGAGGTAATACATGCCTGTCATACAGAAATATCTGTAGATCATATTCAGTTCTTCCCATCCTCAGTCACTTGAATTATAGGACCTCTCCAGAAACTTAGAGGTGCAGACTAATGGGGGAAAGGCAGCATGTTATGAGTAGGGACCATGTGTGTCACTTCATGTAACAGACACAGGCCTTTATGACCCATATGTTTATATATATATATATATATATATATATATATATATATATATATATATATATATATACACACACACACACACACACACGCACATATTGATATCGTACATATATATATATATATATATATATATATATATATATATATTTATATATATGTGTGTGTGTGTGTGTGTGTGTATCAGTACCATCATCAATTGATATCGTACATCTGTGCATGCCTAAACTTGTGATTTTTGTGGATCAGAGATAATGCTCAGTTTATGATGTCACATGATATATTTCCGGCTTACAATTAAGTGTTTCATCTCTAATAAGGCCCCCAAACAACCCAAAACTGAGTCTCAAATGGAAAGTTATTATCCACATATGATATGTTAGTTACTCTCTTCTTTCTGTAATTCAGTACACTGACATCATCACCCAATTGAGAAAGGTTGTATTTAGGGTTATACTTCCAAAAGGATACAATCTATCATGGTAGAAAAGACATGGCAGAAGTAGGAAAGTCATGGTGGAAGTAGCAGGGTCTGGCTGTCCACAGAAGAAAGAGGTTGGTTGGTTAGCAGGAAGGAGATTGGGTCCTATTAAAGCAGATTTGCGGTCCAACTATAAAACCTCAAAGCTCTCCTGTTGTGAGTCATTTCTCCCAGCTGAGGCTTCATCTTCTAACGTTTTCACTACCTTCCAAGTAGTGCCACAACTTGGTGATAAACTAAAAAAAAAACACATCAGCTTATGGGAGAGATTTTTATATTTAAATCGCAATAGATGGGACCCCTGCTCTCAGCATCTCCAAGGGAATGCACTATGATTTGTTTAAAGGAGCTTGCCAAAAGCTCCAGATATTAGTCTTCTGTCACCCTGACCCTTCAAGTATCACTGGCTCTTCTGCATCACGTGTCTGAATAGACAGAGGATCGTGAGTGACTGTCAGTCCCTGTTGCTACAAACAACCTTCTTCTTTCTGTCGCCATGAAAAACAAGGACCTCTTAGGATCGCTCTGCAAGGGGAATGAGGTGGTTAACTCAAATGAAGACTATGATGCCTCCAAATTTCAAAGACTCACTATCTCTCATTATCAGTTATACGAAAGGTCAGAGGGAATAACTTCTTCACTTTAGAATGGCTCTCAGCACAATGCATGTGAATAGACACATAGAAATTTCACAAACTTTGATGGCTCCTGCATCTCTGTTAGGTTTACTTGTAACCCTCTAGTACATGAATAAATATAGAGCAGTGCTGTATTTTCCTTACCAATTCTACTCAGGATAATGATATCCATGTAACAGACCAGTGTCATATCTTGTAGCAAGGCAAGGTGATCGAGTTCCCTGAGAATCAAATAATAAACATAAGGCTGGAATCTAGAAAGATATCTGAGTCTGGGGTTGTGATTAAATAGTGCTGGTATTCCCAACTAAAATCAAACTTCTGATGGGTTTGTGATGAAGTCCTGGCCCCAAGTTGGTTTTGCGGGAATAACTACATTAAAGGAGATATATTCATTTCCTCAAACAATAGAAACCCATCTGGCACTGCAGCTGCGATTGGGGTCTCCCATCTAATTAAGTTTATAATATGCTGCTGTCATCTTTCTTTTGCACAGGCTAATGAGTAAGTAGGAGGTATAGAGGAAACTATCTTATTTGCATCATTCATGTTCTGATGTTTGTGCTAATCCTCTAAATTATTAAAGAATATAGTTACTTTTAGTTTACTACTTTCTTAAGTAGAAAACATTTTTGGTTTTCTTTATAGCTGTTCCTAACACAATAGTAATGCTAGTTAATATTTATTGCCAGCTTGACATTATTTAGAACTACCTAAGATTATGTAATTTCAATCAAAACTATCCTAGGTAAAATTTGCCTGAGGGCACATCTGAAGGATCTTGTCTTGGTTGCTAGTTGATGTAGGAGTGACAAGTTCACTTGGAGAAGTTACATCCCTAATTCCATCACTAAGCAGGAGGTTCTGGATTTTATAAGCATGTTAGCTGAGGTTAAGCAAGTGAGCAAGCCAGTAAGCAGTGTTCCTCCATGGTTTCTACTTTTGTTCCTGTCCTGACTTCACTCAGTGATTGTAACCTGGAAATGGAAACCAAATAACTCCTTTCATCACCATGTCACCTTTGGTTGGAGAGTTTTATCACAGGAACAAAATGAAAGTAGAACACTAGCTCTCACTTCCCAGGTCAGGAGACTGATACAAAGATTTTGCTTAGTGGAGAGTGTATCTGCCATATGCATGCATTTTTGAATTGAGGAAACAACCGTAGGATTGGTCCATGACCTGAGAAATTCAAAGTCCCAAGTCAACTGCTGTATGAAATACTTGAAAGCTTCTATGCTTGCACTAAGTGCTTATATCCTGCAGCTGTAGGGCTGAGATTTTTTTTTTTAAATGAAACCTAGAATCTTATCCTGTTAATGGTTGGTTTAGAGCAGAATTTAAATTTCTTCCCTTGCAGGTGCCTACTGTTAAAGTGTGTGCATCTTTTTCTTTTTTTCTCTAGCCCAGCAACATTAGAAGCAATCAGCTACCCTCATTACAGTTGGTAGCTTGACAAAAGCATTTGAATGTATTATCTGCACAGTCATCTAGATCCTTGCTTTCCATCAGTGTTTGATTGGAAGTATCCAATGGTGATATTATGTTTGTTTCTATTAACAGATTTTGCTGTCACTTCTCAGTGCCTTGTTTACTACTGGAAATGGAGACATTAGTGACTTTAATCAGATTGGAAACACAAGTCCAGAAATCTCATTAGATTATACATTTAGGTGGTTGAATTTAATGATTTGTGAGTTATATGTTAATGACACTGTTAGAAACAGAAGTGAAACAATACTTAACAGTACCACCTGAAAATCCTTTTCTGAATTATCCTCTAAGGAAAAGTAAAATGTGACATGCACAATAAAATTGTGAAGGAACACAAAGAATTATCTACACTAACAAATACTTAAGTGTTCATTTTTATTTTGGTTATTTTTAATAGATACTTAAAACTGCATGTGCTTTAGAGTTTGGTAATTAAAGGGGCAATTGCCATTCTACTGCAATGAAACAAAAAATGTTAAATTAAAACAAGGAAAGTATAAGAAAGTCTTATAAGATTGTTGTTTGTGTGAACTACCTGGGCATTACAACATAGTATAAAAATAAATTCAAAAGTGTACATAAAATGTTTGGAATTCCTAGGAACAATAAAGGTCCAGCAATAGAATATAATAATTATATGATTAAGATTCCTTTGCAAAGAATCAAATTGGATTTCAAATACATTATTTGATAGGAATCTCTAGGAAAGTTGTGCCACTTCAGAAAATTATTACTGTTCATGAAATTCACCCAAATAAATTCTAGTTAATGAAATCAATTTGGATGTCCCAATGTAATAAACATCGGAACATTGTGTTAGAAAGTAAGAATAACATATTTAGTACCCTGAAACACACTTGGGTTAAGGTATGGTGGAGCTGTCAGCACAGCCCAGTCCATGAGCAACACCTCACTGTGATAGCGATGTGTTACATTCAGTGTGTCTGACATTTATCATCTAGGAGGACAATAATTTTAGATGGAATCCGAGAGGACACATTTCTCATTGTACAGGCTTCAAGACATTTAACATATTCTATAATGTTAAGAAACTAGCCATACTTTGCAGATAATGAAAGCCAGACCTAGAACCAGGATAGAAAATTTAAATTCCATTCTCAGTCAGTTTAATGCTTTAAAATCAAAATGCTATAAAAAGAAATTGATAACTGTATAAAAGGGTTCTCTATGACACTCTTTCAAATGTTGGACTTTCAAAAAAAATTTGATATTTTTTGTCAGATATGCTCGTAATTTAAAGAGAATTTCAAAGACACCAAAGAATCACAGCTCAATTGCTTTTGCACATCATTGTAACAGATTAGCACAATGCACAAATACACTTCTATGCAGATATTCAGCAACAAATAGATTTCATTCCATACTTTGGAATGTAATCTTCAAGAAATCTATGAAGGGCTGGAGAGATGGCTCATAGTTGAAAGCACTGGATGCTCTTCTACAGGTCTTGAGTTCAATTCCCAGCAACCACATGGAAGCTAACAACCATCTACAATGAGATCTGGTGCCTTCTTCTGGCCTTCAGGCATACATGCATTACAGAGCACTGTATACATAATAAATACATTTTTATTTTAAAAAATAAAAGAAACCTATATAACTAGCTATGTATGTAAATGTCCTGAAGTCTAAGCCTGACATTTCTCATTAATTTATAGAATGAATGATAACTTTGATTTTCCCCACTGGGAAAATATGTTGCCTGTGGTTCCATGTTCTGCCTCGTTGCAGGGTATGGAAACTCCACAGGGCAGACTAAACGCAGAATGCTAGGCTGCATTTACCGTGCTGCTATCAAGTGCTGGGCTTGTGGGAAGCACAGATACAACACTGAGGAGGTAGGAAAACACAGCATAAGGTGTAGGCCTCAGCCTGAGTGAGAAACAGCACAGGCCGTGGCTGAAGCTGGTCTTCCTTGACTCCCAGACATGGAGATGCTGCTGAAAATTACAAGGTTCTAGAAGTCAGGAACTGATGAGGCCCACAGACTGAGGATGAGTCCCAGGGCGGTGTGTCTGTGTAGTGGGGCTCTGGCTTACCTCAGTGGTGACCGTCTTTAGCTTATGATTCTCTGGGAGTGCGGAGAGGCCTTCAGCAGGAGACTTAGCATGGATCTGTAGATGAAGGCTTCCTGGGTGTTCCCCACCAAACTCCCCATGGTAGTTCTTATTGAGTGAGACAGTCCATGCTTATCCATACAATTTATTGAATTGACTATTCAGTGTGGAAAAATAGGTGCATGCAACTTCCTAAGGGTGGGCCAGAGATTAAACACCTTTTGCAGGAAGGAATATCCAGGAAGGGAAGGTTATTGTCTAAACCCTCAGAGCCCATCAAGATACCTCATTAGCACGGAGAGCAATGTTATGATCTATTTGACCATTGGTTACATCTCATGTGGGGAGTGTGGTCACGTGTTCTAGGCCCGGAATCTGGTAGGGAGCAGGGTAATGACTACCATCCTAAGTTGTTTACCAGGGTCTCTGAACCCACCCAACCTTACAAAGCTTCCTGGCACAGTCCACTGCCCTACAGTTGCCCATGTGTCATAGTCCCACTATGTCAAGTATGGTCATTGTGCTCTCTCTCCTGTAGGGCTCTGAGGATCTCTTGGTTTCTAGAATGCTCTGTCTCTAGTCATGACCATTCCAGAGGTGTTCTGGCTTCTGATTTAACTATTAAAGCACAGATGAAATTTCTTTTTCAACTTTTTTTTTTTATTAGATATTTTCTTTATTTACATTTCACATGCTATCCCAAAAGTTCCCTATACTCTCCCCACGCCCTGCCCCCCTACCCACCCACTCCCACTTCTTGGCCCTGGCATTCCCCTGTATTGGGGCATATAAAGTTTGCAAGACCTAGCGGCCTCTCTTTCCAATGATGGCCGACTAGGCTATCTCCTGCTACTTATGCAGCTAGAGACACGAGCTCTAGCAGTACTGGTTAGTTCATATTGTTGTTCCATCTACAGGGTTGCAGACCCCTTCAGCTCCTTGAGTTCTTTCTCTAGCTCCTCCATTGGGGGCCCTGTGTTCCATCCTATAGCTGACTGTGAGCATCCACTT
>NC_034592.1:132004080-132011481 GCF_900095145.1 Mus pahari | reverse complement strand
GGATTTCTGAGTTCGAGGCCAGCCTGGTCTACCAAGTGAGTTCCAGGACAGCCAGGGCTACACAGAGAAACCCTGTCTCGAAAAACAAAAAAAACAATAACAAAAAAAAAATGTGTGCAGTTTTCCAAAAGTTGCTGGAAAGTCTTGGGAGCCCTGAAATGAACACAGGCATGAAATAAGAATAATAACTACAGGCATCTGAAACAAAACGAGTGTTGTACATCAGCAGTTTTACAACTAGCAGGCTTTACGCGAAAGAAAGACATCAAAGTACTGTGTTCTAGCACCACTTTCCAGGTGATCTTCACCTTCTCCGACACCTTCCGTACTGAGTACTAAAATGTAACAATAAGTGAATACACGGTAAATGATCGAAATAAGGCTGCATGGTATCAGACTAGATATTACTGAGAGTAGGAAAGGAGAGACTAGAATGACTCACTTGGAAACATTGGTAGAAGATATGTTTAGTTTGTTATAGATACAAATGTTTACATGAAGATATCTATAGGTCTGGGGACAGGTATGTGTTTCATTGTTCTATCAGATGAGATGGTTTTGGAAAGAAAATATTCCTGCAGCAGTGGACATATTTAGAGTTCAGATCTTTGTTCTTAATAACAGGAGCAGGAGTTCTTTAGCTGAATGGCTGATTCTAAGACAGGGCTATTAAAATTATAAAATGAGAACATAGCATGTGTTTCTACAAAGTAAGGGAGTGGTAAAATAAATAAAACTACCTCCATGAAGGATTTTAAGCAGACCACATTTCAACATTAAAAAACTCCTAGTGGAAGCTGATATAATTGGGTTACAGTCTTAAGTTATACCATAGAGTGCAGAACAGAAATTCATGAGTTCATATTAAATGTGGCTGTTTTATATAAATGAGAAGGCTCATGTTTCCTAGTTGGTGGTGCTGTCATGGAAGGTTATAGACTCTTCATGAGACCTTTATGCTAGAGCAAGTATATGTCTAGAGGTAGGTTTGTGGGAAAATAGCCTCGCTCCACTTTCTATTCTCTCTCTCATTCTCTCTCTCTCTCTCTCTCTCTCTCTCTCTCTCTCTCTCTCTCTCTCTCTCTCATTGGAGACCGACATTGAGCCATAAGCCAATGTCCCCCCCCCCTTTTTGAGGAACTTCTGACCTTTTGCAATGACAGTGGACAGAACACCAAGATCAGATAAAGTAACTGCAAACCTTCCAGGAAAAAACACAGAATGTCCCCTGAGATAAAAGTAGATCCCATGTTCCTGGGCAGGTATGCAGAGCCACCCCTGCCCCTGGGTGGAGACAGGAGCAAGTTTCTCCCTCTTTACTTCCTCCTTCTCACAGCTTATATTCTGTAACCGTTTTCCCAATAAACAGACCTTGACAAAAATTGCAGGGTCTCCTCCATTTTGTCCCACCCATCCTCTTTTAGGCATGGTCCCCCTCGGACCCCCCGAATAACTGGGTCCTGCGGATCGGGACAAGTGGTGCCCCATATGGAGCCCGAGGTACAGACCCTAGCCAGACGGAGCCCATTTTCTTGAGAAGGTCGCCGCGACAAAGACGAAGTCATTTGGAGGAGCGCTCTCACCGCTCATGAGAGAAAGTCATCCTCAGTAAGTTTACATTTTTCTGTCCCATAGGAATGGGCCATAAGTTGTCTAAAGAAGTGGTCTTCATCAGAGACCTGAAAGCTTCTCTCAGGGAAAATGGAGTTAGAGTTAAAAAGAAAGATTTGACAAAATTTTTTATCTTTGTTTCCCAAGTCTGTTCATGGTTTATAATAGATGGGCCAGAGATTCATCCCTTTAAGTGGGAAAAGGTAGGAAGTGATCTTAATTTTCTTTTAAATAAAGAAGGGCCAGATGCAGTGCCTACTCAGAACTTTACTTATTGGGGTCTTATTAGAGATATCATTAAGTCATCCTTGGCTGAGGCAGGAAAAATTATTTCATTGGCTGAGGATTTCCTTAAATGAATTTCTTGCTCGGTCTCTATGTCCTCTGTAAAGATTGCAGACTCACAGTTGCCATAATCTCCCTCACCATGCCCCTCCGTTGTTACTAATATGTCTTCCTCAGAGTTACTAATATGTCTTCCTCAGAGGACCCGGCTGTTCGCCCCAAAAGCCTGTCCAACCCCTCTATCCTCAACTGCCCGCCAATGCAGCCACATCCAGTGAGCCAAAATTACAAGAATCAAAGCTCACCTACCCTATTTTTAAGAAGCCTCATGCCAATCAGCTAAGTCCCTTTGAGGAGAGTGAGTTGGAGGAAGAGGCTGCCCGATATTGCAACCCTGATTGGTCATCCGTTGTGAACACAATGGCACGCTCTGGGCTCTCTTCTTACCCCTCCGCGCATGAAATTTGTGCACCTGTGGTCATTCCACTGCCTCCACATTTTTGGCCTGACCTTTTACAGGCCAAAAATCAGCTATCTAAACAAATTTCTGACCTTAAAGAGGTCCTAAATTTACAGAAACAGTTTGCAGATCTCTCCACAGAGCTCTCTCTCTTCAGGAGACTGTGAGGCAGACAGTTTGCCCTGGTCCATTGTTGGCTCTGGTCTCTTTCCCTACCATCTCTGGCGGCCATGAGGCTTGCAGGACAGCCAGCTCACTGCATTCTCACCTTAACAAAGACTCCCAAAAATCTCATTCTAACAAAACCTCCCAGAGAGTTAGTTCAAAAAAAGGTCCTGGGCCCCGAGGAAAATAATAGCAAGTTTATAAAACAGTTGGCCTATGAGAATGCCAATTCTTCCTGTAAGGTTGTTCTTCAAGGCCAGACTAAAAATAAGACTCTTGATGATTTTGTGAGACTTTGCAGTGACGTAGATACCTTCACCCATAGGATCTTGCAGAACCTTTCTCAGAGTGTGAATTTGGCTGTGGGGGCTGCCTTGCAAGCTGTTGCCCCTTCCAAAAGTTGCTTTAAATGTGGTCAGCCTGGCCATTTTGCCAAGCAGTGCCCCCTGACACAGGGCACACTGAGTCCTCGGCCTCAGTCTCTGGGGCCAACCCCTTCTGTACCTGCCACGGTGTGCCCCGATGTAAGAAAGGAAAACACTGGGCTACTCAGTGCCACTCCAAGATGAATGTCATGGGTAATCCTTTGCCACCCCTTCAGGGAAACGGCTTGAGGGGTCAGCCCCAGGCCCTGAGACCTATTCATTTTCTGCCAACCTCGGGGACCAGTCAGCAGATAACGATGCCCCAACTTTCTTCCGCTCCACTCAACTCCTCAGAGCAACCCCAGACAGTGCGGGATTAGACTTGTGTACCTCCACCAGTACAATTTTAAAACCTGAGGATGGTGTTCAAGCTCTACCTACTGGGGTTTTTGGTCCTCCTCCCCCAAACATGTTTTTTCTCATTTTGAGTCGGGCCTCGTTCACCCTTATGGGCCTCACTGTCTATCCCTCACTAGTGGATAATGATTTTACAGGAGAAATTAAGATTTTAGCTAGTTCCAACTCGGGGCCAATCTTACTCCCTCAAGGACAGCGGATTGCACAGGCTTTGCCCCTCCCATTGAACACCCAGAACCCGGTTATTGGGAGGCATGAGGATGGCCTCTCAGCCAGGGTCCTCAGATCTTTTCTGGGTTCAGACGGTGTCTAGAGAACGTCCTACGCTATGCCTTAAGTTAGAGGGCATTGTGGATACGGGGGCTGATGCCACCGTCCTTGCAAAAAATTCCTAGCCCTCGACTTGCCCACTTCAACCTTCCCTTACACATTTACAGGGCACTGGGCAGTATAAAAATACCTTACAGAGTTCTAAAAGTTTGACATGGGAAGATTCAGAAGGGAATTCTGGCACAGTACAGCCTTTTGTTGTTGAATCCCTGCCAGTAAATTTGTGGGGAAGAGATATTCTCTCTCAGATGAAAGTAATTATGCATGGTCCAAATGAAATTGTAACCCAACAGATGTTGTCCCAAGGCTTTTTGTCAGGACAAGGCCTAGGAAAGGAGGGCCAAGGCATGCCTACACCTGTAAGCGTTTCACATAAAAGTGATCGCACTGGGCTGGGATACCAAAGTTTTTCTTGAGGGCCATTGCTCCTGCTGTGCTCCAGGCAGACAAAATCACTTGGAAAAGTGATAATTCCCTCTGGATTGACCAATGGCCACTGTCTTCCCTAAAATTGTTGGCGGCCTTAGAGTTAGTGCAGGAACAGCTGGCCGCTGGGCATATTGAGCCCTCTACGTCCCCTTGGAATACACCTTTATTTGTCATACAGAAAAAATAATCAGGAAAATGGTGCCTACTACAAGATCTGCATGCCATCAATTAAACTATGGTCCCCATGGGGGCCTTACAACCTGACCTGCCATTCCCAGTTGCCATCCCCAAGAATTATTCCAAAATTGTCATAGACCTTAAGGCTTTCTTCTTTTCTATTCCTTTATGCCCAGATGATTGTGAACACTTTGCTTTCAGCCTTCCCGTAGTTAATTTTGTAGGGCCCTCGCCTCATTTCCAATGAAAGCTTCTTCCCCAGGGCATGGCTAATAGTCTTACCCTTTTTCAGAAATTTGTTGCTCAGGCTGTTGATACTTTTAGGCTTTGCTTCCCTGATATTTACATAGTCCATTACACAAATGACATTCTTTTAGCTGGAGCTGATGAATGCCAACTTCATCATGTTGCCCAAAAGCTTATATCCACTCTTTAGCAGCAGGGTCTTCAGATATCTCCAGATAAAGTCCAACTTCAGCCTCCATTCTTATTTCTGGGGTTTGAGCTTTTCCCTAATAAGATTATTTCTCAAAAATACAAATTAGGAAAGATTCCCTTCTTACCCTTAATGATTTCCAGCGTCTTTTAGGCGATATTAATTGGCTTCGCCCATACCTCAAACTCACTACAGGAGAACTCAAGCCCTTGTTTGATATCCTTAGGGGAGACTCAGATCTGTCATCTCCATGCAGCCTTAATGCTGAAGCCACTCAGACTTTGTCCTTAGTTGAAAGTGCTATTAATACAAACTGTTACCCATTTCTCTCCTGATATGCCCTTAATTTTTCCTTGTTCTCCCTACTTCATTCTCTCCCACAGGACTTTTTTGGCAAACTAAGCCCCTCTTTTGGGTTCATTTGTTGGCCTCTCCTCCCAAGGTTCTCTCTACATATCCTTGGCTGGTGTCACAGCTAATTAGGATTGGAAGAGAACAATCTCTCAAGCTTTTTGGAAAGGACCCTGATATCCTGATTCTTCCATATAGTCCCTCTCAGGTTCAATGGTTGAGCCAATATGATGATGACTGGGCTGTTAGCTGTGTTTCTTTTCAGGGCACTATTGATAATCATTATCCCCCTGATAAGCTTATTCAATTTTTATACAAAACTCCCATAATGTTTTCTAAAATAACCAAGACTACGCCCATTGCCAGAGCTATTCTGTTTTTTACTGACGGCTCCTCCAGTGGCATCGCAGCATACTCCATTGATTCAAAAGTCTTTCGGTTTCCCGCCTCTTTTTCTTCTGCTCAGTTGGTCGAGTTGGTAGCTAATATCAAGGTTTTTGAAACATTGCTGGATCTATCCTTTAATTTGTTTACAGATAGCTCCTACATTGCTTGTTTGGTTCCACTTTTGGAAACTTCAGATCTTCAAAAATTGATTCATGAGCATTCCTGTCTTTTTTTATTGTTCATATATGTGCTCATTCTGGTTTACCTGGTCCTTTAACACAGGGCAATGAGTCTGTAGACCACGCAACTCAAATTACAGGAATAGCTCAGCAAATTACCCCCAGCCCTGCTGATTCCCTGCTTCAAGCTCAGAAGGCTCATTATCTTCATCATCTTAATTCCCGCACCTTAAGATATAAATTTGGCATTTCTAGAGAACAGGCACAACAGATAGTGTGCAACTGCAGAGGCTGCCTCACCTTTTTGCCTGAGGCCCATTTGGGAGTCAACCCTTGAGGTTTAGTTCTTGGAGAATTGTGGCAAATGGATGTTACTCATTTTGCCCCATTTGGAAAGCTTGAATATATACATGTTACCATTGATACCTTTAGTGATTTTATTTATGCCACACTTCAGACTGGAGAAGCCACTAAACATGTTATCAGTCTTGTTATTTCTTGTCTTACAGTCTTACCTCAGCCTAAAACTATTAAGACAGATAATGGCCCTGGCTACACCAACAGCAGCTATAGACAGTACTGCTCACAGTTGGGCATTAAAAATGTTACTGGCACTCCATATAATCCTCAAGGTCAAGGCATTGTTAAGAGAGCTCATCAAACTCTTAAAAATATGATCTCCAAACTACAGTCAAATGGGGGAGTTTTATATCCATTGACTGGTAACCACAAGATCCTGCTCAACTATTCACTCTTTGTATTAAATTATCTCATGGTTGATGATGAAGGCAAGTCTGCTGCAGATCACCTGCGGCATCTTACCACTGCCCAAAATTATGCCCAGGCCCTTTGGAAAGATCCACTAACTCACAGATGGCAGGGCCCTGACCTGGTCCTCATTTGGGGAAAGGGACATGCCTGCGTTTATGATGCCCAAGGGGGCAACACTTGATGGCTGCCGGATCGCCTAATCAAAGTATATAGTCCACCCAGGGAGGCCCCTGAGAAATTGCCCAATTGTGCTTGATTACAGGAAAAGAAACCTCCCCATCTTCTCCACAACAGAGGGTGAAAATGCAGATGCTGCTTGTCCTTGGATTACTGTTGGTACCACAGGGTGTCGAAGCTGGCTTTGGTCCACCTGTCAATCTTCTTACACTCCTGACCACTCTGTATGGTCAGCCCTGTGATTGTGGAGGAGTTACCCAGTCTACACCCTTATCACAATATACCCACTCGGTTGATTGTGGAGATAAGAATGCCTTTTTATAATATTTCAGCTCTCCTACTGGAGGGACAAGTCAACATTGGAAGTGTGTAAATAAGCCCGAACCCTTGCCTCCATTGTCTGATGGTCAGTGCCCCAGTAATTGCTTCTTTGTTGATCAAATGCATGCTAGCTGCTATTTTTCCTTCTCCACATGCCTCAGAGATAGCCAGCCTTATTTTTGGGCTGTTCCCTTTAAGACGCTACAGAGTACAGGGGGAAGCGATTGGTCTCCTAACACCCAAGTAATTGGCACCAACTCCTATACTTCAAAATATGTTACAGCTAGTTGCCTCACACCCCTGATAAATAGGCTTGTTGGCCACAAGCCGCTCCTATTCGTGTTTCAGATGGTGGTGGTCCCATGGACCAGGTTCGAGAAGAACGAGTTCAACAGATAATTCAAGCCCAGATTGATGATCCCCTTCCCTGCCTCCACCATCACCCACTTTTATTGCCAAAGTCCAGAGGGATTAATTTAGACCCCCAGACCATAGATATACTTGTTGCTACTCATAAAGCCCTAAATGTTTCCAACCCCT
>NC_034592.1:131993788-132003655 GCF_900095145.1 Mus pahari | reverse complement strand
TAAAAGAGCTGTTCCGTTTATCCCCCTTTTGGTTGGATTAGGGATATCTGGGGCACTCTGCTAGAGTTGGGGGTGGCTCTAGATACTTACAATAAGCTGTCACAACAGTTGATTAATGATGTTAATATGGTTTATCGGTCTTTAAAAGACCTTCAAGATCAAGTGGATTCCCTGGCAGAAGTGGTCTTACTAACTGCAGACAAGGGAGGTATCTGCTTAGTTTTACAGGAAAAATGCTGTTTCTATACAAACAAGTCTGGGATTGTCAGAGACAGAATCAGAAAACACCAAGAAGACCTAGGAAAAAGACATCAAGAACTCTTTGCCAATCCCATGTTGAGTGTCTAGAATGGGGTGCTACCCTACCTCCTTCACCTCCTTGGACCCCTGATAGGATTTCTGTTACTTATCTCCTTTGGACCCTGGGCATTTAAAAAGTTAACAGAGTTTGTCAAATCACAGGTCGATACTGCCTTTAGGAAACCAGTATCGGTCCACTATCATTGTCTGGAGGTCAGAGATGTTGATCAAGAGGTATATGCTGAGCCCCCAGACACTCCTTTTGTGGGCTTAGATTTCACAACTTTAGATTCAGAAAGCAATCTTGGATGCTTTGGTAAGCTATGGAGACATCAATGACAGGAATAGCATGATGCCACATACCAGGGGCACACCCATGATAGGCTGTAGAGCATCTCAATGACGGGATTACCACGAGTCCATGACCCAGGGGTCCACTCCAATTTGAGAGTGCGGGGTATGGAAGACAGCTCGTGAAGCCTAAGACAGAGACTCTCCCCTCAAACCCAAACATATCGGGTGCTGGTTGTGGAGGCACATCATGTAGCCTAAGACAGATGCTCCATCTTACAATATAAAAGAGGGGGAGATGTTGGAGACCGACACTGAGCCATAAGCCAAAGTTTCCCCTCTTTTGTTGAGAAGCTTCTGACCTTTTGCAATGCCAATGGACAGAACACCAAGATCAGATAAAGTAACTGCAAACCTTCCAGGAAAAATCACAGAATGTCCCCTGAGATAAGAGTAGATCCCGTGTTCCTGGGCAGGTATGCAGAGCCACCCCTGCCCCTGGGTGGAGGCAGGAGCAAGTTTCTCCCTCTTTACTTCCTCCTTCTCACAGCTTATATTCTGTAACCTTTTTCACAATAAACAGACCTTGACAAAAATTGCAGGGTCTCCTCCATTTTGTCTCGCCCATCCTCTTTCAGGCATGGTCCCCCTCTGACCCCCCGAATAACTGGGTCCTGCGGGTCAGGACTCTCTCTCTCTCTCTCTCTCTCTCTCTCTCTCTCTCTCTCTCTTTCTCTCTCTCTCTCAGCAGAAGAAATTTGATTAACCAGCTTCCCTTCATGCCACCGCACTTTGCTTGTTTGTTGACATGACTTTCCTTTCAATGATGAATGCTATCTCTCTGGAACCATAACCCTCTAATTTACTTTTGGGTATTTTACCACAGCATCAGACAACTAACTAATACAATGGCTGAGTAAATGAACCAAAAGGATAGATGTAAGTCTCCCAGGCAGAGGCTTTCCAAGCAGCCTAAATAGCAGTTGTACTCTGAGAGGAAATGAAGCTTAATGCCTGATTTCTTAAGAGTGAGAATGCTGAATGGCTTCCTTCCAAATATTACTGTGTAGAAAGGGCAGGAAGTGTAGCTTTTAGAACAGAAACCTGACAGACATTACCTCAGCCATGTCAGTATGAAGAGAGACATGTTATGTTGAAAGGATACACCCTTGCTTGATAAACTGTGAGGAAAATGTCACTTTTCATCTCCGTAATCTTCATTGCGAACCCAGTAATTCCTAATATAATCATGAGAAAAACATGAGACAAATCTTAAATGAAATTTCTAAAAATACCTGACTGATATTTCTGATCAGAAGTAAGGGTATGGGAAGAATAGGAAGAGCTATTTCAAGCAAATGGTAACCAAATAAAAGCTGGTGCCACTGCTAGACCATGAAAAAGAGAGATTTTAATAAAAAAAGATACAATAGGCCATTGGAGAAAGACTAAGTTTTCAAAAATTAAGAAGTATAAACAATAAATCAAAACTTGTGCACACCTATAAAAGAGCTTACAGTATGTACTGTATACATTCATTTGATTTCTAGAAGTTAAAGGGAAAAATTGCTAACACAATGGTCTATATTAATTTGCATCAATGAATTATTAGGATGTTAATCAGACAAATCAGAAAGAATTTGTAAGATTTGAACTACACAGCTAAACCACTAACGATTTTTTGGATAGAGGATACATACTATATATTACTTTCAAGTATGAATAGATCATTTTTATATTTTACTTAAGCATGGATGCATATGAATCAAGCATACTAAAATATTTTCAAAGACTATCTTAGTGTTATTATCTGACCACAGTAACAATGAAGTTAGAAATCAATTACAAAGACAGAGAGATGAAAATGCTATAATCTTCGTTATTAGTGCTCTGGTGTGCAGCCTGGGCATCTGGAGCTTTAAAACTCCATGGGGCTGAGACATAGCTCAGTAAAAGAACTTGCCTAGTATGGGTGAGGCTCTGAAACCCATTCCCAAGACTAAAACAAACAAACGAATTTTGGGCAACCATCAAAGCATCCTGGGTGCTGCTTGGAAGTGTAACCTGCTGTCCTCCCATGTGTAACCCCTATCATAAAAGCTCTTTGAAAGTAGCTTCGGGGCCGGGCGTGGTGGTGCACGCCTTTAATCCCAGCACTCGGGAGGCAGAGGCAGAGGCAGGCGGATTTCTGAGTTCTAGGTCAGCCTGGTCTACAGAGTGAGTTCCAGGAAAGTAGCTTCGGTTTCCACTCTGAGGATAAAAAAACCTGTGCACTGCTATTGCACAAATATCTACTTTGCATTTTACAATGCATCTCAGAAGTGATTTGGTTCCCTTCTGTATCACTCTAAGAGATTGTCAGAGAATAGTGCTTGCTCTTTTACCCGAGAGAAGCAAAGGGAAAACTCTTTGGGTGGGAGAAAAAAATTCAAAACGGCATTTGGATGGACCCCATGTGGTTCAGTTACTTCTCAATATAGCACAAATTCATTTTAATTTAATGGATTTGTTACAAATTTCCTGAAAAGCTTTTTCAGAAGGAGGCTATGAATTAGCAGCTCAGCAGCCCACTGAGGAAGTCATTATGCACCAAGCTCCAAGCTGAGATAATCAAATAATAACTGGCAATTTATAACTTCCAAAGTAATATCCTTAAATATAGAATTGTGAAAGGGAACATTTGCCCATAGTGCTTCTGCAGTGGAGATGATTAGTTTTTGAAACAACAAATAAATTTCTTCTTTCCCTGGTGACCATCTGCTCTTGCCTTTGAGATATGTAGGTGCTGGATACTGGTCCGTATCAACTTTGTCTCTGCATTTTTCACTGCTGATACTATAGCAGGATGCAAAGATACAGGGGATGATCCAGGTATGATTCTCTTGGCTACAATCACCTATCAGACAAAAAGCAAGTAATGTGAGTAGAGGTTTTCTTGTTTTTGGCTCACAGTTCATAAGAATACTGACCACCACACTGGGGCAAGTTTGTTAGCACAGAGAGCTCCCCACCGTGGCAACGTTTAGTGGGCATGTCCTTTTGAGTTGTCAGTCAAGAAACCTCGAACAATGCAATTCTTTTGGTTTTGCTTTTTACACTTCTTCCCTTTTTATTCTGTGTGGACTCTAGCCCATGGGCTAATGCCTCACATATTCATGGTGTTTCTTCTCATCTTAGTTGATCCTTTCATCATATGCCTCCTCATAGAAGTGGATTTCAAGTACAGTCAAAAAGACAGTAAGGAGTAAGCATTGCAGGGATCTTGCAACAACACTTTAATTAGTTTTAACAACTATACTGCTAAAGAAATGCAAGAAAGAGATATTACAGAGAACAGTACCACAGTGGGCTGAGGGCTGAGAATGTCCAGTGTTGTGATAAGAGATGTTCCACTAGTACACTAACCTTGTCAATATGGTAACTAGTTAAATTGCTTAATTCATTATAATGAATATTTAAAAAATACTACCCAAAAGTGTATATTAATAAACCAATGGTATGAAATTGGGATTTGCATAAGATTTTAATTTTTGATTGCTTTCTGAGTAAATTTTTGAAATGTGTGGATCAACAGTTTATTTTTTCACATCAAAACAGATCATTAGGATATTTGAGAGGCCACACTGAATGCAATTATTTTTCTTTTCTGCTGAGCAGTTTATCAAAAACCACATACTGCATTAGGGCTGCTGTTGATTCCACCTTGCAAGGAAGTCTCTCATAGCCAAACAACAAGTGCTGGCTTTAGATACTCCTGTGGAATTTGTTAATGAGTGCACATGCTTAATTCCTCATGTGAATGTAGATCCTCAAGAACAGGGCAGGCCAGTATGTTTTCAGTGACAGCTTGAATTCACCTTTGTGTTCCAGATGGAAAGTGGAATTTTCAGACATGGGGACATTTGAATGAGGATGCCATCTGAGAATCACGCTGTGCCTAAATCTTCAAGATTATTCATCTCCAAATTCTGTCTATGCTGTACATAATCTCCATATCTTTAAAATGGGGGTAATAATTTGATATCTCATCATATCTTGGGCAAAATTTAGTCTTCTTATTAAAAGTGAAATGCTTGTACCTTGGTGGAGCAAATATAGAAGAGTTAGTGTGTGCTAGCTCACAGCAGTACCTGGTGTTCGCCTTGGTGAGCAGATTCAGGTTCTAGAGATAAATAAGCTCTTTGATTCTTGGTATGTCTTGTCTGCCTGACATGATGTATTAAATGCAAATTATTTATTTTTTTAATAAATTGGTATGAACAACAGAAATATGTATAGAGAAATGAAATTCTTGTGTCTCTGTCTACTCTTTCAATATATAGGACTGTTGATTTAGCTGGTTTCACCGCTGTGAGCTGTGGGAGCCTCATGCTTCCCATGAGTTCTCAGCAGTTCCTGAGACTAGGCCAAGTCTCCGATGAATGACCATCAGTAAATGAATCTTATGAAGTCAGTTATTTATGTCAATATAGTATGGTGACAAAGAGTAGGAAATATAGCCACTGCCTTTATAGAATTAAAACACCAAGGAGTGACTAGCCTGAGCTGTGTCTGACTTTTATGGAAACCTTTTCAGAAAGGCAGCTGTTATTCCCTTTATTTCATAACCAAGGGAACATTCTTCCTCAGATAACTTGCTAATGGCCATCTATCTAGGATACAGCCCAGGTCTGACTGGCCTCAGTACCCACAGTTTTCTACCATGTAATTGGTACAGGACACTATTTTACCTTCCAATGATTATAAATGGCAAACATAGGAATTTGGTAAATAATGATTGCACTGTTAAAAATAAGTGAGTGTCCAGCACGCAGCTCACCATGTAAAGTGTTAGATACTTTATTATCTTATTTTATTACTTAACTCATGTCAAGCTCTGAAGTTAAATGACTTACTGGTAGGATTTGCAGGAGAACTAACAATAATAAAATTCTCTATTTACCCATGATAAATTATTCATTAATGATTGAGTCAGTAAATCAGACTAAGATGAGGGAGCTGTGTCTTCATCAGAATGAAGGCTAAAGATTAGGGGGACAAGGGTTGAGACAGATTGAGATTTAAGGAAAGTCTTAAAGCTGGGCCCTGTAGAGGTTGGCCCTTATGATCCTGACATAGACTAGCAATCATCTGGCAGCTATCCTTGAGTCAAGGGCAGTTGTGATTTGCTAAGGACATGTTCCTAGAAGAATCTAGCAGTAAGATAAAGTGCCCTATGGAAGGGGAAGACTCAGTGTTGGCTTGATCTGTGGATAGATTATAAGTTATACCTGAGGTTTCTCTAGTGCATTTTAAAGTTGAAGTAGAGAATTTTGTTTGTTGTGGTCACCCACTGGTTGAGTACTATCCAGAGGTGGGAGTCAGGTTTTGTGAACTAGCTCAAATTGTGGATGCCAAGAAGTGCTTGCTGATAAGAGCCTGATATAGCTGTCTCCTGGTAGGCTCTGCCAGAACTTGACAAATACAGAGGTAGATGCTTGCAGCCAAACATTGGACTGGGCACAGGGTCCCAACTGGGGTTCCCAATGCAGGAGTTAGAGAAAGGACTTGAGCTGAAGGGGTTTGCAACCCCATAGGAAGAACAACAACATCAACCAACCAGAACTCCCAGAGCTCTCAGGGACTAAACTACCAACCAAGAGTACACATGGAGTGACCCATTGCTTCAGCTGCATATGTAGTAAGGGATGGCCTTGTTAGACATCAATGTGAAGGCTTGATGCCCCAGTGTAGGGGAATGCCAGGATGGGGAAGAAGGAGTGGGTGGGTGGGGGAACACCCTCATAGAAGCAGGGGGAGGGGGGATGAGGTAGGATGTTTTCAGAGGGGAAACCAGGAAAAGGGATAACTTTTGAAATGTAAATAAAGAAAATATCTAATGAAAAAATTAAAGTAAAAGAATCAAAACATAACTCAAATCTGTACATTGGTAGAGTTTTCGTAGGATTTAATTGCATACGTCTTTGATTTTTGAGGTAGTCTCACAAGATAGGATGGTCTAGCCTTAAACTCTTGATCCTCTCAACCCAGCCTTCCAAGTTCTAGAATTACAAATGTAAATGTGTACACCAGGCATTGCATTAATGATATGTATAATAAAGTGTGTGATCCTTACACCATGGCAAAGAAAAATGGGCTTTGTCAAAAGCAGCTGGATTGTGCACATCAAGTAAGAGCTGGTGATAGCACGTGACTGTGTCTCACTGGCCAATACAAAGCAGAATCTGACATGATACTTCTTTGCAACTGGAGACCAATACCCTATAGTGATATCTTTGCAAGTTAACATCGTCTTAAGCTGTGTCTGATATTTTATCATTGACTTTTCTTACATCTAATGATTATTTGCTTTCCAGTCGTAATCCATTTAATTATAAATAATTAAAGTAATTTAGCCAGGATCTAATTCTAATGGTGCCAAGGGCAGTGAATAATCTTTTGCTCACCTTTTGTTAATTGGGGCATATATCTATTACTACATTAATCATACTAAAATAAAACCCTCTCATTGAAGCCTGACTTTAACCACTGACTCTTCAGCCCTTCATAGAAGCATCTAGATTTCATGTATACCATTATCTATCTATCTATCTATCTATCTGTCTGTCTGTCTGTCTGTCTGTCTGTCTATCTATCTATCTATCTATCTATCTATCTCCCATGGTGTATGCCTAAATATTGTTGATCACACACACTGGTGTTTGACTTGCTTGTGACCCTGGTCAGACCAGCCTGCGCATGATGATACATAATATTTCAGACACATCATCCTTAAGATAGAAAACCAACCTTGAATAATTTTAGTTTGAATAGAATAAATATATATTAGTGGAGGAAATATCACAGTAAAAAACATAGTGCCAGTCATATATAAGACAACGTTTATAACTCTTTTGTCCTATAAAGAGAAGATGAGATAGACAGGTATAGAAACAAAACAAGGAGTATGGTTTGCTATATATGCTAGAATTGTAGGTGAATCTCTTTCTCTGTCACACTGATTTTCTACATTTCTGACAATGAAAGTATCAGAGGTATAGTAAAATTTTAAAGTGGTATCTTATTTAAAACCCATGTGAAGAAATTCCTTAAAAAATAAAAATAAAAAAGGAGAAGGAAACTTACTGCAAAGGTATATTTCCACCTAGAAAAATGTGTTTCTCTACAGTGAACAATGTTGCCTTGGTCGTCTGATTTTAATTAAATGCATCACCTCTCCAGAGGTACATACACTGTATTAAATTTTTACATTAGTCATTAAAGATTCATTTTTAGTGTCCCTCTCTTGATAGAGTAATTCTCCAAGTATTGGATTTTATTTTTCATTTTAAATTATTCTCTCCTCTATTCCAGTGTCAGTCACTTACTTGCAGCAAAACACTGGGTGAAATGTAACTATTTGAATGAATAAAGCAGGCACTCCAGAGAATGAAGCCATCCTGCTGTGCTTGTAATGAAATCTATTTCTCTTTGACGATCTCAATTAAAAGAAGTTAAGAATTAGAAGTGTGACTTTAATTATTTCTTGATGTATCTTGTTCTTTTTTTTGCCAAGGAGAAGGGAAAAAGCTATCAAGCAATGGCTTCTGTGAGGATTCCCTGAGCTATCCTTTGCACAAGGTCTCTGAAATACGTTGTACTTCTCATGGATATGTACTAACCATTGATCATAGCCAAGGAAAGGGCAGGGGATCTTTGTTACTGGATTCTTATAAATAGTTCCAAAGTATGGAGATGAAATTACAGTTGTTTATAACCCCTTATCTCGGGACAGACATTCTGGTTAGGTATAGAAGAGTCATTCCTCTCATCTATCAACTATTTACCATGTATAATATAAAAACCCTCCCCCCAACCCTCAGACTCAGGTATTGAATGCTTGGTTTCCAGCTTGTGGCAGTGTTTTGGGAGGCTGTGAATGATTGTTCCTTAAAGTTGTATTTTCAGGTATTTTGTCATCGCAATGTAAAGTATCTAAGCTGGTGATCAACTCTCAGCAGCTTTGTCTTGAGGGGTTAAAAGCTATGTCTGCTTACATGGGTGGTACATTGGAACAGGTAGGTGGAGATTGAAATCTTGGATTTACACAGTCACTTCATCACCACCAAGTCATCTAGAGGTCTCAGTAGAAGGATTGTCAGGTTTTCTACAGGAAGACTCAATGTTCCTGTAGAAGTGTTGAAAAAAAGATGGAGAACAGAAGCCATCAATTCTGTAAGGCCTGGCATGCAAATATTCAGTGCCACTTGTGCAGCATGGTTTTTCAGCCAAAGTATCCACAGAGCCAGCTAGAGTTAATGTGAGTGTTGTAGACTCCAGATGCTAATTGATAGCTTGGCAAAGGAAATGTGGATCTTATGAATCTTGTCTACCCTTCTTCAGCACATTTCACACAGAACAATAGCCCTCATTATCTCTCAGCAGACACATAAAAATTCTGCTTCCCTTCAGAGCACAGCCTAGGATGCCCTTCCCTTCATATGTATAAAACTAGGTAATGAAGAATGTTGAACTCCAAATTTAATAGATACCCTTGGTTGTCCCTGGGACAACCTTCAAATTACTTAATTAAAAAACATTAGATATTGGACTGCAATTCTATTCTGAAGCTGTGGGTGGGAGAGGAAGTATTTTTGAAGAGAGAAACTTTTCTTAGCCTTTGTCTCATACATTTTTATAAATTTTAAGATGGTCACAGACTTTGTGGGTAGGAACGTAGACATACTACTACCTCCCCCCACCCCGACACATATACTCACAGTTGGTTTGTTCAAACTATAAATAAATCTTTTCCCAAATTGTGTTTCCAAATTTCCTTTAGAATATAAAGAAGCTTGGCTGTGGTTTTGTGAACCTGTGTCCTGTAAAACATTGTATCTAAGAGTCTAGAATAAAATTGTACTACCTGTCTTCTATGTTTACATATAAAAAAAAGCTGAACAGACATGTTTAATTCTTCATATTTTATGGAATACATTTATAGAAGAACATAATGAAAGGTTCAATTATATCTATTTATCATAGACTAATTGAGACTCTTTGTGTTCCCTTTCATGTATGCCAGGCACTGCTTTAGACCCTCACAAGGCTGAAGGAATCACCACAGTCTATTAATGATGGCTGAATGAGGGGAAGTCAGTTTTCTATATGAATGTGCTGCCTGGTAGGTTATATAATCCTAGTGGTCAGACAAAAACACTTTGAGCAACACTAAATTGACTCAGTAGTTCTCTCTCTCTCTCTCTCTCTCTCTCTCTCTCTCTCTCTCTCTCTCTC
>NC_034592.1:131982940-131993772 GCF_900095145.1 Mus pahari | reverse complement strand
CACACACACACACACACACACACACACACACACACACACACACACACGTGCATGCAAACACAAATACAAAAGGTCAGAGGAGCACACATATTAGATTGAGTATGGAACATAAGATGAGCTGGCGGGGAAGAAGCGGGTATAAATAATATAAATGCAGTATTCATGTATGAAATTCAGCAACGAATAAAATTTTAAAGTAAAAAATTGTATCATTCAAATATGAGTTCTAAACCGCAGTCTTCATGGTGTTACAGATACCGTAGCTGAAGGTACAGTCCTGCTACACTGCCTATAGCAACCCTGGGAGAGAATTTTAGAAACCTCTACTCAAATGACGCTGAGAATGTTAACTTGGTCATAGAAAAAAGTTTCAGGATGAGTCAGTGTGACAGAAGTTGAAATTTTTAAACTTTTACATATTGATTTAAGCATGGCTGTTAAGGGAACGGGGTATGTCTAAGAAAAGAACAGTAGACATCTGAGAGTAACTCTTGGCTTCTCCAGAATACATTGTACAAAATCTATCCTTAAAACATTCTTATTTACAGTTTGGACACTTATGGAGTTGCCACCTGCAATATGCTTCTAAGAAATATTTTTCCTGTATAGTGACAAATCACAAATTCTGCTGAGGTACACTGGATAATATTACACACTTATGGGGTCACAGGAGTTGAAGAAATCCTACGATTAGATCAGAAGTCATTGCAGATATACCTGTTGACTGAAAACAGAGTTTGTAGTCTTGCATGTGAGATGCTGGGAAATGAGTTAGGTTCAACTGGAAGATCATAGACACTTAGGCCTTACACATGATTTTTGCTATGCTAACAATCTTATTTAAAACATCACTTTATGAGAAGCATGTTGTTTCTATGTAGGGATTATTGACAAATTTTGTTGTGTTGAGATTCTGCACTCTTAGTAAGAGATTCCAACAGGTACTAAGATGGTTAGCTTCATTCCCCCCCCCCCATCTCCTAATTCTCTCTTATTAGCATATGTACAGTCTAGTGAGAGGGTCAGATAACATATAAGAAAAAGTAGTGTCAGCTCAGCTCCTGTAACATGCAAGGATGGTGGAGAAGGGAAGGAAAATTTTTGCTTTTCTTTTTGGTTAGGGTCTAAAGACAGATCTGGAATCTAGCATTTAGACAATTATTTTGATAATGGAGAAGATATAGAAGAAATGAAAACTTTATTTGGAGAAAATAAAACAAGGAACTCAAAGTTCTAGAGGCAGAAATAGGTTTTCACTATTTGAGTACAGTGAAGATATTAAAACAGAGTTAGAGTAGTAGGTTTAGTTCATTATTAAATGCTATTTAAGAAATCAGACCCAAACCCAGTGTGTTATTGTCATAGTAACAGTAAGTGATTTGTCTTATGGCTTTCATTGCTAAGGACCTGGAAAATGATACAGTTTATGCAATTCTTGCTGAGGGTCTCCCATGTTGCTTCAGCTATAAGCCAACTGGGCTGCCAATGGCTTCACTGCTTCGCTAGGGATGCAGGTCCAGTGTAAGGGAGCTTCCTAATTTCGGTAGGGCATTGTTCTGACTGCTAGCTACTGGCTGGGTGCCTATACTGCTCACAGTATGGTTTCTAAACAAGTGGAGAGGGAAGGAAATCAAAAAGAGAGGGAGAGAAGGTAGATGGAGGTGGCGGTTGAAGAGGGATTAGAAAAGAAGAAATGGAGAAAGACCTCAGAGCAAAGGTGTTTTTAAGTTTGATTAGAGCTTCTGAGGTTCAGAGTGTAGTTTTGTTGTATTCTATCAGTCTGGTACCAGCCTGGTAAAGGCAAGACCATTCCACAGGGGAAGTAAGATCCACTGGGAGAGTAAACTTGTGGGGGGTGATAAATGTGTGGGTTTGACCATCTTTGGGAGAGGCAATCTGATCTGGGCAGTTCTGTTAAGATCCAGGTTTTAATTAAAAGGATGACTGGAATCCTTGAAGAGGTTTGACAGTTAAGTGGCGATGCTTATGTTTATACACTTAGAAGTTCATTTAGATGTCACTTAAAAATGTGAGTGTAGAGCAGGCAGAAGAGGGATGCTAAGGTTCAGGAAAGAAAATACAGTGAAGAAGCCTATACTAGGGATTGGATGTGGCAAAACATTTTCACTTTGGGAAAGGTTTTAAAGATTGAGCCAACATGAGTTATCTTTTAATTAGATGTAATTTAAGAGAAAAAAAAAAACTAGGGATGATAGCTACTGGCTGTCTGCCTCCACTGCTCACAATGTGGGTGGTGAACTCTAAATGTATGAAGAGGGAAGGAAATAAAAAGGAGAAGGACAGAAGGAGGATGAAAGGGAAAGATGGAAAGGGATTAGAAGAGTTAAGACATGGGGAAAGATCTCAGAACAAAGGTATCCTTAGTCTGATATAACCTCTTAGTTTTGGCTCGGATCACACAGGCACATAGAACACTATTTGATGAGATGGAAAGTATAGAATAACAGCTAACTGTAAAGTGTGTGTGGACTTTAATTTCCACTATGCACATCCTCTCTTTGGTTCATACTGAATAAAAGGAGCTCAGCAGTAGGCACTATAGACAAAGCACTGGTGATCGTGACATAACCTTGAACACATTTTGATTCAATTGATCAAAGATAGAAAAGATATAAGGGTTGAGAGGTAAAATTGAGATTATAATCAAATAAAAATGAAAAGGGGGAAAAGTACAGATTTTTATAATCAGCGTACAAGTATTACAGGAATAAAATGATGGGAGTAACTTGTAAAATTTTGAGTCTAAGCATCAAACCAATATTTGTCTAAGTCACTATTGTCATTAGCTCACCTGCATTATCAGAGTAAGTATAATATGTGAGCATGTGACACACACACACACACACACAGAGAGAGAGAGAGAGAGAGAGAGAGAGAGAGAGAGAGAGAGAGAGACAGAGTCAGAGACAGAGAAAGACAGAGAGACACAGAGACTGAGAGACAGAAAGAGAGGCAGTGAGAGTAGTAACAGTCACATTTCATAGATTCCAAAGAGGAATGGACTGCAACTATATCCAGGAAAATCAGAGAAGATAGGCTGTCCATCATCTAAATCCTTTATTAGCGAAGATCCAAAGTTCTCTTACCACTACTCTACTTCTTGGTTATATAAAACTTTTAGTTATCTTTCAATGTACTGCTTTTCTGATAACTTAAGTTCACAATGGACACAAACATGCTCTTTCACCTATATTGGCATGTTCAGCTTATATTTATTGGCTAATCATTATGTTCCAGTCACTAAAAATGTTGGCATTCAGTGATGATATTGCTGGTATATATCACACCTACAAATAGGAGGGGGTTGT
The DNA here is from genome assembly GCF_900095145.1 of Mus pahari. NCBI lineage: Eukaryota > Metazoa > Chordata > Mammalia > Rodentia > Muridae > Mus > Mus pahari. Next base: position 131,990,443 of record NC_034592.1, on the reverse strand, counting down.
CTTAGTCAGGGTTTCTATTCCTGCACAAACATCATGACCAAGAAGCAAGTTGGAGAGGAAAGGGTTTATTCAGCTTACATTTCCATACTGCTGTTGATTACCAAAGGATGCAGGACTGGAACTCAAGCAGGTCAGAAAGCAGGAGCTGATGCAGAAGCCATGGAGGGATGTTCTTTACTGGCTTGCTCAGTCCACTCTCTTATAGAACCTAAGACTACCAGCCCAGAGATGGCACCACCCACAAGGGGCCCTCCCCNCTTGATCACTAATTGAGAAAATGCCTTACAGCTGGATCTCATGGAGGCACTTCCCCAACTGAAGCTCCTTTCTCTGTGATAACTCCAGCTGTGTCAAGTTGACACAAAGCTATCCAGTACAGGGGTTGTACAAAGACCTCAGAGTTGGAGAGGGTATTGCTCAAAATTTCTTACTATGGAGTATATGAGGTTGATCTGTAATGAGTATACACTTATATCCTTTCAGTCTCTGTGTTTAAATACATAGGATGGCTAGGTGAGTTGGAACCTTAGAGAAGGATTATTTTTTAAAGATTATTTTCTTTATTTACATTTCAATTGGTGTTACCCTTCCTGGTCTCTTCTCCACAAACTCCCATCCCATCCCCATCCCCTTTGCCTCTAAGAGGGTACTCACTCACTCACCCTCCCCCATACCCACCCACTCCCTCCTTCATTCTAGCATCTTCCTTCACTGGGGCAACAAACCTCCCCTCCCACTGATTCCAGATAAGTCAATCCTCTGCTAAATATGTAGAGGGAGCCATGGACCCACCCATGTATACTCTTTGGTTGGTGGTTTAATTCCTCGGAGTTCTGTGTGGTCCAGTTATCTGATATTGTTCTTCCTATGGGGTTGTTCCTCCCCTATGTCTTCCATTGGGGTCCCTGGGTTCAGTCCCATGGTTGGCTGTGAGTGTCTGAATCTATGCTAGTTAGGTCCTGGCAGAACCTCTCAGAGGACAGACCTACTGGGCTCCTCTCTGCGAGCAGTTCTTGGCATCAGCAATAGTGTTGGGGTTTGGTGTTGAAGGAGTATTTCTTATAGAAAGGTTGAAGCATAAAAATGTTGCCCAAGTAGGCTTTGAGGGTGAGTGCCAGGGAAGCCTGTGCTCCAGTCTCTAACTCCTGGTGCCTTTTGCAATCTATATTTCTTCAAATTATGATTTCCCTTTGCACTCTGAACTCTCCCAAGCCTTTCAGGATCTGTATCTGCAAGGTAATAGGGATATGATTCTAGGCCCATGTTTATGAGGCTTATACCTAATTCATAGTCACAATTTTTGAGTCACAACTTTAAACCTTTCCCAGAAGCTTTGACAGAACCTCTGACTCATTGTTCATTTTCCTTACTGTCTCAGTGTAAAATGCCAAAGAACACATCTGTCTTTGTCTTTTCTGTCCGTGGGCTTTTTGTTACCATGTAGGCCTCATAAACCTACTTCCTTTCAGGCTTCAGCATCAGTAAGACTTATCTATTGAGTAAGAATTCAATTTCAGGGAAGACAAATTCTGTTCCTGTTTTCCTTAGAATTTCATTGACATTTTAGAAATCAAACCATTGTTAATGATGAAATCGGACATTTTTAGTGCTTCATAAAATTTAACTGTGTAGTTGCTGGGCTCTGTGGCTTCAGGGCCATTAGATGAATGAATTACACTGGGATCTTACCCTACTCAGCTCATTCAGATGATGTGAAGATAATTTCAGGTGCTTTTTGAAATAAGAAAGGAGGTGAAAGGCTCCTTAAAGGTTTATGTGCTTGAAATCTAATTCTCTAAGCTTCACCAGGAAGCCAGTGAAATGCTTGGCTTTAGAGCATGCAAATGGTCGTCCTTCCTGGTCTGAAGGCAGAGGTGGCTATCACACTTCTTGTAATGATACGTTTTTTATCAAGTTGATACAAACTATAGTAACCTGGAAGAGGGAATCTCAATTGGGGAATTATTTCCATCAAGTTTCCATCCCCTGTGTGGGAATTTCTTGATTGATGTTGGGAGGGCTCATCCACTGTAGACTGTGCCTTTCTTGATTGGTGGTCCTGGCTTTTATATAAAAGCAGACTGAGTAAGCCATGAAAATCAAGCTAGTAAGCATTCTTACTCCATAGTCTCTGCTTCAGTTCTTGTACCCAGTTTCCTTCTTTGAGTTCCTGGCCTGACTTTCTTCAGTAATTAATTGTGATTGGTTAACTGTTATATGAAATAAGCCTTTGGTCCCATAAGTTGATTCTGGTCAGTGTGGAATCATAGCATCAGAGAATCAAAACTAGACCACTTCTCTACTGACCAGCCACATTGCAGTTTGTAAATTGGGAATGACTTTTGTGTGTGTGAAGTGCCTCATTTATTTATAATAATAATAACAATAATAATAATAATTATGGTTTATTATAATTTAAATATTTGTTTACATTATTTATAAATTAAATAATATATAACAATAATAATTATTATAGTATACTACATCATAGTTTTGCAGGGAAAGACAACTCTGTAGAATTGGTTTATGATAATCTAATTTTTAGGGACTCCATAATTAAGCTAATATTGCCTGGATTGAGTAGCAAGTATTGAATCACTGAGTTTCTTTTCTGGTCCTTCAAATAAGTTTTAATATATTTACTTCCAAGTGTTTGAGTTTTACTTATTTACTAACTCTATCAACCAGCATTAATGGGCTAGAAACCATGCTGGGTGCTGGAAATCCCAGAAGACCAAAGAATTCTTCTAGATGCTAGTAAACTTGTTCAAGTGGTTATAGAAATCAAAAATTGGAATGAGTACCATCTCAGCAGAAATATTTTCAATGATGTTGATCCAAAACCCAGTTCTCACTTCATAGGGAATAAGAAATTGTTTGTTTGTTTGGTTGGTTGGTTTTTAGCTCTTTATTGATTTTTTGTGAGCTTCACATCATGCACCCCAGTCCCCTTCATCTTTCTATCCCCCCATTTTGCCTTTGCCCTTGCAATGTCTTCCCTCAAGATAAACTACAAGGGCATGTACACACCACCACCACCACCACCACCACCACCACCACCACCACCACCATTACCTCCTCCTCCACCACCACCCCCAGCAGCAACAGCAGCAGCAGCAGCAGCAGCAGCAGCAGCAGCAGCAGCAGCAGCAGCAGCAGCACTGTGTAGTGCTATCAGAGTAGCCCAGGCCATACTTCTGAGTACTGTAGACAGTGATGGACAGGTCCAGCTCATCTACTCTCATGACCCTGGGGTCAGCTCTCTTGACTGCCTCAGGTGGCAAGGGAAGAGGGGGTATCTTCCTGCACCCAAACTACCTCATGGCAGACTAGTGATGGGGTCAACTCTTCTACATTCACATCTTTGGGCAATTTTGGCCCTTGGCACAAGGGCCAGCTCTTCTATGCTGTATGTGCAAGGTACATGTCCTGCTTTCTGGAGTGGTGTATCTAGTGAGGTGTAGCCAGTGATACGCAGACCCTGGACCTCCACATGGTTCCTGGTTGCTTCCCAGGCCAAAGACATCCCCATGTTCTCTAGTGGTAATATGAGCCACAGCCATCAACACTGACTCCTGCTGCTATGAGCCACAGATCCAGACATGGCCCTCAGCAGCAGCTTTGTCTGGGACCTCAAGATAGCCTGAGGTGTCAGGACTGGTCACTCACACCAGGAAACTCCTCTCTACCATCGAGTGTCCAGTTCATTTCTCTTCATAATATTCAAGCTCTTTCGCTTTTCTTTTTCTCATATTGTGGTGGAGATGAATTCTGTCTGTACATCCGACACCCCTCTGAGACCTCCTCCATCCATGCTGTGTGGGATGATGGCAAGGGGGTGTCTATGGCCTGCCTGTGTCATGAGCTAGAAGGCAGGCCTGTGGGTGGCATGGTAGTTCACAGGTCTTTGTGTGTCTTCTCACACTGAGTTGTCTGGATTTAATTTGATTTTTATGAGTCCGAGGCATAAGACAGCTCTGCTTACTAAGCCGAACATCAAGCTGAGGTGAACAAAGCACTGTCGTCAGCTCTGCCCCTGACTGATATAAGAACACTACAACCACCAGGGTTTCCCTTTGCCCATTGCTGAGGAGGAAGTGAATAGGTTATTCTTGAGTCAATTTATGAGTCAACATAGCCCAGGAATAGGGATTTATGGTACTGCAAATGGAAGGAGCCGATGTGAAAATGGCTTCATGAACAGAAAGTGAGTCATAAATCAAGACGTTTTCCATAGTCACTGATGGCAACATCATATGATGGCTACGTGAAGCTGTAACTCTCAGTGGAAGTCTGATGATGGCTATTGAGTCATTGGAAGCGAGTGGTCAGTTAGGCTAATTCATTCCAGAAGATTTTACATGACTCATAAGAACATTAGTTCAGACACAGGGAGGGGTAATATATGGTTATTAAGGGTACAAAAATTCACTCAAGATAATTTGGCTCTGGATCTATAATGTTCCAATTTCTACAGTCATGAGATTCTTATCAGTCAATGAGCCTAGTGCAACTTTTAGTATTGACATAGCATTCTGGAAAGAAAAGAGGCTGAGTAAGGGGACAGCACTGGTTTTAAGGATCCTTAAGACCAGTTGACCATATGAATAATATTAAATGTCTGAGACACTTCCTATTCAGCCGAAGAATCTCTCCTCCAAACTTTGTTTGAATTCCTGACCTGAAAAATTGTGAAGTGTAAAGATGGTTGCTATGAGTTATAAGTCAAGATATAATACAGTAAGAAGTAAGTAGTGTGCTCTAATCCCAGTCTCAGTCATTTAGCTGGTATGTATAAGGAACATTAAGAAAGTATTTCACAATTTCTCTGTGTTAAAGCATTTGAATGATACCTGTTCATTATTCTACATCACACATCATCTCCCAGTTGAGATCACTGGGTGCTGAGAACAGAGATCTGATGAAAGAACTGATGGAATTAATTATATCAAAAGAGAATTTATTAGATTGGCTTACACAGTGTGGTCTGAGTAGCCCAGTGTTTTCTATCTTCACACTAGAAAGGCTGACAAACATTAGCTTATCAGTCCATGAAGCTGGATTTCTCAACAGTCTCAATCCAGTTCTGATGACCTAGACCATGGAACCTGGGGTCTGATGTCAACAAAGGACAAGAGCAGCAGGAACAGAGAAGATGAACTCAACACAAATGTAAAGGCAAGCAGATTTGTAAAAGCAAAAGAATTTCATTCTGAGTCCCTTATATCTAGGCTACTGCCAGAAGATTCCACATCATTTCATGTCAATTAACCTCACAGAAAAAAATCCTCACAGATATGTCTGGTGATTTATCTCTTAGTAGTCTCAAGATCCAATTGAGTTGACAACTAAGATTAGCCATCATTGGAGGCTTATTAAATTCTGGGTCTAAGAATGATCTTCCACTTAAGGTCAGGTGCTGGACTGCTGTTGGCTGTCACCTCTCACACAGGGAAACATGGAAATGGTTCACATCAGCTCAGGAAAGAAGTAGACTAAACTACTCAGGATTTTGTATTTGTTAATTAATTTTTCTCTTTGAAGGAGAAATAAGACAAGCAAAAGGGCTTGGATTTAGTTTTCTTTGCTTCTTTCACTTGGAGCTAAGTATTTGCTCATTCCAACTGCTGAATCCAGTTGAGTTGTGGTTATGCCAATTAAATCAAGAAGATGGGAATTTTTCTTCTGGTCCAGTATTATCTCCAACTATTTTATAGTATCTTTAGAAATTGTATTTTTAAATTGAGGAGTTTGTAAAAAAAATCACATGAATTTTGTGGGAAAGTCTATACATTCATGACTTATTTGTATTTACTGTTTTCCAAATGGAAGAGTTTTTACAAGAGCAAACTTTACCAGGTTTGGAAATAATCTGTGCTAGAACATTGTAGTTCATAATTAGCAAAATGCTTCATTTACAATTTCTCTTCCCAGGCCTCTTTCAGTTAGTTAAGATATAGGAACCATTCTGTAGCGAATTCCAGTATATTTTTTTTTTTCAAAAGATAAATAGCATGCCTTCTTCTAAGAAGACTTTTAATGACGTGTTTTAAAGCCAGTAAGATCTGTGCATATTAAATCATCTGTGAGACTCTCGAAAGCATTTATCGTCTAGCATTCTGAAGGTCTCCATGGATTCACATGTTTGGATGGTTTCAAATTCAACAAATGCGAGGGGCTTTGTGACAGTCTCAAGAGAGATTATATCAGAAAGTGAAATAAAAATATCCAAATAATAGATGCATACAATCACTTGAATTCTGTATTAGTTGCTTTTCTCATTGCTACAGCTAAATGTTTTACAAGAAATGACAAAAACTGTGAAGACCTTACTTGTGCCCATTGCTTGAAGGTATAACCCACTCTGGTAGAGAAGGCAAGGGAGTAGAAGCAATTCCTGACTGGCAGCAAGAATACGAGGCTCCTTATTTGTATCTGGATGAGTCAGGAAGATGAGAAAAAGGATGCTGATCCACATTAGGCTTTCTTCCTCTATTCATTTTATTTGATCTTGATCAAAGACCATGACATGGTGGTGTGTACATTCAGATTGTGTCTTCATCTTAATTAAACGTCTCTAGAAACCCCCTCATAGTAATGCCCATGGACATGGCTTGTAAGTTATTTGAATCCAGTCAAGTTAATAATAAAGATTAGTCATCATAATCTACCATTCTATGGAAACAAACCATTCTTAATAATAAGATTCAATGCTTGATCACGGAAGCCTTGTTTATTTCATAATGCAAAATGCAATTAGTCTGTCTCCAAAAGTCCTTGAATCTTTAACAAATGACCATCCAGGGACTGCCCCACCTGGGAATCCGTCCCATAAACAACCACCAAACCCAGATATTATTGCTGATGCCAACAAGATTTTGCTGACTGGAGCCTGATATAGGTGTCTCCTGAGAGGCTCTGCCAGTGCCTGGCAAATACAGAAGTGTATGCTCACAGTCATCCATTGGACAGAGCACAGGGTCCCTAATTAAGGAGCTAGAGAAAGTACCCAAGGAGCTAAAGGGGTCTGCAACCCTATAGGAGGAACAACAATATGAACTAACCAGTACCCCCAGAGTTCCCTGAGACTAAACCACCAATCAAAGAAAACACATGGTGGGACTTGTGTCTCTAGCTGCATATGTAGCAGAAGATGGCCTGGTCGGTCATCAATGGGAGGAGAGGCCCTTGATCCTGTGAAGGTTCTATGCCCCAGTATAGGGGAATACCAGGGCCAGTACACAAGAGTGGGTAGGTTGGGGAGCAGGTGGAGGGGGGAGGGGATAGGGGATTTTCGAAGGGAAAACTAGGAAAGGGGATAACATTTGAAATGTAAATAAAGAAAATATCTAATTAAAAAATATATATGTACATTATACAAACATTGCATATATACATACTTTATTTCAAATAGTATTAAATATAAGTATTAACTGTATGTTCATATATAAAAAATGCCTATATATATATATATATATATATATATATATATATATATATATA
>NC_034592.1:131960740-131982787 GCF_900095145.1 Mus pahari | reverse complement strand
ATATATATATATATATGTTAAAAAGAAAAAAAGTGCTACATCTCTTCTGAGACTCAACACAAATTCTTGACTGGAAATACCGTTAAAAGAAAAATTCAAGTTACAAAGTTTGAATGTAAAATGGAACAAAATAAACATTCACATGTCATGATAGCAAGGAAAAACGGACACCTGGCAAAGCAAATACCAAACCCTTTAACCCCATAGCTCATGGTAGAAGCATCTATAATCCTAATGTTTCAGATAGTTCCATTCCTCCAGCTCCACGGTTTGTAACACGCTTAGCCTCTCTTGAGCCAGTTCCACTCTACACCTGCAGCTCTCTTTGGCAGCTGTCCTCACATCTCCAGACATCTGGGCCTTCTCTCTATATATAAATTTTGGCATCTTTTATTTATGTACACATAGTTAATACTTATACATATATTTAATACTATTTCAAATAAAAATACAAATATTTTATTGCATATACATATTTTATGTATTGCAATATTTGTATAATATACTATACATAATATTATAATTATATAAATATTATATGTTCCAAACACTATTAAGAGAAAAACAGAAGTCTCTGTTAACAGTTAGTGGTAAATGAAGATGTTCAGAAAGGAGACTATTACTAGAAGTAGGAACTGCGTATAATCATGAAGGATGAACATCAAAATAGCAAGCCTGAAGGTGCATTGCTGAGCAAGCATTTAAAGTTCCAGATGGAAGGAGGGGGAAAAGTCCATAGTCACAGCTGGAGTCCTCATCTTTTCACAAATGCTACATTAACGAGATGGAAACTCAATAGATATAAAGGAGCGGTTAAAAACACGTCAAGCAGTGGGAAGAAATGATTCACTCAAGAGTAGTGAAATATAAATTTTTCCTGGGAGTTCACAGAACATTTACAAAGATAAACTACATCTTTGACTCTAAAATAATCTTGTATAAATTCAAGAGTTAAAACCTTACAGTATCTATTGTTCTTTGATTACAATGAAATCATGTTAGGTATAAATAACAGATGATGAAAAAATCTCTCAACAATGACAACTAAATAATGTATTTCTTAAATAATTCAGGGCTTCAAAGTAGTTTCAAAGTAAACACTGAACTAAACCATAACACTACAATACCAGAGAAGCAACAGAGCAGGGATGGAGGGGAAATTTCCAGAATAAAATTCAAGCAATAGAAAGAAAACCCTTAAATCAGCTTTTCAAGTGCTCACATCCAATATCAAGAGAAGTAAAAATTAAATAAACAATCAGAATGACAGCAGAAACAGATGAATACAAAACAGAAACAAAATAAAGGATATAGAAAAATCAATGTGGGTATTTGAAAGTATTGGTAAATTTGATTAACATTGAGCCAGAATTAAAGGGCAAAAATAAAATATGAGACAAAATTCATCACTGAAAAGAATGTGATAAGATTATTGCTACCACCTTGGTAGCAAAAGGATAATACCAGAAACAATAAATTTGACATCTAGAGGAAACGGATTCCTTCTGAAGCAAAGGCTTTAACTCGCCCAATTGAAAACAATTGAATTTATAATTTAAACATTTCCCAAATTATATCTCTGGCTACACATGGCTTTTTTGAAGAATTTTATCAAAGGCTTATTATTGATTCTAATTTTTCATTACCTCTTTCAGAAAGTATGAAAAGGGAGCACTTCCCAACTCACTGAATGAACTTAATATTACTATGGTATGGAGGGGAAAACCGGAACGGGTATAACATTTCAAATGTAAAAAAATAAAATAACCAATAAAAATTTAAAAATAAAATATAAACAAATCAATTGTAGTACCAAAGAATATAACTAAAAGAATATATAAGGCTTCTAACTACTGTCATTGGATATAGCGGTCTACTCTTGGACATTCATCTTGGAAAAAATGAAAACTTAAGTGGGCATAAAATCAACCTTTGTATAAATTCTTGTAGCATCCTTAATCTCAATGTTTTACTGGGAACCCTGTGGTTGAATTAGGGAAAGATTGAGGAGGACAAGGAGTGTGACCACATAGGAAGACCAGCAATCCTGACTAACCTGGAGCCTGAGATCTCTCAGACATTGAGCCACCAACCAGGCAGCATTCACCAGCTGATATGAGGCCCCAGGGACATATACAGCAGAGGACTGCCTGGTCTGGCCTCAATGGGAAAAAAAATGCACCTAACTAACCCTTGACCTGAGGCCCCAGGGAGTGGGGAGGCCTAGCAAGTTTTGGGGGATGGGGAATGTGGGGGGACATCCTTTTGGAGACAGTGGGGAGGAGGAACAGGATGAGGAACTGTGGGAGTGTGGACAGGGATAGAGATAATGACTGGACTGTAAAAAAATAAAAGTAGTTTTTCCTTGGTTTTACTTTAACCATTGTAAAGAATGCTGGGGAACTCCTTCAGAGCTATCAGATTCCTTGAGAATTTTTTCACTTTCTTCTTCTCCCCATAGAATATAATTTGGTTGTCTTACCATGAGGTAAGCAGATTTAGCAGTGTGTTTTAAAAATGCATTTTTTTCCTTTTATCTTCTCTTGGCTATGAAAATTCTGAAATGCTGATTTTAATTTTATTTTTCTTTGATTGAAATTTGGAATTTTTTCAAATATCACTGAAAAGAAGATCATAGATGAGGTCATTTCTTTACATATTAATATGAAAATGTAGTCTCATTTAAACAAATTTCTACCTTTGCTGGGTAACTGGGATAGGAAGAGATATATTTGTACTGCCAGCTCTTCACATTAATTAAATATTCTAATTTCCTTGTTTTAAGTCATATTTCAAATAAAGTAGTTTGGTATTTTCTGCAAATACTTCCCATTTTAAGATTTGGGGGAAAAAGGAACAGGTAGATTGCTAATTCTAACATAGAAAAGGCTTGTAGGGGCAGACTCCGGATGGTCCTTCCTTCCATCTCAGCTCTGAACTTTGTCTATATAACTCCTTCCATGGGTATTTCATTCCCCATTCTAAGAAGGAATGAAGCCCACACACAACCACCAAACCCAGACACTATTGTGTACGCCAGAAAGATTTTGCTGGCAGGACCCTGATATGGCTATTTTTTGTGAGGCTATGCCAGTGCCTGGCAAATACAGAAGTGGATGCTCACGGTCATCTATTGGATGGAACACGGGGTCCCTAATGAAGGTGCTAGAGAAAGTACCCAAGGAGCTGAAGGAGTCTGCAACCCTATAGGAGGAACAACAATATGAACTAACCAGTATCCCCCAGAGCTGTGTCTCTAGTTGCATATGTAGCAGAGGATGGCCTAGTAGGCCATCGATGGGAGGAGAGGTCCTTGGTCTTGTGAAGATCATATGCCTCAGTACAGGGGAATGCCAGAGCCAGGAGACTTAGTGGGTGGTTTGGGGAGCAGGGCCGGGGAGGGTATAGGGGACTTTCGGTATAGCACTTGAAATGTAAATGAAGAAAATATCTAATAAAAAAAGAAAAGACTTATAGATGGTACATTTTAGAATGTTAATTTTAATCATATCTTGTATATATTCCATATTTTGTGAATATAATGGGATTTTAAGAAGTATAATGTGAAATTCTAGAAATGGAGTTTTCAACCAGACAGAGAACAAACCCCTTCTAGCCCCTTCATCTCTCTCTTTCTCTCTCTCTCTCTCTCTCTCTCTCTCTCTCTCTCTCTCTCTCTGTGTGTGTGTGTGTGTGTGTGTGTGTGTGTGNTGTGTGTGTGTGTGTGTGTGTGTGTGTGTGTGTGTAGAGAGAAAGTCAAGGTCCAATAGAAATTCTTATCTCACTACTAACATCAAGATTTCTTTTTGTTGTTGTTGTTGTTGTTGTTGTTGTTGTTTTTGAGACAGGGTTTTTTGTTGTTGTTTTGGGTTTTTGTTTGTTTGTTTGAGACAGGGTGAGATTTCTTATCTAATATTAAATCCTGACTTATTCCATACTAGTAGTGGAAAATATTAAGTATAATTTATAATTTCTGGGCATTTATTAAGCATAAAACTATTTTCTGTAAAAGTAGACAAAATTATATAGAATAATTGGAGAGAAATGAACTACTTTGATTCCTTAATTTGACTTGAAGATACTCATAATTATTTGAAATAGTTCAGAACTGGCTCATAAAAGAACTAAAATCAAAAACAAAAACAAAAAACAACAGCAAAAAAAAAAAAAAACAAAAACCAACCAACCAACCAAAAACCAAAAAACAAACCTTGTTTCATCCTGTCTTTTTACTCTCTTTCAGTCATTGATCGAAATATGTATTTTGGGGACCAAATATGTTCCAGAGACATTGTCCTCAGGAAGAATTGTGAGTCTGATTTTATGTTTCACTGTTTTTTTGTGTACCCAGGAGATACTTTTTGACCATTTGAGGAACGCATTGGAGACGGATGGTGGCATGGGTCAAGGAATTTTAAAAGATCTCCTCAACTTATTTTTATCATCAAGGTAGTGGGTAGAAATTAGCTTCCACTGATTTTGCTTGCCTGCTTTGATGAATTGTTTTGTTCTCCCTATGAATTCCCATTTGTAAAATCTGAATAGCTATATGAGTATCCTCTATATGAATATCTCTTTAGGCATATCTAATGACATAGTCATCTCTAATAATTTAAAGGTTAGCATTAACACTTTAAATTAATTTTCAGGACTAGATATAACATAACTTTCTACCATTGCTGTAAGAAGGGTTGAGAATAAGTTATTCCATTAAGGTGGTTATAATTTGTGCTGTGAAAGATCAAACAAGTTCTTTGATTAAAATTATTACATTTCTGTGATGATTGCATTTTCCTAAAAATGGGCAAGGAAAAGAGACATGACTGGGAAATATAGTTAGTAACAGGAGAAGATTTAAACTAAACAAGAGCCGTGCCTTAATGCACAAAATGACATTTAGACTTCAGCATTATCTTAAGACTTAAGACTTCTGCAGGGCTAACAGATTATTTGTCATATGCTTTAAAGATACTATTCAGTATCTGCCTGTATATTTAGATGTCAGAAATAGTTCTGTACTACATTCCATTATATAGTTGGGAAATAATAATACATTGTCCTTTAAAAATTATTGGTTCCAGAAGACAAAACTACTTTGACCTGATAGATAATGTGAAAAACTTCACTTCTCCAAGTGAAATTTTTCCATATGTAATGTACCCTTCAAAAACAGTAAATGCCATGTGTACTCAAGCCCTTAATCCCAGAACTCAAGGGATAGAGGTATATTTCTGTGGCTGGAGTCAACCTGAGCTACCACAAGAGTTCTGGGCCAGACAGGACTATTTCATGAGACTCTTCTCAAACAAAACAAAACTAAAACCATTCGTCTTTCCTATGACGATATTTTTGACATACTTTGCAGTGTCATCACAACTGTTTCTTTCAGTGGCTTCTTCCTAGTTGCCACCTCTCCTTACCTCTGTTCCTCTTCATGAATGTTTTGTGATCCCCTAAGATCACATACTGAAGCTTGTGATACATGTGCTTCTCTTTCTTCTTTCAACTCTGTTAAACTGACACCATCTACTGAATACTGACAGAATACTATTCCAAGAAAATGATCATGTTCTAGTGCCAGAAACCTATAGACATGTACAGGGTAATCAACTTTATGAATAGTATTAAGTTTTGCATCAGCTGACCTCAATTTAGGGAACACAGTCTGGATTATCTATGTGACCTGAACATTAGCAGAAGGGTCCTCAGCAGTAGAAGGAGTAGGTAGAAGATAATCAGATGATTATACGACAGTGGGGGAAAGATAAGGCTGTGGGAGATACAATAAAGGTAGTATTGAAAACAGAACAGGACTACGGGTGAAGTAAAGAAGCAGGCTTCTAGAAGTTGGACAGGACAACACAGCACATTCTATCCTAGGAGTTGCAAGAATTTTAGCTCATGGAGTATGTCTCAGGGTTCTAGCCTGCACAGACCTTGTATAGTCAATGTGCTCAGTTTGTTACAGCAATGACCAAACAAAAACATCATTCTTCACATTCCAGCTTAAATAACTACTTCTAATTTTCCTCTATTAAACTTTTCATTTGTACAGTACTTATCCCTTTTAATATAGTAAGGCACAGAAAAGAACAACCACAGTTCCAATAGGTCATTTGCAGTTTTTTTCTAATTGTATGTTAGCTCCCAGAACATCTTCCCAACCTGTAATTGTGTTGGAAAAACTTCAGTTAATTAAAGGGATGGATACCATTGATAAGGATATTAGAAGGCCTGTCTCGTTTCTATACATCTCAATTACAGTGGCTGAGTAAACAGTCTCTCCTGCCTTGTGCACCAGGTGGTACTGCACTCCAGTATCCCCCAAGGACCAGGGTGAGGATACTTTGGAAGTAAACCTTTGAAACTGTGAGGAAAAACAAGCCTTTCCTGTGAGATGACTATGTTGGCTACTTATTTCCCAGTAATAGAATATTTAGCAACATGTAAAAACTATTATGCTATATTGGTAGGTGGTTCACGTGTCATCCTTAACCAGAAGTCTACTTATCTCTGGAGCAAGATAAAGTGCTGGCGTAGAATAAAAAAATCGCAGTAAGTGGCAACTAATCAAAACAATATAATTAATGAGTTTAAAAATCTAATGTTTAAGTGTATGTATTTAAAGTCATATGATTCTTTACAACAGCAATAATACTTGATGAAATAGAATAATAATGATTATAAACCAATTCAGTCTTCTGTGCAATGTACAATGTACTGTTCGATTTTTTTTTTTCCTCTAAGAAATAACAACAAATTCTCAGATGATCTCTATTTCGGACAGTGACAAAACAATTGCTCTTCAATGATCTCATGATGGGTTTGAAAAGCTAAGATTAATAAATGAATATGTTGACAGTCAGAAAAACAAAGAAGACAAAAAAAAAAAAAAAAAAGCAAAGAAAGCAAGCAGAGCATTCAAGAGAAGCGAACCAGTCAGCAGAGCCCCTCCCTAGCCGGTGCGTTTGATTCTGCTTCCAAATTCCTGATTTCTTTGAGTTCCTCTCTTAACTTTCTTCAATGATGAACTACTATGTGAAGGTGTGAGCCAAATAGGCCCTTTTGTCCCCTCCCCCAAATTGGAAATAATCTAGGTCTCATCTAATGGACAAATATTAAAACTCTGGTTAGATGATCAGTTTTTGAAGCAACCTAAAAATCTTAGGTAAAATACCCAACTACAAATATTCTAGATTGTTTAATTTTATCTGTATAATATTCTTAAAACAACAATATAGAAATGAAAATCAGAGTGCATTGTGGAAGGTGGAGGAGGGTTTTGGAGGAAAATAAGCAGTGTTGTTCTGTACACAGGCAACATAGGGGCCCTGGTGTGTGAATGCATTGATTGCATAGCCTTGTTATGAGACTATATTATAGTTTTAGAAGGAAACAGACCAAAAGGTGCTTGAGAGGATGTATCTTGAGCTACTTATCACAAATGTCTGTATAGAGGTAAGAGACCAATCTCTGTCACAGAGACATATGGGATTAATAAAGCAACAGCAATGTGGAGTGAGAGAGAAAGGACAGAGGTGGAGTTCAATTTATAGCATAGCACACTTGTTGGAATTTATAAACAATGAACAAAGTGGGAGAACTAAGCAGATCATCACTAAGAGAAAACACCATGTATGAGGAAAGATTCTTACCAGACCCAATCAAACAGGGTGTTTATTGAAGACAGATTAAGTAATCAGACACCATATAGGGATGGATGGAGGTGATGGCTCTGCATCAATTTTGAGGGAGATCAGTTATTAGGAAGAGGAATTTGTAGACTGACGAACAAGAGATGTGCAAAGATGAATTTTCTAAGGAAGTGCACACAAGACCTAGTGAAGTTTCAGTTAATGCCTGATCCAGCAGAAACGCAGGGTGCCAAAAACATCCAAAGAGACTTATTCCTGGGCTCTGAATTTATTTCCTTTCTTTCCCCCTCACCCTGCTTTTCCTTTTTTCCTTTGTAATGATGGGCATAATTTCTGTTGTTTGTTTTTCACTCTGACAAGCTCTGAAATAAAACAATACAGGGCCAGAGATATTTCTTGGAGAAATGTCAACTTGAAATTCAGTCTTCTTTGAAGCTTTGGTTTTGAGGCAATGTACTATCCTTCCTTACCCTTTAGGTTTCCTCCACTTGTTTGTGGATGTAATCTAGCTGCTCATCATCCAGGATTTCTGTGCAGGCTGATTTATCCACTGTCCTGGAGCTCTGTTTGGGGCCTAGACTGTGATGAGAGAAAATGACAAAGCTTGTGATATATATTGCTTCTCTGTTTTCCTAAGAAAGCCACTGACAGTCCACCTGTTTCTTGGATCTATTGTCCACTGTAAGACCTGGAGTGAATGATGATTTGTGTAAGAGATAGTATCTTTGCCTTTGCAATGGCAGGAGCAGTAAGCATCATTATATTCTATGTACTTTCCTGAAATGGAAAGAAAGTGAATATGCCATAAACACTTGTACAGGATCTTACGATGGGACCGAGGGAACTTCCCATGTCACAGCTCAAGTCTTGATCGTGTTAATGTCTTGTCAGGTTCCTTCTTGAAAAATACAGTCTAGGGCTGGCTTCCAAGAGTATGAAAATACTCTTGGGATTAACTTCTTTGTGACATCCTTTAATATTAATTTTGTCTAATAAAAATATGGAAGACAAAATTAAGTCAACTGCAAGCCCAGCCCGCCTTGGGGAAAAAAAATCTTCATTCAAAAGTATCCTGTGTCTCATTTGCACACCAACTTCCTTCCCTACACAGCTCCTACCCCCCTTTCACTCGGGACAGAAGGCAGAAAATTTCAATTCTCATCCAAGAAGAAAACTGCCCTGGTGACATTCCGATAGCAGGGGATGCCAGAACTCCCTCCTGAGTGTCACAAACTCTGACCTGAGCTGTTGCCCACTTGCCTCTGCTGTAGTCTGGGCCACATGGCCTCCTCAGCCTGTCTATGCAGTGGTGATGAGAACACACTGTTAACATAGGTGACAGTCATCATTTCCCATGGGTATGGCACCAGCTGTGAGGAGGCTGACTCAATATCCTCCAGGCTTACAGATGGGAAAACCAGTGCTCACCAATATCACTAAGGTTATTCTTTAATAAACTCAGTTAGAAATACATAGAAATGCACAAAATCCAATTAATAGAGCTTTGCCCTTTATGTTCACTATGACCAGAAATTCTATTTTGCTACTTGCTACACAATCAGTGATTTAATTACCTCATATAGAACTCAATTGCTTCATTAGAAAGTTAAAGAAGCTGAATTTATCATTTTTAAACAGCATAAGTTATTTCTTAAGAGCAATGTCCCCTCCAGGGACACTGTTTAGAGCTGATATTAGTGGATTAGTTACTCTTAGGCCCACTTGGGTCCAGCCACTGTCCCATTCCCCTAAACAAACTGTTACTTTTTCTTTGTGCCTTACAGACAGTTCTTCAAAAAAGACTTTGAACATTCCCTAATTGTATTATTCAAGGTTTCTTTGATAAATGAAACTATCCCTAATGTAATTATCTCTCTATAAACGGTCTGAAATTTATCCCAGAGTGCCAGGTATTAGTGCCATATACCTAGCATAGAGTGTGGGCATCAGCAGCTCTTAAGGCACCTGCAAAAGCTTTTTTTCTGCTAAGCAGATCTGACCACCACAGTCCTAGCTTAGTGACTTTTAGGTGCTATGCTTTGTTCTCCTTGATATTCAGGCACATGCATGCTTCTGAATTTAGATAACAGTTCCCCTGTTCACTATGACTCCCTCCCTGGCTAATAGTCTTTGGACACCGTTTCTCAGCAACACTGACTAGGTTTTGCTGACATATAACACATTTCAATGAAGCAAATGCATTGAGTCTAAAAAAGAACCCATTGTGGAGGTAACATATAAAAATCAACTGAATAGGACTTAATATTTGCGTATGTGCCTGTTTTGAAGTAGGCATTCCCATTTCAAATATGTTGCCAGCTGTTATCCCATTTGTTGACACTTCTGTGGAGCCGGATGCTCACAAGTTCTCAGGTAGCAGTTACTTAGTAGTTACTGGACATGAAATACATGCTTTGGGAATGATGCCCTCCCTGAGAGGCTAAATATAATTTCTATAAGGATACTCACAGGGTAGCTCTTCTCCAAGACTGTTACTTACTGAATATCAAGATCTTCTCTTTTGTTCTTATTCATGGCAGTACAGAGAGGTTGGCACATTTCCTGTATAGATGGAGGATTGAATCCCAACTGGGCAGGTCAAGAAAGATCTTGACCTTTAGTGATCCAGTGCCCTTTATTTATACATTTCACTAATCACTTCAAAATGTGGCTTGAACTTGAGACAAAAGTCAGAGATTGGGGTCATAGGTCATAGGTGTATCATGTTTTCTGTCGTTTTTGTTTTGTTTTGTTTTTTGATTTTTTTGTTTTTTTTTTTCTAGACAGAGTTTCTCTGTGTAGCCCTAGCTGTCCTGGAACTCACTCTGTAGACCAGGCTGGTCTTGAACTCAGAAATCCACCTGCCTTTGCCTCCCAAGTGTTGGGATTAAAAGCATGTGCTACCACTGCCCGGCATGCATCATGTTTTTATTTGGAATTCTGAGAAGTTTGAGAATTTAGGTTAAACCTGGCTCTCCTGTCAAGACATGTTTAACCCAGTGAAATGTTAGAACACATTTTATTTGCAAATCAGTGGTATTACTTTCTCCATATTTAGACATGTAGTCCTTGGGCTTCCACTTACATTCTTGATCCTTTACACATTAGGTTCTGATTAGAACTTAGCTTGATGGGTGGAAGCCCAGTACTCCAACTGCTGTATTTAGAGCAACCCATTCAGTGAATCAGAAAGGTGTGTAGAGAACTGGAAACAATCTGGCTTCGAAGCAAGGGGCCAGTGTTCTTGCTGTTGATGTATATAACTATGGGCAATGATTTTACATACCCTACTGATCTCTTTTCAGGCCAACAGAAAGCAAAAACATCTACCTACATTGGAATAAGTTTCCCAGCGACTTGGGGGCCCTTAAGACACCACCTTCTCTCCTGGCAGTGAGGTGGAAAGAAGCAAACTGAAAAAGAGAGAAGTAAACAGAGGTTTAGTACTTGCTGGATATAAACTTCAGTCTTGCCACTTGGAAACTCCAACTTCACAACAAACCTATTTCTTACCTTTTGAGGCCACACGATGGGGCCCTGCAATAAACTGTGTTGGTCAGTTTGACCTAAGGATGGACTGTAATACTCAATTTCAAATGAGGACATCAGGCAAAATGACTCTTGGAGAGATAACCGAGGGGCTTGACCGCTGCTTAGATGTGTTCTCTTTATCTAATAGCTTACTCCACACATACTGCACAGGCACAAAGGAGGCATGTAATCTGCTCTTAAAGCAGATCACTACAAACAGAATGTGCCATCGTTTGGCAGGAATTTCTAAAATAGATGAAGTGCAAACTAACCAGAAAAAACTTAAAAGGTTCTGAGACTAGGCTTGCATTGATAAAGGGAGACTAGCTACAAACAAACAAACAAACAAACAAACAAAAAGAATGTAGGTGGATGACAGACTTACAAGGTTGCATGACAAGAAATACTTGGACTTTGTGTGATCTGAGGCCCTTCCTTCACAGATAGACACTATCCAAATAGGAATCTTTTGTCTTTGTCTTTCTAGAATGTTATAATAGAATAGAATTCTCTTTACTATGTAACTTGTATAAAAATATTTCTCATCATTCTGGAAACTACAAAAACCCAAACACATGGCATATCTGGACAGAGCTTTCTTGCTCTGTCATGTTGTAACCCACAATATCACTAGAGGTGCAGAGCAAATGTGCTAGCCCATCTCTTTCCATTCTCACAAATCCACTGCCAGTACCATCATGGAAACTCTATTCCCGAGGTCCATTTAATTCTACTTACTTTCTAAAGGTCCTTCCTAAAAATACCATGGATATATAGATTACAATCTCACCACAATGAATTTTAGGGGATTGTTTATTTGTATTTATTTCACTTGTATCTGTGCCACATTTTTCATTATCTAGTCACATGGCCTCACTTACTTTACCTTGAAAATCCCATAGTAAATAAGGAGTAGTAGCCTGTGGGAGCTCTACTTCCCGGTGTAGCAATAATGATCCGAGGATGAAAAAGTAAATGGAGGTGCATCTGGAAGCAAAGCAGACAGACAGGCTCATTGTGCTGCCCATAGCAGCAGACGGTCTGAACACCTCACATCACTTTTCAAAGTAGACTCTCTTTTTATGATCTCCACATTAAGTTAAGAAACTCCATAGAAACGTCAAAGGTAGGAGAACATGAAATTAACCCATCTAAAGGGCAATGAGATTGGCAATTACTGTTTAATAAGTGAAAGCAGCTGCTGTCACCTCCTGCTTTGCTTGCTTCATTTTGGTGTCTGTGATGATAATGACTTTTTGCCATTTCCCAAACTAGCAGGCCATAGAAGGCCTTGATTCATAAGTGGTAGGCAGCAGGAGCTTCGGGAGATCTCAGTTTCTTGGGTTGGCAGTTGTCAGACTGATTTTCAAAAGAGACTTGTCTACTGAGTCAATTAAGTGATGAAAGCCCCCAAACCAAGAAAATGGACCGGTAATGGATATACTGGGACTGATGTAGATAGTTAAGATCCAAGCAAAGCACATATTGTAGTTCGCTGGAGACTAGAACACAGGGCTACTGGACGAATCCACAACAGAATGAAGTGCATTGAATTATTGGCTTAGATTCTACAGTTCTGTCAATACTCTTTGCCATGTGACACTAAAGCTCCTCTTGTTAAAGAGATTAGAGTTTTCATCCATGCACTTATATTCATTTAGATGACTCTTCATCTAGTGGGATTTAAAGGGGAGTGACAGTGTGCGTATTCACAGCATGATTCAACTCAGCCCAGAGATTAGGTTAGAACTGCCTGTTTTGTAACTTTGTTCATTTTTTGTTGTTCTTGCTGTTAAAATTCATGCTTCATTACAGGGTGAAAACACACTGTGCTGGTGCATGAAGAATGATAAACAGGTAAGCCAGGGCCATGCCAGATAATCTTCAATGCAATGTAAAGTAGAACTCTCACAGCTGCTATAGTCTAATGCAAAGTCTCTTGGCCAAAACAGGTTACATCAGTCAGTCCCCAGCTGCCCCCATACTGAGCAATAATAAGTAACCCTTGCCTTAGGATGCTGAAGTTTGGAATTGTTTATTGTATAGTGGCATGGTAGTCTGCAGTAGGACTACTTTAGAATTTTCGGTTGAATGCTCATGTTTTGTTCATGATTTTCCAAGTATCATTTGGGAGGAGATGGTGTGTTAACAAATCAAGTGGGCAACTGAAACATCTCACCAATATTATATTGAAAGTATTCTCTCAGACATAACCACACTGTGTAAGAAACTCAAATGAACTGTGAGTATTAAGTTCTTGGACAGACGCTTATGAAGTTAGTTCATTTTTAATTTAGCCTCCTGAGTTATGCTAATTTTCCATGCTGATGGTATAGATAAGGCACTCTTCGAAGTAGTTCATTTGGAGTCCTGAATAACTGTCCCTGCATATTAAAGGAGTGATTCACCATCTATCCTTTGGAATATTCTAGTTGTTTTCTTTTTGTTTTAACTTTGGCTTACATCCAATCACTTTAAGTAGATACCATTAGCTTTAATGTTCTTAGTAAGTAAAAGTCATCCTAAATTTTGCCCTTGGTACACCAGCCCTAATGATTCCAATGGGGATCAAGACAATATAAGCTCTCTATACACCAGGATGCCAAGGAGACATAGTTAAAAAAAAAATCCTGTCATCAACCTAAGAAGTTCTCTTCTTTCAGGACTTCCACTCAAGTAAAGCCATAACCTGCCTTGATGGAATATTGGAGGAAAGAATTTCAAGAGGTGTCAGAATACAGTTAGTGAATTCATCATGATAACGGAGAGAACACATGTTAGATTAAAGTATGGACATTTAGAGAGAGAGGTGGGTCTGTGTTCTGCCTCACGGCTTGGATGTGCGGATGCTGTTTGGCCAGATAATTCGGGGAGGTGCTAGGCTATATTACTTCCTTAGAATCGTAGACTTGTGGAACACTGGCACCCACTGAGTGTAGCAGAATGAAGCCTAAGATGGGGCACCCAGCCAATGTGAGATATGGTGCGGTCTGAGGCCACGTTTGGGGATCCCACACTCTCAGGCATCCAGATGTTGCTGGGAACCATGAGGAATTGAGAATGAGGGAGCATGTAAGTCACTGACAAGTCCGGGGCTGGGGGAGATGGGGAATCTCACAGTTAAACAGTTAGATTCTTGTGTGTGGATGGGCCTTCTGTGTGAGACTTAGGCGGCCTGGCTCTGTATGATGAAGGCTTCCCCTCATGGCTCACATTGATTCTTGATGAGAGAGACAGTCTTTGTTTGTTCAAACTATTTAGTCATAATAAATGGATGCATACAACTTACTCAGCGTGGAGAAGAGATTAAATACCCTTTTCAGGAAAGAATGTCCAGGAAGAGAAGCTTATTGGCTAAACCCTCGGGGCTGGCCCATCTAGATAACACATTAGCATGGACAACTTTGTGCTTTGTGCTGTTTGACTTGTCAGGATCCTCATGTGGTGTCATGGTCATGTCTTTCAGGATAGGACTGGGTTAGGAGTAGATGAAATACCTATTGTTCCGAGATATGAGAATTGCTGAGGTTTCAGAGTCTACTCTGTGTTTGTCACAGTTCCACTTGTCCTACAGAGAGACTTGTTTAGGAACATTATAGTAGTCACACACACATACAAACACACACACATACAGAGAGAGAGAGAGAGAGAGAGAGAGAGAGAGAGAGAGAGAGATGCTTAGGGATCCTTAAATTAGGGGTGTGTGTGTGTGTGTGTGTGTGTGTACATATATGATCCTGTGGCTTTTAAAGTTATATTTCACAAAAGATGTAAACTGCTAAAAATAAGGCAATTCCAAGTAAAGTTTAAAATTATGTAACATGAATGAACTGACTCATTTTTCTTAATGATTTTCTTTTCATAAATGAAATTTAAGGTGGTTTAATAAGGTACAAGTTTAGGTTTAGCAGTGAGAAAGTACTAACACAGTACAACTCAAGAGCTTGTTGTAGATGTTCTGACCCTAAGTCTACAGAACTCACTGTTTCAAAACACTCCTGTCTGTGATATGCTTAGGGGAACACGCATCCTCTCTCTGGGCAATTTTGGCTTTTTCATTTGTAGTAAATGAAGTTTCTGTACTCTTAGTGAGAAGTAAAATTAAAGTAGATTTCAGAGTGAGGTGTTTCTTTTCCTTTTTATGCCTCCCAATCTTCTATCTTGTCTCACATCTACTGAAGGAAATACGACAACATACATGTGGTAGGGGACCAGAGATTTAGAATGAGTGAGGCTATTCAAGAACTCATGTAAAGACTCATGGTAGGTATTGATCCTTCAACAAAATTGCTGCTCAGTGTCCTCCATGCTCTGGTCACAGTTTATATTAAGAAAGGCCACAGATCTACAGATCAATATACACAAGAGAAGTAGCATTATGGAAGTTCCCTACAACAAACAATTTTCCTTAGGCCATTCTGTATGGGTGTAACAGAATACCTAAGGCTCAATAATTTATAAAGAACATAGATTCATTTGTTCACTTTTCTGGAAACTGGGAAGTTGAAGATGAAGGTGCTGAATCTGATGACTGGCCGCCTAGAAGACAAAGGCTGACAGCTGTAATAGCGTTGTTTTTCCCCAAGTCACACATTCATGGGCATCATTGAACAACATTGTTATGTGTTCTGGTTTCACTTCTGTTGCTGTGATAAACTATCCTGACAAAGAGCAAGGGAAGGAAGGAAGAAGAAAATGTTTATTCAGATTACAGTTGCAGGTTACATTTCATTATGGTGGGGGAATTAAGGCAGAAACTTAAGGCATCACATTTACTACCAAGAGCAGAAAGAGTAAGTGCATAGACCTTACTTGTTACTTGACGTCAGCTAGCTTTCTACTCTCTCACGTTTTTCAGGACCCAATGCCTAGGGAATAGTATTGAGTACAGTGATCTCTTCTTCATACATCAATTTACAGTCAAGTCACACCCTTCTCACATAAGACATTCCATAGGCCAATCTGGCTTCAGGAAGACTGTTGCCATGCAATTTAAAGTTCTATCAGGGTGACAGTTAAGGCTACCCAGCCCACGGTAGTGACCTACAAAATACTTTGCACTTCAACCATAGAAATAGGATAAAATAAAATAAAGCAAGATAAAAGAATAAAATGCTAGCTAGGTCTGTGGTAGTCAATGGTAGTGAAGCTGTTAACAGTTCTTTCTAGAAAGGAAGGGTGAAGGTCAGAAGACCTTCACCTGAGGTTCCAGTCATAGCTCCATCTCCTCACAGCTGCAGAGGTGAAAGGTTGACTGTGGGGATAGAGATCGCAGTAATGCTGGGTCTGTGAGTCACCTTTATTTGGAGCAAGCATTTTGATGATGTGGCTGCCTTTAAGTTGCTTATGCCCCTGCTATAAACCTCTCATCTATACCCGTGTATGTAATTCTAATTAGTTCATTGGGATTGTCAAATAGATTTTGGAGGGTTTTACATTGTTCTTTTCTTGGTTTTCTATCTAGAGTAAGGAAAACATTGTTTACATCTTCTCAGAGGAAGTCATAGAACAGATCCCCAACTTATGAATGTGGGAGACACCTGCAGATCATCATACACTTGCAGCATTAGCAATGACACAGAGAGTAGAGGGCTCCGCACTAGAAAAAAAATGCAGGGCACTCCAAGAAATTGCAACCATAACTTCTGCCAGTTGTGTTGGGTCCCTGTCTCAGCTTTCCTTACTTATCCACACTCACCACACTCATCTCTGTCTCGTCAAACTTCTCATATTAACTGGAAATTCCCCTTTAAAAAGCAAATCTACTTATCTATGTGTTCTATTTTGAATATGATGCAAAGGGAGTTTTATGGCTGTGTATGCATGATGAGACCAGAGGACAACTTGTGGGAGTTAGTTTTCTCCTTTAACAATGCTGATTTTGTATACCAATTTCAGATAATCAGGTATTTAGATCTCTCCTGCCCTTCCATGTATGCATACTTCTGCATGTCCCATGTTACAAAAACTCCAATCATCAAACTTGATCTATTCATTCATGGCACATTGTTTGCTTAGTCATGCTGGTAGGTGTCATCTGCAGACTTGAGCACCAGTCATACCTACTTCCTTCTCAACCATCTTTAAGACCCCTCAAATAAAGCAATCAACATGATAGAACTTTAATGGGTTTGTCTAAAACATTGTCATCAGCATTTGGCTAAATGATTCACCTCCCTTTTCCTGCTTGGTGTTTCTAGCCATAGTTTCAGACTGAGTGGTTACAGAAGCCCATGAATACCATCTGTGTGATCCAAGTATATTAACAATGAGAGATGTCCTGAGGTTGATCTATGAGAGTGGATTGCATCTGCCATCTATTCTCTAGAAGTTTCCTGGCCTAACCACAGACACTCTGCTTTTCTTTCTTTGAAGACATGTGCTACTTGAAATAACTGCATAAGGAAAATTTCAGTTTCTTTTTATTTATCCAGGTCAAACAATTTTATTTGTGTATCTATCACAAGACAGAGACACAGAGGACCAAGGGTTTGCATTTTGCATGATAATTGGCCTGACATTATAAATCTGGGCTATAGAGAACTGGATGATGTACACAGCAAAGATTAAAGCATGTGCTTTGCTTTTGCAGGTGTCTGTGTTTTACAAATGGAATCTTGGCTATTGTTTCTCCAAATTGGTCATACATTTTTATTCATGAGAAACATGCTCCAGTTCTGACAGCGGAAATTTTTGGTCATTTTTATGGGAATATTGGAGAGCTGCACAGTATGGGCTGCTTCCAAGAATGAAGACAGTACATAAGGGTTTTCATTTCAGATGGTTTTGTCACAAGGATTATTGGAAAATTTAAGGTCAAAGGTCTTACAGAAATCTCCATAACCATTCTGTGTGGCAACCAATGGCTCATAGAGTATTGTCATACAATGACATTCATGGTGAATTTTAGAGTCCAGGTCTCAACTCAGGCTTCAGTTAATAGACAATTTCGTTTAACTCCCCAGTTGGTGTCCTGTGTTAGACAAGGCATTCTGAGGTCCAAGATGTAATATCATACACCTTTCCAAAGGACCTTGCATTAAAGGAAAATGGGAAATACCTGAGAAAGATATCTCAGACTTGGTAAGGTAAGTTTGGATCCAAAGAAGGATAGAAAGGACCCTTATACCAGAGCAGTGTAGGAAGGAGATGAAAGAACTTCAAGAGTGAGGAGAAGCTTGATTATGTCTAGTTGATGACCACAAAGACAGAGCATCTGTGGGCAACAAGGGACTCTGGGAAGTTTCAACAGGCTAGTTACAGTGTGACAGTATCCAACAATTTTAGGGCTTCCTTGGTGGTTGGAAAATCTCACACTGGCTTATGGTATAGGAGAACACAATCAGGATAAGGAACAGAAACACTAAGAGATGATTTGCTTTTAAAAAAATCAAACAAATGGAAGAGCAAGAAGATATAGGTAAGAAGGCAGGTGGCAGCTTCAGAGAAAGGATGGAGCAGTGTGGGAAAAAATATTTAAGAGCTGTCTATCCCTGTAATCCCAGCATCATGAGAGAATCAGGGCCCCTGTGACCCTGAGGCCAACTTTGGAATGAGAACACAAAAAGTACACATGATTTTATTTTTTCAATCCTATCATTAAATTATTATTGAAAATTAAATTTTTGAGGTAAGACTTTGAGAGAGGTCATCATTTTAATGAATAAACATAATTTCTACCAAACACTAATATAGAAGTAGAATTTTGAATTTAGCAAAATATTGAAAATAAAAATATAAACTTTTTTTTAAAAAAAATCTTGTTTTCTCAAAAAGCAAACCCTGGGAGATACCACATGGCTTACAGGGCTAATAGTTTTTAATAAATATGAAAATTAGGTTTGGTTTCTCACATGATAATATTAAGAAATTCCTGGAATATAGATAAAGCACATCTTTGTGAGTGTGTGTGTGGGGGGGGGGGATAGCATCCAACGAGGATTAACAAAGAATCAAATATTACTGTGAATGTCATCCTATGAAGTTGTACCCAAGAACAGAATAAAAAGATAAAAGAGAGAAGGCCAGGTGAATGTTAGTTCTCCTCTAATTCCTGACTCGCCAAGGTGTGATCAAACAGCTTCCTGAACCACAGACAAATGTTGATCCCTGCATCATTTCATCATTGCCATGATGGACTTATATGTGTAAACCATAAGCCAAAATGAGACCCTTCTCACTTAAGTTGCTGCTTGTCAGGTTTTAGTACTGAGACAATTAACTAAAGTCCTTCCTGTGTATGTTATCATTTTTGTATTCTGAATGTAGTCTAATGCTACCCCTAAATGTTTATAACATGATTCTTAATCATGTTGATATTGTTTAGAAATAAAGGAATGTGAATTTTTAAGAATAGTGAAAAGCTGAGATCTTAGGGTTCGTGAAAGTAGGCTTGGGGTCAACAAAGTGTGCAGGCAGGTGATTATAGAAGGCAGATAGCTTACTTTGTAAGCAATGATTATGGGGTCACAAACCCAGAGTCTGGAAGCCCCAACAAGCTAGGCTTGGTCACTACTCACCAAACATTAAGTAGAAGAAGAATGGTGAAAAGTAGAGAGGGGGAAATACACTGAATAGGAACAAAAAGAGGGATCTAGTAACCCCGAGTTTTCCTTTGGGTTGGAGACAGGAGCTCTAGATTTAAATAGAAGATGAATTGAGGCTTTAAATAGAGAAAGAAAATTATGCAAAATGATGTGTATAATTAGGCAATTTTGTACAGGATTTGGCCCCACTGATCCATTGCAGCTACTCTGGTTCAACAAGGTGGTCCTATCCTATGAAGTCTTTATCACCATCATCACTTGAACTGACCAGTTTGATGGGTTCCTACAAGATGATCATTTCTACTCTAGAATGGAGGCTTGTTCTTATAAATCACCACCCATGTGCAAAGCTGTGATTTTGCTTTTGTGTGTGTGTGTGTGTGTGTGTTTGTGTTTGTGTGTGTGTGTGTGTGTGTGTATGTATGTATGTATGTGTATGTGTGCCTGGGTTGTGGGGAGGGGTACAGGAGTTCTGACCTGTGAGGGTCTAGTGTTTCAGGAATACACGATTCAAGAAGAAGGGTTGGGGTCAATTATTTATTTTGATGACTTCGAAGTAAATAGGACAGAGAGACACAAAATGAAAGCAGGAAGAATAGGATTTTAGTCTTCCTTGTGGGTGGGTCCAAATGAGGAGTCAGAACTTTGTAGCAAAGGTAAGTTCTCAGTGCTGGTTTTAGTCTCACTTGCAAATGCACCTAAAAGAGTACATTCGGGTACTGACCAGGAACCATAAGCCTCAGTACTTCCTTACCAGGAAATATCACACTATGAGGTTCTTGGCTAAGATGAGTTTTTTTTTATGAAGAGAAAATGTCCATAGCACAGAGCAGCCTGGACAAGGCATTGGAGGTTTGTCGACAGGGCGTATTTGTTCATGAAGAGACATTTTGTAGTGTGGGTAACTTGTGACAGACTGGGAGTTGAGGATTGTATCTTCCTCTGATTTGAATTCCCACTCTTCATCCATGAATTGGGCTTGCTTAATCCCACCTTATTGTCCAATCCTCAAGATCCAATCCATTCCAACAAATCGTGCTGTTCTGAAACCTGTACTGGGTTAAAATTGGACCTGATTTTATGTTCATAAAACAGATTCAATTTCTGGTGTTAATTTCTTTACACTTGAATGAAAGCTAGTTAACCACAATTGTGGCAATTTCTTTTTAACCTGTTTTCATTAAATCAGAGGTACATTTTACTTTACATATGCCACTGTATCTTTTTACTTGCTTTCTATCTTTTAGCTTACTTGGAAGGCCAGTATTGCTGTGACACTTTGTGGAGTGCATACCTGTCTGGGTTGGACTTCCCACAAGAGAACTGGAGATAAGTGTGAGTGACATGAGTTTACTTTCGAAGGTGTCTAATGACTCATGCTCACAGAATGGGGAAGTGTGTATAGATGGGTTGGAAGCAGAGGAAGAAGAAAGGAGGGAAGGAAGGAAGAGGGGGGAAAGTGTCCACAGAGAATAAAGTGCCAGCTGGGCTCTGTCTCACATCCAAGAATATGGGTGGAATAATCCTACTCCTTTAATGGGCTGGAACCTTCCATAGCAATCCTTAGTCAAAACAAACAAACAAACAAACCCCCTAAAACAAACTAACAACAATCAAAACAAACAAACAAATAAAACAAAACCAATCAAAAACAAATCAAGCCAAACCAAACCAAAATAAAAAATTACCCCATAGACTTGCCTACAAGCTATCTGATGGAGGCATTTTCTTTTCTTTTCTTTTCTTTTTATTTGATATTTTCTTTATTTACATTTCAAGTGCTATCCCGAAAGTTCCCCATACCCTCTCCCCGCCCCTGCTCCCCTACCCACCCACTTCCACTTCTTGGCCCTGGCCTTCCCCTGTGCTGGGTCATATAAAGTTTGCAAGACCAAGGGGCCTCTCTTCCCAATGATGGCCGATTACGCCATCTTCTGCTGCATATGCAACTAGAGACACGAGCTCAGGAGGTACTGGTTAGTTCATATGGCACTGGCATAGGGAGGCATTTTCTAGTTGAGGTTTCCTCTTCTCAGATGTCTCTAGCTTATTTTGAGTAGCCTAAAAACAAACTAGCACATTTCTCTATTTAAATAAGACTTTAAAGTTGTCAATTCCTGAGAACAAGAGAAAGGTGGAGAGCTATCACAGAGCTTATATTGCCTCTCACCTGAAACAATAGAGAAGTCTGTGGGGGGTATTTTCTTTTCTTTTTTTTTCCTATTTTTTTATTATTATTATTTTCTTTATTTACATTTCAAATGCTATCCCGAAAGTTCTCTATAACCCCCCCCCCCCCCCCGCCCCTGCTCCCC
>NC_034592.1:131951298-131960657 GCF_900095145.1 Mus pahari | reverse complement strand
GTCATATAAAGTTTGCAAGACCAAGGGGCCTCTATTCCCAATGATGGCCGATTAGGCCATCTTCTGCTACATATGCAGCTAGAGACACGAGCTCATGGAGGAGCTAGAGAAAGTACCCAAGGGCGGTGTTTTCTTAATAAATAATTGTTAGCGCCACCACTGGGCCGGTGATACTGAGAAGTATGATACTGGTAGTTTAATGTAGCCTGGAGTGCAAGGATGTAAGCGGGATGCTACCATGGCCTCTGCTTAGTTTGTACCTTCAGGTGCCTTGAGTTCCTGTCCTGGCTCCCCTCCACTACATACTATTAATGTAGACGTGTGAGTTAAATAAAGCTTTTCTCTCAAGTTGCTTTTGGTCACTGGGCTTATCACAACATGAAAAAGCAAAATTAAGAAAAAAAAAAGAGAGATTCACAAAGACATTTTGCTTTGCTCTATTACATCTGATGTTACGATTTTTTAAAATAGCTATTAGGCAGTGTGGGAAGACAATTTTCAAAAGGCAAAACAAATATAAAGTTAAAAAAAATCAAATGTTATTCCTTTGTGAAAAAAAGATCGAATATACTTAGATTGGATTCCACAAACCAAAACCAGGCATCTTCTCTCTTGGCATGGTCCCACTTAAGAAACCATCTCAGTAAGGGGCCACATCGTGAACCCTTTTACTTCCCTGGCTTCCCTTGGCTAACTTCATATACAGCTGCCTTGAGATTTCACTGAGTCCTCTAGTTCCTTGATGTTTTGGGTTTTCTGTTTTCTAAAATCTCCTGCACAGCTGCATGTGATGGTATACAGCTATAGTCAAAGCACTTGGGAGACAGAGACAGGAAGACTATAAGTTCAAAGCCAGCTTGGGATCCATGAGAAGACCAGGCCAAACAAAACAGAAATTCCTTTAGGACATTCTTTTATATAGACTACAGTGCAAGCATAATCACTTAATTCAATGAGTCAGAAGTATTTTTGATTCTGTGATATGAGATTCCTTTTGGTTCCTTCCCTCCCTCAATTCTTACCCAGAGTTATAATTACTAAACTCTCACAATTTAAAACAGTAGAATTTCACAGTCATCCATAATTACAGATGATTCTCTAAAGCTGTTTATTCACTCCTTTATCTTTCTTTATTCAGATCTCCTTCTGACATCTAAATATCTATGTCTATCTCCAATCTCCTTTCACATGTTTCCATTAATTGCCAGATATTTATCTCAAATCTGAGTTCACAAGGAATTTGAGATGCCCAGGCATCACCCTGAATATTGAGTATGCAGAGTGCACATTGCATAATAAAGTGAAAATCTAGAAAGATTTATGTGGGGTTATAATACCCCCCTTCACTCTTACACTCTTACACTCTCACATAGCCACACTGGGGAAACAAGATGAAATTAACGGACATGTTGAAAAACAAAAACAAACAAAAAAATCTGAATCCAAACTTAAAACATTTCATTTCTGATTATGAACCAGGTCCAATTGGTTGGTCCTTGGTGTCAGCCTGCTCTGTGAAACAGTGATTAAGACATACTAAAGGACACCTAACTGCTTGGCAGTTGAGCTCTAAGAATTCATGAGTAGCAAACCACTGCAGGAACCCCTGGTGTGGCAGGACTCCTAAATTCCTAAATCAAGACAGCACGCTCAGGCTCTGGAATTGGTAAACTTTCCATCACCGTCACAGAATAAGAAACAGTTTCTGAGGTTTTCATCAGTAATCACTTTGTCCCATTGCCTTTGGACATAACTTAAGGCAGGCAACAAGGTGGCAGCTGCCACAGGGAGAGAAATTAACTTCTTGAGAAGTAAGAAGTGGAAAGAGAAGGAAGTTAGATTCTGATATTCCCTCCTTTCTTCCCACCAGATTCTACCTATCAAGAGTTGCATAATGAGGTTGGGGGTTTAGCTCAGTGGTAGCGCGCTTGCCTAGCAAGTGCAAGGCCCTGGGTTTAGTCCTCAGAACAGAAACAAACAAAAAAGAGTTGCATAACTTTTCAATAATTGATTTGTCAGAAGCTTTGAACCAAGCCTTTCATGCCCAGGCCTTTAAGTCACACTTAAGATCTCAGTCATAGACACTATGTAAGCTGAGGTTCCACAGATGTTGCGTGACTTGGTATTATGTTGCATAGATGCAGCTCCCCAGATGTTTCACGTGTGGAATACTACTTCATGTATCTCTGGTTTGCTTATCCTCACCCTAGGAAAGGACCACCTAACTCTGCTGTGACTTCCTCTTGAAGATAAGTTCTGTGTGAACACACTCATCTACCTCATCAGGGTGCTTTTTTGAAGAGTCCTGTTGCCACCTGTTAGATACCCATGTCTAAGGAGAAGCAAATATCTGCTCATGTCATCAGAAAAATGCCTAGTTCAAAACAAAAACATTAGGATGACAGAATGGGACAAATATTAGTGATTTATTTATTAAAACCATTTTTGATTGGAAAATATGCTACTGGACACCAAGGACTTATTTATATTTGGAGATCAGAGGTATTCAGAGAAAAATATATTTCAGAGATAGTTTAAAACTAAATAAAATCCCAGGCTCCTCAGAGGATGGTCTGACCTTCATTATGGCAAGGAAAACTCATTCTAGACATTCCGGCCAGGAGGTAGTCGGGTTGTAAATAGCGGAGACTAACTTAGTTTGAAATTAAAATAAATATACGGCCCCAGAAGGGAAGAAAATATGGAAGGTGAAAGAAAAGCACCCTGAAAATGCATTTGAACAAAGCTAAGAGTTGGATAATGAAGTAAGGTTTGGTATAGAGCATGCCTGTCAGATTAACTGAGGAGAAGGCAGGGATGTGGGTGGCATTATAATAACAAGATAATGGGGCTTTTCTGACAAAGCAGCTGAGATGTGTGCTATTCAGGACCTGCAAGTGCACACTGAATGGAGGAACTGGGCTCAGAGCACGTTTATTCCTCATGATCAATAAAATGTAACAAATTTACACCAAGCATAATACCACTTCATTTATTTTAACAGCTTGGAGGAAGGAGGAAGGAAAAACCAGAACGGTAAGACAGTGCTGTGAATGACTGGGTCTTGGAAATGTGTTGAAGGGCTAATACGGGAGAGTTCTATCTTTGGCTTCAATTTACTTATCTGTGTAATGAGCATTGGGCAAAAATCATGGAAACTTCCATGAGGTAAGTGTTCTAAGAACACTTACAAATTGTAATTAATATTTATAATTTACATGTATAATTTCCATTGTCAGCTTATTTGTTTCCTTAGACTCCAGGGCCATATGAGGCAAGATTAAACGCCATATAGTTAAACTGCACCCTGATTCACTGACACTAGGTTTTGTGGACAACTGTGGAAAATGGATCCTTTACTATCCTTTTCCACTCAGACCCATAATATTTGAGATGATTGGATATGAGGAATAAATGTTCACACATATATCTAATATGAACAGTTTATAATTTAGATATAACAGAATAACTGAGAATGGAGAAGTTATAAGGGAAAGAGTTTTGCTTAGTCCAGGGTGTCCTTGCCTTATAGCCACTCACTCTTGAGGTTTAACTAAATCCCGTGACGCCCACTTATTGTACCCAGTCTCTTGAGAGGGATAGTAAGCCGTTCATGGTGGTAGGTCTTGTCCTCCTTTAATTGTCTGTTAAAGCTCGCATGCCTCTCAACTTGGTAATTGACTTTCAGTCTGCATTTTGATGAAATAAACTACACAAACTGTAGCACTTCTTCAGTTGGATTTTCTCAAAGCTATCACTAATTGTGGTGTGTGTGTGTGTGTGTGTGTGTGTGTGTGTGTGTTTATATACATGCAGATAGTTTTTCTGGGGGTTACCCTAGGAATCATGAATGAGTCAGAGGGATGAAAGATGTATGGATAGCAGTGTTGATGATCCTCCTGTTATGGCTAGCTGTGTCCAATCCATTGAGGAGCCATACCAACAGCACCTTAGAATCACCACAGCATTCATTTATCCAAGTATGTTTGTCCCTCATCAGTTGAGAATAACGTTGGGGCATAAAATTCACAAAATTCAAAAGTTGGCTCTGGGTCAGGCAAGATTCTGTGTGCTAGAGAAACAGAAAGGCATAAAAGTAGGATATGGTCAGGACAGAGGATATTCCAGACCATCTTAAAGAGCAAGAAAAGAAATTCATTGCTATAGTTATACCTGGAAGAAAAGGCAACTAGTACTCTCATCCCTGTTTATGGGCACTTATATAACCATCTAAATTTTATAGAAAATAGAAAAAAGTAGGAGACAAAACACATCTCCATCTCTCCCTTCCCACATAGGTACTTAGGACACTTAGGATCTCTTATTGTGACCAAAGCAAGATATCAGAGGCTGCGACATGTACTTGTTTCTTCAGAAGGATTAGTCACTTTTTCATCAATTGATGCAATGTCACCCTTTGGGCCATGCATTTATCTTCGGGTCAGATGCAGCAGAGTAGTTTCTTCTTTTGCAGGGGAAATGGGTATACCTCCAAGCCTAAAGACTGCCATGTACACAAAAGGTTTGGCAAATGGCAAAAAAACAAAAACAAAACACCATGGCTAGTGTGGTGGTTATCTTGTGGTTCAGTTATAGACCCAAGCCATCATAGGACACATAGGGCTTTGAAGCTCTTGAAACTGGAAAGGACAACACAGGCAGTCTACGTCTGAAAAAAAAATCACTTCAGGATGGTCAGAAGGAAAATAAGGGACTGGTTGAGACCCCAAATGGGAGACACTTAACCATTTGGAACAAAAGATACAAATGGGCCCAGGGGATAGTTTGGGAATAACAAAGAGGACTGGGTTTAAGAAGGGGGCTCTATGGTTGTTTCAAGAGGTGGTATTCCATGGGTGGAGAGTTTAGAGAATGACACAGATAGTCCTACTTAGGTAACTATGATAATGAAGTCATGGGTACATAATGGTAATTTTAAAAGGCTGGTTTTAGACATAAAGCCTGCAACTCTGTGTTTCTCACTCTATACTAAAAGAGTAACCTTTAAGCATCTACACAGTACCTTTTCTAGTTATGAATATGTGTTGCAGAGAAGCAATGCAGCTGCTCACTGCTCTCCTGTTGTGGCTTTCAGGCCAGCAGCATGAGCATCACAAGGGGATATGGATAGAGATGCAGATGCATGACCACGCAGCCAGTTTAGATAGCGTGATTGAGATACTTCTTATGGACATTGTATCTACCGTTCCAGGCATGAGAACTGTGTCCAGGTTCAGGCTGTCTTGAAGCACCTGTAGTTCTCTGATTATTCTTCTTTCCCCACCAGGTTCACTGACAGCCTTTCTCTCCGGGCACTGAATTGTCATTGCTACTGGAGAACTTGAGTCACTGTGCTCTCTATTAGGCAACTGTTAGATTTTTGAAGACATTTCTGAACATAAGCAGAAGGTGACAAAATATCTGTTTAGAGCTGAAGATCTCTAATTTCATTGGACAAGGGCCACTAATAACATAGCAGGCAGGTAGTTGTCTCTGAGCTGGGAGCTGGACCATGTCAGAGGGGATACATTTTGTTGCTATCCTAAGGATGGCCATGCATCTACTGGTGGAAGCCCTCTGAGGCTGTGATGACAGCTTATTCATCTGAAATAATAGTGGACTGGGAGCCTCGTACCCCTGCAAGTGAGAAACTTATTAATCAATAGCTTATCAAGCCAAGTACATAATGTGATGACTTTTCAGAAGTATGAAAAACAGCCACAGTTACTGTTATTAATGACCACCACCACCAACAACAACAACAAAACAAAGAAACCACCACCATCACTACCAACAACAACAATAATTATGGAGCACAGGCTCCCCTCCCTGTTCCTGGGATGCCAACAAGAGGAATCATGGTTCCTGCATATGAAGCATATACTTCTCACCTATGTTAGAATTATGCCTGCTGTTGTGGTTTGAATATAAAATGAACCAACTGATTCAGGTTTTGATAGCTTAGTCTCCATTTGTGAGATTGTTGAAGCCATACCATATGGGGTCTAGGTGGAGATATGGGGTCATTGGTGTGGCAAGTTCTTGGGGGTGTCCTTTTCTTTGCCTCCTCCTGTACCATGCCGCTACCTTTCTGCCAAGACATTAAGGACAGCTCCTGCCATGAGCTTCCTTCACCGTGATATTCTGCTCCTGTGCATGGCATCAAGCAACTATGGACTGAATGTTCAGAGTCAATGTGACTTCTTTTTCCATCAGGTTGTTCCAGCAGGTATGTCACTGTCAAGTCACAGGAACATAAAAGCCACTAACACATCTGCTAAGCTTTAGACTTCATAATGGACTTTGAGAGAGTATAGTCTGTAAAGAAATGTAACTAGTACAATAAAAAATAACAAACTTGAATCTTTCAGGTTAAATTTTCTAAAGTCTTAGGCCAAGGATCTTTTACCTAATTGGTGCTCACATCATGCCCTTAAGTACTTAAAATATGAGGTTCTCTGGGTCACCTACATAGCCATTATATTAATTTTTTCACAAAGGGCTTATTATATCTTGTATCTTAAGGAATTAGAAGAAATTTTTTGAAATAATATCTTTAAAGATAAAAGGAGCTATGGAAAAAGTAGAGAGATGGTGTGCTTCCAAAGAATCCGAGTATAGCTGGGTTATATCCCCAGCACATACAGACACAGACACAGACACACACACACACACACACACACACACACACACACACGTCTGTGTCTGTGTCTGTGTGTCTCTGTGTGTCCATGCACATGCCTAAAATGAGAAAATAATTGAAAGAAAAACAAAATGAAAACAAGCCTGCTGCTAGAAACCTAAGAAAGAATTGCTCCTTTGGGGCTAATAGAATTAAAGGAGGAGGGTGGAGGCTTTGGAACCCACATCCTGCCATCGACAGTCATGGAAGATCTAGGGACTGAAATTTTGATCCTTGAAGCTTTGCAACACCTGCCATGAGTTATCACTCGAACTCCCCTTTCCCAGCCTAGTTGTAATTCTCTAAACTGAAGATTGCTCCTTCAAAGGGATGTGAGAATGACACAAGATACAAATGGGGAAAGATACAAAAATAGGTCACCATGACAATTACTAGTCATTCTGCTAACAAATATTTCCCAACACTTCATGCTTTCCATGAATTTTTTACACCTTCCTTCTTTTGATCAGGGCACTCAGTAAGGACAACATATACATACACATGATATACGCCCACACCCTCTGTGGCACCACACTTTCTTGAATGCATCAGTCAGCACACCTGCTCTGGAACAGATGGCTGGAAGCTGGCCAGTTCTATCACCTGAAAGAAATAGAAACTGGATTTTCTGGAATGGAGCCCAGAATGCAGAGAATGACAGAGACACCGTCAACGACATGGGCCTTAGTTTACATCTACTGCCTAAGTGTGCAGTGTGCAGTGGATGAGCCACTACCCAGGAGTGGTTTGATAGATTATAAATTAGTGCAAGTTTGAATGAGTCAGGGACACTGGTTATGTTTGAGTGTTCTTAAGTTCCTGGTTGTTTATTATGGCAGTAGAGAGAACTGTACTGAGCCTCCTTTCTGCTTCTCTCTCACAAGCAGTTCTCTTCTGTTAGTTCTGGGGGTTGGTGGAGAAGTCCACACCCAAGAATCCCTAGTATTGTATAATCCTCTCTGGCTTGGCCTGGAAATGGGCAAATCAGCCAGAAGACAGCCTGCTAGGCCTCTTTTCCAAACTGTGGGAGGCAGTTTACCAGCTCCACCTGTGAATCCCTGTGTCCTTAAGGCAAGATGCCATAGTCCCTTTTGTAGTTTAGTAAGGAGATGCTACTGGATGTCATGGGATGTGTAACTTGGCTTTAAGCTCCAGCTCTATCCCTGCTTCCTTGGCCTTGGGAAATACTTGAGGAGAATTCTTATCCCTTATTACCACTTATGTCCCCAACAATCATATAAGAAACTAGGTCATCACACTCCTACAGAGATAGGACAGGGACAAATGCTGCTGGCAGCTCAGGAGTTGGCATCCAGCCAGGTACTGTGAAGAGTTCACTGAGTCTTCTGTAGGTTCACTACCATTTACTCTCTGGAGGGCTGTTTGAATTTGAGTGAGATACTTTGTATTCCTATAGTTTAATTTCCCCAGTGATTCTGAATATCCATTTCCCGAGTTCCTTAATAGAAGATCCAGATGTGTAAATGAGTTCTTTGAGGTTCAGGGTAAGGCAGTTTATCATGAAGATTACCCAAGCTCTTACCAACATCAGAGTGACTGACTAAGGAGGCTGTGGTAAGCCTAACAGAAGGCAGAAAGCACAAATAGAAGCAGAGCTCAGCCCTGGGGATAAAAACATTCTTCCACAAGTGGCAGTGGAGGTTGTAGCACCTACTGGAATCTGCTGCACCCTAGTACAAGTTGGCTTTCCCCAGAACTACCAAGAGAGGCACAGGTCTAACTCAATGCTAGCCAGGGGTGGGGTAATATGTAAAGACATGTAGAGCATGCAGATCCTTCCCAGACTTTGCTGGTTATAGCATTCTGTGACCTTGGAATCTATACAAGGTTCCCTAAATATGTTTTTTTGATCAGACACTTAACACTTATCTATCCTCAGACCTCAGGATATTTTATGGTCTCTGCTGTGGAAGGGTGTCTTACAATCTACCTAGGCTCACACTGCTCTCTCTATGGGAAGAGATACTGTCACAGCCATGAACTGGACAGTAAAGTCAGCAACTATATTGAGATGCATTGTATAAATTTATTTCTAGTGCTTTCTTAGAGTTCTTCTGGTTGATCCTTCTGACTTGGCAGCTACAGGTTGGATTCCCATTAATGAATGCAGACCAAACAAGTATGCTTGGTCACTGCTGGCCTGGGACAAGAATATGACTAAGCAAAAGTTAAAAGTCAGTGTAGCAAAGTATGAGACAAATTTGATTGCCTTCTTTTCTTTTTTTTTCCAATTTTTTATTAGATATTTTCTTCATTTACATTTCAAATGCAATCCAGAAAGTCCCCTATACCCTCCCCCTGCCCTGCTCCCCTACCCACCCACTCCCACTTCTTGGCCCTGGCCTTCTTCCCCTGTACTGGCGCATATGAAGATTACAAGACCAAGGGTCCTCTCTTCCCAATGATGGCCGACTAGGGGGTCTGCAACCCTATAGGTGGAACAATATGAACTAACCAGTACCCCCAGAGCTCATGTCTCTAGCTGCATATGTAGCCTTCTTTTCTTTTCTTTTTTTTTATTAATATTTTATTTATTTTTATTTTTATTATTATTATTATTTTCTTTATTTACATTTCAAATGCTATCCCGAAAGTTTCCTATACCCTCCCCCCACCTCTGCTCCCCTACCCACCCACTCCCACTACTTGGCCCAGG
>NC_034592.1:131942166-131950255 GCF_900095145.1 Mus pahari | reverse complement strand
GGAGATAAGAATGGATCTATTCTCATTCTTCTACATGATAGCCGCCAGTTGTGCCAGCACCATTTGTTGAAAATGCTGTCTTTTTTCCACTGGATGTAGCCTTATTTTCTTAACAATCCATTTTCAAATGTCCCAGGGATTATCACAATAGTATGTAACATTGTAGATGGCCACTCCATTCTAGGGACATTTTCTTTTCTTCTTGTCCCAAATTCTACCTGCACTTTTCCCATTTGTGTATCTTACTCTGTCACGTGCTCTCAGTCTGCCCATGCCCTTTGGAGATCTTCCATTTTGGATATATTTACATCATAGGGACTTATGCATTCCATCCAGCCAGGGGAAGGGGATGCACTGTGCTCTGAGAAGTCATGACAGTAAACCCAATGGAGCTTAGGAATCACAGTCTAAACTACATTTCCCTATTCTCTCCTCTGAGTCACTTCTTTCCCTGTCATCTTCTTAGTTAAAAGTCTTGATATGTATCTGTCATTTAATTATTGCTTTCTTATTTTCTTCTTGGGGCTTAACCTTTCAACTTCCCATCTCAGGATGTGGCTTACTTCTGCATCTCTTTCCACCCTCACTGTATAAATTCTGCCCTCCATGTCCCTTCTATTATGAATACCCAATATTTATGAGAATACAATTGTATTAAGATCACTTACCAGTGATTCATACAAGGTGCACAATTGTCTGTCTATCACCTATTTATAAGTATAACTATAACTATATAACCATAACTTTAAACTAGATAGTGTGTGTGTGTGTGTGTGTGTGTGTGTGTGTGCATGTGCACACGCATGCATGTATTTGTGTGTGTGTTCAGTTTGAAAATGTGCTTCTACGAAAAATTTCCTGGCTTTTTGTATGACCAGGACACTATAAAATCTCAAATAAATCATCCTGACTCAGTTATCTAAAACAGGATAGCAAACAATGACCTGTATGTCAGAGCTTACTTGCTTCTTTTTTAGCAAAGAGTTTTATTAGAGCAAGGTTACCACGTATGTAACATTGAAGGCTGGTTTTACCCAGCAATGTGAGAGATGAGTGGTTGTGAGGCTAGTCATTAAAATCCAAATCATTTGCTATCTGCTTTTGAAGATAAAAATGTTTTCTTAAAACTAAATCATTCAAGAGCTATGATTACTGCACAAACTCCATTTCTGTGATTTACAATATATTAATTCTACAAAGTAATGATGTTAACACTACCTCTGTACATGCATAAATCCTTGATCAAATCTAGAGACCTTTTTATTTGTTCTTTCTATCTGCTTATTCTCTCAGGTTGAGGCATAGCTGTGATCCTAGGGACCCCACTGTATCTCCCACACTGTTTCTTGGTTTAATCCCTTGTTTCAGTAGAATACATCTGCCAGCAACTTCCTCTGAAAGGATAGTGTATAAAGTGAGGACATGACCATTCCAAGGTATGGTAGAGGAGAAGGTGTTATTGTAGATATGGAGAGTATGGCCAGAGTCATTTGGAAGAATCCAGACAGGGAGAGAAAGCAGTAGATTAAACATGGCTACTAGACTCTTCTGGACAATGAGAGGGCAAAAAAGGGAGGAAGAAGGGAGGAAGACAAAAGGTAGAAAGGGTCTATGTCAGCCAAGAAAGACAATAAAACTAAGAGCATATGGCCAAAATGGCAGGACTGTATGGTCTTGAAGGAATGAAAGGCCCATGAGTTGGAAAGTTTAGATTAGGGGGTAGGATGAGAAGAAATAAGAAGAGCTAGATGCAAGTATGAGCTCTGTAACAGGTACTTGAAATGTTGAGAGCGTCTGGAGGCCATCAATACTTTAGTATGTTAAAAAGCACCACAGTTAGCCATTTGAGCTCCCTTTGGATCTGAGACAGATGGCCAACACCTTTTGAGAATAGCATCTTAATGAAGTATTTCCTCTTGTGTTCATTGCTAATTTGCTTGAGAATAGAATCATTGGCTGAGGATCATTTCTTCCTGAGAGTGAAGGCATCATTACATTTTTTTCCCTCCTTCAACACAGCTCACTGCTTCAGACATCTAAAGCTACTCTGATGCCAGGTTCTTTATAGCTGTGCTTCCCTTTCCTGTCTCTCCTGGGAATCACTTTGATTCTTCTTTCTGTTCTGATCTCAGAGTTCTTCATGTTCCCCACCTCTTTGTCTTGTTTCTCTACCATACTGTCGATTTCTGGCATTTCTTTTCTGGCTCTCTCCAGTTACATTGTTTATGTTGCTTTTGTAGCCTTGTATCTCTGCAGGAAGTGTTGTCTTTTCCTTTCCTCTTGTCCTCTCCCATAGATGACCTCATGTCTTCTACTTGTCCTTCCTTTCCCTTATAACATGGAATAACATAGCAAAACAACCACATTAGAGCCACTGACAACCTGGAGCCCTGTGTTCTTTACTTCCTGCATCAGACACTTTAGAAAAATGTACTTCCCAAAAGTGTAGGGAGGTAGTGCATTGGGGTTACCCTTGATAGCTTGAGTGAGTAGTGGTAGGAAACATGTCTTTCTTCTTTCCTGTGGGCAGTTCTGAAGATGAGCCCAGTAAGAATGAGCTCCCGCTGTGTACAAGTTAGAGTTGCACAAAAAGCATGATCAGGAAGCTGGCAATGGTGATGTGAACTTGTGTTCTCAGTTCACAGGTTCATAGAATCTAAGGTCAGCCTGGCCTACGTTGTGAGACTGTGTACATCAGGGAATATTTTCTTTGTTGTGACAGAATATCTGATAAAAACAACCTAAAGGAATGAATTTATTTTAGGTTAATTTCTGAGAGGATACAGTTTCCTGTGATGGAGAGTTGTGACTGACAACAGGAGAATGAGTAGACTGTTCACACTGCATCCAGAGTCCGAATGCAACAAAAATGAGCACTAGTGCTTGACTCTCTGTTTTTTATTTATTAGGAGATTTTATTCATAGGTGAACTGTCTTTTATTCAAGTGAGTGTTCCTTTCTAAATTAATCTCTTCTGGAAACACTCTCACATACATACATGCTAGAGGTGTGTCTCTGAGGTGATTCAAAATTCAGCCAATGAAGATTAACTGCCACACTGTTTTAGGGCTTGATAAGCCAACAAAAAGTAAAGGTAACACATTATAAGAATTTTGTGACTGGATCTCAGCTTGTGGCCTCCAAAATGAACTTGATGACAGAAAGTTAAATGTCTGTGTCAGGCTTTGTAGTGGTGGTAATATAGAAAGTAAATAGTTTTAACATTGGCCTTGTGTCTTTCTAAACATCTATTTATACAGAGGAATTAAGAGCAGAATCATGTGAAGAATGATAATTAAGTTTGAAATGAAACTTTATTGGTTGTTACACACCTTGGAATGACATCTAAATTCGGTTCCACCTATGCAAATGACAATGAGTAATCTGAAAAGGAGAGCAAAGTCCTCCAGTGACAAAGGAAAGTGGAATGGCTTATTTCTCCATTGTATTGTGCCAAATTGAAACATAGACTCAAAGGAAAAATGTTCCCCAGATGAAGAGAGTGTCACAAATTGCATCTCAAATGTCATCCTGCAAAGATACCTCTCTTGAGCAGCAATGTACAATCTACATATATGTGTGTATGCTGTCTTGTAGGAAGGTAGCTTCGCTGTTCCCGGCTTTCTGGTTTGTTGGCTTATATTCCTGTAAAGATGAATTGGAACAGGGTTTGTCTCTAAGTGGTAAAATCCTGATGTAGTGCCTTAAGGCACTGCACAATTTCCTTTGTTCTTGCTGTTCACAGAGCAA
Source organism: Mus pahari (assembly GCF_900095145.1). NCBI lineage: Eukaryota > Metazoa > Chordata > Mammalia > Rodentia > Muridae > Mus > Mus pahari. Next base: position 131,946,505 of record NC_034592.1, on the reverse strand, counting down.
GGCATAGAAAATTGTTTGTTGCCATTGGTCCATTGGATTCTAACATTCTCTTGGCTTTCTCCTTCCTTGGACAGTTGCTTTAGGTTGATGTAGAACTGCATCAGGCTGATGGGAGTGCCTAACACAGAGCCATGTCTGTACCATTGGTCTGCTGTTACAATTTGCTGTGATGTGGAAGAACCTAGTCAACAAGGACTGAGAATGTGTCACTTGAGTAGCCATTAAAAGAAAGATGTAATATTTGTATTGATATTTCATGTACAGTTGGAACTATCTTATGTGCATATGTGTGCGTATTTGTGCATACATGTGAGTACTTTCGATGTGCATGTACAATCTACATATATGTGTGTATGCTTATATTTCTGTGGGTATGCATACTTGGGTTGGTATAAATGTATGCACTCATATGTTGACATGTATTTGCATGGACACATTTCCATGGGCACTGTGGATAGTTGTATGCATGCTCCCCTGAGTTCACATTGAGTTAGATGTTAGTGTGACCCCTTTGACAACAGGATCCATCCAAAAGAGGCTAAGCTGCTTTCCAGACTGGTCTCTATGCGACTCACAGCTTCCTGTTTCTATTCCTCTGAACACTTGCTTTTGAAGCCCCGAGTTTCACATAAGAAGCATGCTTCTTTGCTAGAGCAATACACAGAAGTTTAAGATACACAGAGAAAGTGGGACCATGTTGGATTTCCCCTCCACTGTCCTCACTAAAGTTTAAGGGAGCCAAGAGAAGGTGTTGTACATTGGGACCTGTTCAGCTACCAACTAAATGCTGAAACCTGTCAGTAAGTACCATGAGAAACAGAAGAACAGCTGAGCCTTTTTGAGCACAGTTACATCACATTTGCAGTTAATTTGGACTTCCTTTGATCAAGCCCAAGCTAATAGCCATAAATATCAGGATATTAATGAAACTATTAGTAGGTAGACACAAGTTTAAGAAATCAATATGTTAATGTAGATGGATATAAGAATTGCAGAAAGTGGCTGACCAGAGACTAGTTTTATATTGGGCTGTCAGCTCAAAGGTCTTAATTTTTGTGCCACAATCTTACTTATAAATACAAATAGCTGGGTGATTGGAAAATGTCCCTGTGACCTGCTTTGTTGGTATATATCTATAATTCTAGCACTCAGGATGTTGAAGGCAGAAGATCACACATTCTGGGAGAGTCATGGCCACGCAGTGAGGTTAAGACCAAATGGGGGAACATAGTGAAACCCAGTCTAAAAGAGTACATCATTGGTTGAGTGTTTGCCTAGAATGTATCATGTTTGATGTGCAGAACTAAAACATAAAAACCATGAGTGGGGTATTTATCTCCCACTTCAAAAAAACACAAACAAACAAAAAACACACAATATAACAAACAAAAAGCTGATAACTTGTCAGTTATTCTATGTTGCTAACATAGTCTATTCACCCTTCCAGTTTCACTTTCCGTTTCTCTGAGAAAGTACTAGAAGGGAAACCTAGGGGAAAACGTGGTTTCTATTAGTATACAATACCAGCTTACACTCTGTCACTGTGGCAGACTCAAGGCAGAAACTTCAAAATCTAATTGTGTCATATCCATAATTAAGGGATGAGAAAAATTAGTATGTACACATATATTCACTTGCTTGCTTCACTGTGCTCAGCTCAATTTCTCGACTCTTAGGTTCCAGTACTCCCCAGACTAGGGAATGATACTGTTTACAGACGGATACATACTTATATACCGTTGAACATATTCCTCAGCAGATATGTCCACAGACAAACAAAATCTAGGTAGTAGATTATTGAGATTACTTAACAGGTGATTTCATGTTGGGTCAACAATTCAAGCCAATGATTGCAATTAATAAGCCCTAAGTCCTTCTGATGATTAATCCACCCCATATCCCAAGTTTATTCCAACTGATAATACATTATCCCCAACCTTTATCTTTAACTTATCTTTAACAAAATGGTACAAATATTCACTCCAAAGCCCATGTGTCATCTTCTGTGTCAACTGACCTCATACCAGATTTTGAGATTATATATTCATGTTTATTTTTCCATCCGTTCTGCTTCTTCAGACTCTGAACTCGACCCTCCTAGTTTAAGCCAGCAGCACCTCTTAACTCAACATTTATGGCTGTCCTATATAATCATTTAGCACTTTTCCTCTCAGCCTCTGTCATGATGATCACAGGCAAAATTGAAATGGAGCAAGTAGCTGGACCCTTCATTATTCTATCCAGTGACAAAGGTCTCAGCTCTGCCCTGCTGCTCTCAGAACTGCCATCCCGTTTTAGAATCCCCTTTCTAGTCAACAATTAAAACAGACTTCACTTCTGGTGACACATTCTGCTGACATCTGGGTGGAGTTTGGGAAAGTCCCAGCTTAGTCATATTGTCACTTATTCTTTACTCCAGATAAGTGGCCGGGAGTGCAAGCTCACTTGAAGCTTGGTGTTTATTTTATAAACTGAAGGCCAGGAGGATGATATCACTGATTTCTATCTACTTCATTTCTTACACAACTACATTTATTCCTTTTACTTTTTCTCATCTATCTCCATTACTACCAGAGTAACTTTTGTATGGAAACAAAAAGAAGAACCCAATCAAAGATGCACATGTGTTCATGACATCAGAAGTTCAAGTCATCCATAATAAAAGTGGTCATGTATTAGAACTCACCAAGTGTAAGGTTTCTATGTAATCTTCTGAATTCATAACATTTTCCCTGGGCAGGTGCTTTGATTAAGAGGAAATGAAGGGGTTTATATATTGCCCAGTTCACATGACCAATATCATAATCTCAGAGAAGTGAATAAGCAGTCTGACTGCAGAGCTTCTATCCCAGCCCTAACATACCTCACATTAGCATGGATGACAGTGAAGACCCAGTGCAACTGGCATCTACTAATTTTCCTTCTCAGGTTATCAATGGCATAAAACTGTCTCTGCTCTATTTTAATACATTCATTTAATTCTTCAGGAAATGCCAGGCTCTTCAGCATCATCTTTCATTTGTTGACATAGTACTTTTTTTTTTCCTAAATATTATGGATGGCTACTTTTCTTACTTATTGGCTGTGGTCTGAGTTCACCTTCTAGGAACATCACCTGCAATCATTTCATCAATGTTCACTTTGCTTCACTCCGTCATTACCAGGACTAATCAAACTTTAATTGACACATGAAATCACGAGGCAGCTTGTGAGATGTGGATTCTGACACATTGGACTATAGCTCCAGCCTTCTGAATTTCAACAATATCCCAGGAAAGATGGATGCAGATATCCAGGGATCTTGCTTGAAGCATTTGATCCCATCACTTCTGTACCTCTTTCAGCCACAGCCTTGGCCCTCCACAGATAATATTCAGCCTCTGCTTACTCATCTGTCCCATTCTGCCCACTCTGCCCATTGAGACCCTTACCAGGAAGCAGTGTACTCATATTCTTTATGTAACTCTATCACTTACCTCAGTACACACTGGATGAGTAAAGTAGTTGCTTTAATCATTTATTTCGATCAGTTCTCAAGGTCACTTCAATGCTAAAGCTAAACACCATCTAAGCAAAATGTAAATGAAGGAGAAAGCATAAACATCTTGTGTCTAAGTCTGAGATTTTAATAAGTGTTCAAAATGAACAAAGAGACAGATGCTTGTTAGGAACAATCAATCAAAAATCGAAGTTCTGGAAAGAAACAGCACACTTACAGATAAAGTCCATACTCTACACATCTGCCTGTAATTATCTTAGCCAGCCGCCCATGAAATAAAAATTCTGTGGTTGGTAATTTTTTCTATTTGTTTAACTTAGAGACTTCTGTGCAGCCAGAGAAATGTATGACATGCTGAGCACCCACAAGTGATAAAGGGACGCACATGAATTGTAATTACCGAGTTGAAGAACCATCTTCTGACAACTGGGTTTTACCCAATAAACAAATGGTCCTACATGTTTTCACTTAAGTTTTCCACAAGGTTAATACTAGGCTGAGGAAGGAAGCTAGGGCCAGGTGGGAAGCTAACTGAAATGTGCTGCATTTTTTGGTCACAAGGTTAGTGTGACACTTAGTGTTAAAAGAGAGGCTTCCCGAATCAGTAGTGATCTGCATCTGCTTTATCTCATATTTATCTGTAAGTTATAGACAGGTTTGTAACATAATCTTTGTCTAAGATAAAAGTATGTGTTCAAAGTCTTATTCTGTCCTTAATATTAGACTTTGACTATTTTTCTTTCCTTCCTTCCTTCCTTCCTTCCTTCCTTCCTTCCTTCCTTCCTTCCTTCCTTCCTTCCTTCCTTCTCCTTTTGTACTTCCTTTTATGAACTTCACATC
>NC_034592.1:131884000-131941991 GCF_900095145.1 Mus pahari | reverse complement strand
TCCTCCTCCTCCTCATCCTTCTCCTTCTTTATAATGAGAAAACAGATCCTCAGAAGGATTAAATTCTGCCCCCAAGTGCAACAGTAAGCAATGGACTGAAAAAGCAAGAGGGGTCCTGGCTCACTAAACTAATTCCTATTCTTTTGTCTGAGGAAACCTGTCAGGCAGCTATGGAAGGAGAGGAGAGCAGAGTTGTTAGCAACTTCTAGGTGGATGTTGACCTGTTCAAAGCTCTGTACACAGAGGTGGGTGCTCACATTCTTCTCCCATGACTTTACGACCATAGGGTTTGGATGCTGCTAGGGTTAAAATATATCTCATACTTTCATTTCTGACAGTATCATGACAACCATACATTATAGACCAAGAGCATGAAACACAGGATGAGATAGAACCCTGACTAAGAGCCAAAGCTGAAACAAGCATACTTCCAACAAGCTCTATGTCATGAAATTAAAAAATAATGATAATGGAGGGAGGGTTAATAAGGCAATTTTTAAAGCAGTATGGAAATGCTTTGCTTAAGAAGCTTGCTTAACACCCCCACCTCCACCCCAAGTGCACATAAGTGAGCAAATGCACAGAGTTTAATTAGAGTTACCTTATACAGGGGATAATGCTCCTTGCATATGTCATAGGTCAACAACAATGACAATGACAAAAGCCCAGTGCCAGGTGGGACATAAATCCCTTCCAGTTTTTGTTCCTGGATGTCCTGAAGACCCATACCCTGCCAAAAGCCTATTACTATTACGCATGGTTTGACCCTAGAACCTGATGTGAAGACCCTATTGCTGAATACACTACGAACTATAGTGACAGAACCAACTTGAGAAATCAAGTTGGAAACAGGAAACTTTCTTCTTTGAGATGAATTTTCATAATATCGGTAAGTGATATGCAGTCTACTGGGAAGAAAAGTCATTAACAGTCTTGCCCAGCTATAAACCCTGTAAGCTACAATAATGACCAGCTAGCAAGATGTATCCATGGGTGCAATAGTAGCATGAATGTATAGTATAGCCAATGGCTTTCTAATTGGACTTAAGATCTGCTCCACAAGAAGGAATGAATACTTGCTACAATAAAACTGGCTAAGAAAGAATGGCTAGAAACATGTAGGTCCTAAGACAAACCTGCATATGACAATAATTTTTAAACTTGGTATAATATAAAATTGACCTTAAGTTTTTATTTCTGCAGCCAGAAATTAGTTTGGTTCTCAAACCTCATTAGAGAAGTTTCCTTTTAAAATGGTGAGAAGTTAACACAGAAACTCACAGCTGGTTAAAGTGCAGAGATTCAATGTCTGTGGAGTGTTCAGTCATAAATGGGACTTCTATATACCCCCAAAGCTCACTGGGACTAAACCACCAACCAAAGAAAATACATGGTGGGACTCATGGCTCTAGCTGCATATGTAGCAGAGGACAGCTAAGTGGGTCATCAATGGGAGGAGATGTCCTTAGTCCTGTGAAGGTTCTATCCCCCAGTATAGGGGAATGCCAGGGCCAGGAAGCAGGAGTGGGTGGGTTGGTGAGGAGGGTAGGGGGAGTAGAGGATTTTTGGAGAGGAAACTAGGAAAGGGGATAACATTCGAAATGTAAATAAAGAAAATATCTAATAAAAATAATTTTGTTTATATGCTCAAAAAATAAAACAATATACTGTAACCTGTTTTTTTAAAAAAAAAAAAAACAGCACAGAAAAAGGTGTGGGAAGATTATTAGAACTAAAGGTTGGGGAGAGTCAGAGCAAATCCATATCTATGAACAAGAACAAGAGTGCTGCACTCAAAAACTCACAGCAACTGTGGTTGTCTGCATAAACCCAAACAAGATTAAAGCAGTCAATACTCTGGGGAAGGGAGGGCATCATGAGTCTCCATACCTGGTTGAGGAGCTAATGATAAGAGTTGTCAAGGAAGTTAGTTTTCTTCTAAGGAATGTCCCCTGATAGGCCACCATCCTCCAGAGGATGGCCCTACACCCATCAGTATGCATGTCAGCATGAACTAGACTCAGTGGGTTACAAAGGGAAAAAAGAAGACATAACATTGAGAAAGGGGGTTGAGGGTGGGAGTGGGTCTAGGATGAATTAAGAGGAGGAGTAGAAGGAACGAATATCATGAAAATATATTGTATGTGTGCCTAGAAATCTCAAAACATTAATTAAAATATTAAAAATAATAAAAGAACTGTATACCACTGGCCTTGTCAACATTTCAGCATGAATGGGTGAGAGAGCCTAAGTTCCATATGAGATACTACTGGAAGTTAACTGTTGTTGAAGGAGGTGTGTCTTTTGTTTCAGTAGTGGACCTACTGATAAATTTCCCTTCCTTCTCTGTATCCTATACCATGAGGGAGGAAGAAAGTCTAGTGATGTGATGAACCAGACATCAAAAGAAAGTATAAATATAGGAGATGGATTTGATCAGAAGGGTTCCAGCAGGGGAGGGTGGAATGGAAGAAGGACTTAAGGGTATATATGAAGAGGATCAAACTGCCATATGTATGTTCAGGAATCAAAAAAAAACCACAAAGTTGGAAGAATAAGATGCTTAAAAACATACAAGAGAATATTAACATATAACTTTATATATACAGCCCTCTTCCTACACCTGTGGGTTATCAAATCACCACAGAACCCTGTTGCATAGACTCACTTTATCCTGTATTCAATGTAAGGAAAGCCGTATGGTCCCAAGGTAGGCTGTATATATGGATGCTACTCATTTATGTAAACCATGAAGCTCTTCCACAAATAGAAAAGGGAATATTAGGAAAAGTAAATGTAGTTTGGCAGACTTGATGCAGAAGTAATGTTTCATTAAAAAAAAAATTTAAATTTTATTCTGACCTTTTTAACAATGCTATTTTGCTTCATTTCAACTGAAGGACTGAGGGATGGCCAAAGGGGATGTGGTGTGCATATATGTGCAAGTGCATGTACATGTGTGTGTATGCAGGTAGGGCCCAAGAATATGGATATGGGAGTGTTTAAGCTTTGAATCAGTGTTAAAAAATTACCGAGACAGCTTAAAGAAGGAAAGCCTTATTTTGGGTCATGGTTTCTGCCCGTTGTCATTTTGGCTACAATGTGTCTGGGCCTTTGTTGAGGTTGAACATCATGATAAGTAGTATGTAATGGGGTAAAATATGCTTATTTCATGACAGCCAGGAAGTATAACCTGGGAGAAGAATAGGTCAGGGTCTTGTACTCCTTCAAGGGCCTTCCCCTCATTGGCTTAACTCTCTCCCATGAGACTTTGCCTTTTTTATTATTTTAATTTTATTTTTTATTACTTTTTAAACTTATTAGATATTTTCTTCATTTACATTTCAAATGCTATCCCGAATGTCCCCTATACCCTCCCCCCACCCTGCTCCCCTGCCCACCCATTCCCACTTCTTGGCTCTGGCGTTCCCCTGTACTGGGGCATATAAAGTTTGCAAGACCAAGGGGCATCTCTCCCCAACGGTGGCTGACTTGGCCATCTTCTGCTATATATGCAGCTAGAGACACGAGCTCTGGGGTTACTGATTAGTTCATACTGTACTTTTAATTTTTTAAACTCCAGTCCCTCCTCTGGGTCCACCCTCTCACAGTTATTCATTCCATTCCTCCTCTCCCCTGTCTCTAAGAAGACGTTCCCCCCTCATCCCTGCCAGTCCTCCCCACTGCCTGGAGCCTCATGTTTCTAGACTGGTAGGTACGGTACATCTTCTCTCACTGAGGTTAGAGCAGGCAGTCTTCTGCTGTGTATGTGTTGTGGGCCTTGGATCAGCTAGTGCATCAGTGTCTGAGAGATCGCAGGGGTCCAGGTTAGTTGAGATTGCTGGTCTTCCTATGGGATTGCCCTCCTCCTCAGCTTCTTCCAGCCTTTCCCTAATTCAACCACAGGGGTCTTTGTCTTCAGTCCATTGGGTGGGCATAAGTATCTTCTTCTGTCTCAACCAGCTGATCTTTGGGCCTCTCAGAGGACAGCCATGCTAGGCTCCTATTTGTAAGCACTCCATAGCATCCGTAATAGTGTCAGGCCTCCGGGCCTCCCCTTGGGATGGATCCCAAGTTGGAACAGTCATTGGACCTCCTTTCCCTCAGTCTCTTTTCCATTTTTGTCCCTGTAATTCTTTTAGACAGGGACAAATCTGAGTCAGAGTTTTTGACCTTAGGATGGCAACCCCATCGCTCCACTTGATGCCCTGTCTTTCCACTGGAGGTAGACTCAACAAGTTCTCTCTCCCCAGTATTAGGCATTTTATTTAAGGTCCCTCCTTTTGAGTCCTGGGAGTTTCTCACCTCCCAGGTCTCTGGCACATTCTGGAGGATTCCCTCCACCTCCCAACCCCTGAGGCTGCATATTTCCATTCATTCTGCTGGCCCTTGGGGATTCTTTCCTGTCTGCCCCGCCCCTGCCTAATACCTCACATCTTAAAGGTTTCATTACTTCCCTTTTTTTTTTTTTCTGAGGCCAGAGACCTAGCCTTCAACCCACGGGCCCTTGTGAGGCATTTATGGCCAAACTATAGTGGTAGTCAAGAGTTTTGGGTTGTGAGAGAGGGCATATGCTTTTTTGCTTGTACCCAAAGCAACCCTGAACTGCACCAACAAATTGAGTTTGCTAAATGCAGACAGCTGTGACAGCTCAGTTTCCTCTAATCTCCCTTCCAACACCACAGAAATCAATAGTGTCTTTTGGAGCACAATAATGTCCCCTGGCTTGTTCCGGGAAAAAATTAGCTAAAAATTTCCAGAAACTAATAGTTTTTAGCTTGAATTTAACACAAGTGAAGTGTGTTAGAGTTGGTCCTTTATTGATGTAGTGATTGTAAGCTTCTATCAGGTGACTGTTCCACACCAAATCTATACTTTACAGTAGTTCAACACACAATCCTAAATCCTTTCATTTATCCTCATTAGGATAAAAATACTGAGGGTGGCAGAAAAAGAAATCCATTCCAAATCGTTTGTAAAAACAGCTGCATAGAGGAAACAGTTGGACAGAACAGAAATCAGGCCCTGGTTTAAACAAAATACATTTGACAAAGTTACAGAGCTTCTTAGCTCTATACCTCATGACTATGTTGTGTTCCACTCACCCATGATCCTGAGGTGATCCCAAGGTGATCCTGAGGTTCTGTGGTGTGGAGAGTACTCTAGGGCCTTTGGCGGCCTCCAGCGGGTTCAGGCAGAAGATAGCGGGGCTGGCCCCAACTGGAACTGATCCCAGCCTCTGGTCAGGCAGGCTTCCTTTGTCCCTGTTCCAGCTAGCACAAGACCCTCCACGATTCTTTGGAGCTGATGTTGCATTCTATTCACCAGTGATCCTGAGGTGATCCCAAGACCCTGCGGTATGGAGAATGTTCTAGGGCCCTTGATGGCCTCCAGCGGGTTCAGGTGGAAAATCTACCTCATGACTATGAAACAGATTTTAAAGAATCAATTCCAAGGTTCCCCACATTGACATATACTAGAGTCTGTAGGAGAGTTTCATTCCTGAACACCAAGCCTTGAACACACAGCCTTTTCAAGAACACTTCAATCTCAAATTGCTAACAGCAACTCTGCAGGGTTGCCTGCCTTCCTGATGATGAGGGTTTGAAGTAGTTAAGCAACAAAATCAGACAACAAAGCTTTGATTGCCTGATTCCCACCACTGTCTCATGTACCTCTCCAGCTTATGTGACATTAAGAGCCTACAAATGAACAGCTTGAAATGTTACTTTCAGTGAGGTCATCAGTTCTGCTGCTGGTCTGAGAACTACTGTAATGCCCTGAGTCTTAAACAGGAAATCTAAAATTTGCTTATTTGAAATATTTGGAACCTAATTTGTTGGAATTTTTAGGATTTAGGAATATTTACACACACACACTCTCTCTCTCACACACACACAATATAAACATACACACAGACATGCACACACATACACACTCTCACAGGGAGAGAGAGAGAGACAGAGACAGAGACAGATGCAGAGAGAAAGAGACAGACAGATTGTAGGGACAGGGAACAAAATCTTAACATGGAAATACTTTGAGATGCATATTTGGCTCATACTCACATTCTGAATATAATTCTATACCATATTTTACATGGAATGAAATTTTCCATTTTGTGGCAACATGTTGGTACTCAAGTTTCAGATTTTGGAGCAGTTAGATTAGCAATAATTAACCTGTAACATATCAACCAAAAGTCTTCAATAAGGAAGTTCAGTTTTTAATATTTTATCCTATAGTTTGAAGGAAGCAAATGCTTAATGGATGATATCAATAATACCCTTGGAAACTGGCCCCTATTCCTGTGAAAGAAATCCTTTCTCTTGCCTAAGCTTACTCAGCTATGAGTAATTCCCTTTTCTTTACAATAAATATAGAATTTCAGTCATTGGTTTATCCATTGGTTTGTTTTAAGCACTTGTTTGTCAATCCACTACATAAAGCCTTATAGTAAAGTGACTTGAATAAAACTAGACAGTTAGTTATCATGGAGACTAAAGTAGGACCCAGCTTTCCTCATTTTGATCTCCTGTTTTTGTACCTGTGATGTCAAGCACTGGTAGAGCCAAGAAAGGCCCAGGTACCAGTCTGAATAACGGCAGAAAAGAGGATCTTCCCTGATGCAGATGGCCAGGTATTAAAATCTGATAGCCAGGCCAGAAAGTCATTTCTTCTAGTCTTAGGGTTTTCACTGCTGCAATGAAACACCATGACCAAAATGCAAGTTGGGGAAGAAGGGGTTTATTTGGCTTCGACTTCCATATCATTGTTCATTATCAAATGAACTCAGAACAGGAACTCAAACATGGCAAGGAACTAGAGGTGGGAGCTTAGACAAAGGCCTTGGAGGGCTGCTGCTTGCTCAATATGGCTTGGTCGGCCTGCTTTCTAATAGAAACTGGGACCACCAGCCTAGGACCCACAATGGGCTGGTTCCTCTCCCATCAATCACTAATTAAGAGACGGCCTTGCAGCTAGACCTTATGTTTATGGAGATATTTCCTCAACTGAATTTCCAACCTCCCAGCTAACTCTATCATGTGTTAAGATGACATAAAACTAGCCAGCATACCCCTCTTGCAGAGGGGAAGGATCTAGGCATATGCAGACTTTGGTGACATTAAGGGTGAGGAGGTAGCCTATTTTGTCTTTCTCTCTCTCCCTCCTCCCTTTTCATTTTTGCTTCCTTCCTCTCTCTCCTCCCCTTTCTTTACCTCAGGAGCTTAGTTTTGCGCCCCAGCTCCTTCATCATCCCATCTGTATTTATTTCTCTTCAGCTCCTGCTGGGCCAGGTTGGAGAGTATTAAATCACATATGAGTCATATGTTCCTGATAAGGCTGTCTCCAAGCTGCTTGATTCACTCCCCAACATCCTTCTCTGTGACAGACATTCTCCATCCTTCTCTCAATCCATCCTCATCCACACTCTAATAAGGCTGACCGGTGGTGTTTTGTTTAAGCCTGTCTGGTAATTTGCTTGTGGTTACTTCTGTCATCAAATCTGCTGGCTACCTAGAGAGGAGACCTGTTACTCTGATTAGCAAAAAGCACCTATGGAGTTTTCATGTAGACAGGGATTTCCAGTTCCTACTGAACAACCCTAGAAGGCAACTGGGTCCAAGAAAGGGTGGCTGAGGGAGGCAGATCTCACGGAAACCTGGGAATTAAACAGAAGGGAAGTACCTGCTCACAGAAACAATGCCAACGGTTGCTGTCTTGTCTCTGGGACCACCACCAAATGTCGCCATAGGATGAACATTTGGACTTAGACACCATCGATGGCTCTTCCTTCACGGGAAGCTGATGCACTGATGACAGAATTGGATACTTCTTTTGTAGAATCAGGTGATCTCAAAGGTACTTACTCAAGTAGTGCTAACACTCTGAGTCAAAGCAGCACCTTGACCTGACCTTTAGGCTATGAATATTAGTTTCCACATATGTCCTGTGAAGCAGCTGGACTTTTTTTTTCTTTATGTATGTATGCTTGTATGTATGCATGTATGTATGTATGTATGTATTTTATTGGATGTTTTCTTTATTTACATTTCTAGTATTATCTCCTTTCCTGGTTTCCCCTGGAAACCCCCTATCCCACCCCTCCCCCTGCTTCTATGAGGGTGCTCCCCCTCCCACCCACTCACCCACCAACTCCTGCCTCCTCACTCTGGCATTCCCCTACACTGGGGCATACAGCCTTCACAGGGCCAAGGGCCTCTCCTCCCATTGATGCCCAACAAGGCCATCCTCTGCTACATATGCAGCTGGAGCCATGGGTCCCTTCACGTGTACTCTTTGGTTGGTGTTTTAGTCTCTGGCAGCTCTGGGGGAGGACAGTTGGACTCTCAGGTATCTGTGTGGCCATCAGGAAGTCAGACAAGGCACTGTGAAGGACAGAAGCTTTCCAAATGTAAGGATTAGCTCGATGTTGGTCAGGCCCAGTAGATTCCAAGATTTCTTAGCACATGTCAGTTAGTTAGACTCTGCAGGTTGTATTTTGCTGAGCATCAGATAAATATGCCTTACAGCGAGAAAAAGCTTTTGGGGAGGTCAAGGGGCAAAATACTGTGACTGCAGCTTTCCTTTGGAAATGGGACCTTGGATCCTTTGGGTTTTCACACTTTGCTTCATCCTATAATAAATAAAAATCCTGGGGCACTGAGCAGGAGGGGGTAAGCTATGTGACCCAGGAGCCCATATATGGCCCAGAGTCATATCATTTTTTCCTCCACATTGGTATAGCTGTACCAAAGAAAGCATAAGGGTCTCTTGACACCTCAGTTCTTACAGATCTGGCTGAGAAACTGAACACAGAGGAGGCCAGTCTACCATCAGCTAAGTCAAAGCAGTATTGGCCCTGCCAGCAAAGCTCTATGGCCTGAGCATGGTCAGTATTTGACACACATGACTCAGTGAAAGTGGGCTGGAAGTCAAACTTGTCTGCAGCCCGGGGATATACTGCAATACCTCTGAAGATGATAGCCTGAGATATGGGTTATTTCTCAGGATACTCATGAAAGTCAGATGGTTGAGGTTTGCCCTTACTGAGAAGAGTCAAAGGCGAAGCCTATCTCCCCATCTTTACCCTTCCACACACACTAAAACTCACCAATACTAAAATCATGAAAAACATTGTCTAACTTTTTGTTAAAAATTTTCTACAGTAAGTAATTAACTTGGGGATAGCCAACAGTCATAGAATATTGAATGTTTCTGCTCACAAATATAGTGTCTCTCCATTTATTTATTGTATTTGTAGTAATTGTCAATGAAATACCATATACTTTTACATTAAAATTTTATAGTTAAAGCTTTATTGCTAGGTTTCTTATGCTTGTGAACTGTTTTTAATCAAGTATTTTCTAAAGACTGTTCAAGTACAACGGGCCATCAATGTACTAAAGCCCTTGTGTTGAACAGCTTTAGGTCATGTTGTTTTTAATAACTGGACTGTAAAAATCACTGAATTTTCCCCATAAACAATATTATCATCAAATAGTGGTAATGTGATTCTCTCCTGTTGAGAGTTTATAATGATTTACACATTGGTCATGAGTGTTTTTAAGGAAGTTTTCCTCAGTCTGTGTGCGCTAGTCCAGAATCATTCCTACCTTAAACTTTTTGCTTTCCTCTGGATTCCTCTTTCTCTATTTCTCCTTTTTTTTTTCTGATCTCTTGGCCTTGTATCCACCCACTGTTAAAGTAGGCCACTGGTTGGCTTTCTGGGCCATCATTCAAGTACTATGAATGGACATCACCTTGGTAACAAGCTACAGCACCTTTGTAACAAGCTATCTTATTGGGTGCTGGTTTCCCTTGACCCAGGTACAGCCTAAACTGTTACCCAGTTAGAACTCACTAGTAAGAAAGGTTGTTTCCTATGTTATAAAACAATATCTGGTACCAATTTCTTAGCTTATAGACTCAGTCTTCCAGATGCACTGGCTTTGGACACGGTAGAAATTTGGGGTGAATGAACTCAAGTTTCTCTTCCCACACCCTGTCTTCTATAAGAAGTAGAATTGTCAGAGAATGAGGCTCATATAGTACAGAGTCTTCATCTCCATCCCTTCTAGTGAGCAGCTCCTCACTTGTTGGCATACAAATTATGATTCTATGTCAGAGGAGAAAGTATTGAAACACTCCAAGCACATGACTGGCTGGCATTTTTTGTGTTCCTGTTTAGGGAGGGGTAGAGAAAAAGTCAAAATCTAGGCTTCCATTTAACAGAAATATAGACTGCTGCTATCTACTATTTTTAGTCCTCCATTGCTTGTCTGACACAACCTAAGAGGTGGACCAAGATCCAGAGCAGTGAGAGATTACAGCCTCCATGTGCTAGCAGCAGGGCCTTCCTTTCTCTCTTATTGATTGGTGCTTTTGCAAGAAATGCCTGCTGGGGCAACTCAATTTCTGCACCTGGAAATTGACATCTCAGTACCACATGACATCAGAATCAGACAGGGACAAAAGTGTATCACCTGTTTTGGTAAAAAGCCCTCACTGTGATATGAGGCTGACCTTTCTTATATTCTGAAGGAGAAGAATGGGCTGCCAGGGAGAAGTGGTGTGAGTGGGAAAGTCAAGCTGGTTTTACTTCTGTAGAGACCTGACTTTACCCATGCCTTATTCAGGATGAGTTCACCTGAGATGAAATTTAATAAGCTGCTATTAATAGACCAAAATGACATCATTATAAGAGGTACAACTGGAAGTCTCCAATTATGGAGCAGAATATAAACTTTTTATAAGGAAGTTATTTTTCTTCTGATACTATGTAATGTCACTTATCATGGCTCAACATATCAATTTCACCTGTACAATACTTCTTTACGTTTTCTTAGATGATATAATAAAGAAGATAAACCTTTGTCTTATATTTATAACTGAGAAACTATCAGACAACCACTTACTGTTTATAAAACCATTGCTTAGCAAGTACCATGATCAGCCCCACTAATATTGTTGACACTTTCTTCCAGTCCAGAATAATTGTATCTGTGATTAACCACTAACTAAAAATGTATCTCAGATTACATCGTTTCTATTAACTTTCAGGAAGTGTCCCTGTCTTTGAATTGATAGAGAGAAAAGAAATGACAATGGTGTTTTCTTGTTAGGAACAGTGTCTTCTGGGGACTGAGCAGAAGTGTACTTGGCAACAATCAATACTTCAACTGAGGATGAGACTAGGTTTGATTTAATCGCGGGGGACTTATTTGATCATCACTGACATCTAACAGAGAAGACCTAATCCCATTAGTAAAGTGCTTTCTGCCAGAGAGAAATGGGAAGCCGAGATGAAATAGAGGCAGAGAGAACCTCGATGCCTAATTAAGAAAAGTGGAGACAGAGCTGCAGAGCAACACCCCTTGCTCCCACAGATCGACTGGAGGTTTGCAGCCTAGGAACACCAGCGGCTTCACAGTTTTGCTTAATAAGAATTAATTTTCAAACACATTTTATGGACCTTTTGGAATCATCTTTACTGAGACAAAATATACATTTAACCAAATGTGTTTAAGGGCAGAATTTCAATTTTTTAATAAAAAATCAATTAGTACAGAGTACTAATCCTCAGCTTCTATGTTTCCACTATCTCTGTCATCACACACCCACACACTTACACAAACATACACACAACCCATACACCCCTGTTGCTGTTTGTAAATTATACTCACTACTTGAGCCCTGAGCCACTATATAATTTCTTCCATCTAATAACCCAGATGAAATTCTAGAATTTCTAAAATTGCATTTTGAAGTTTCATATAAGTAAACAGTATGCATACTCTTATATCTGAGTTTTTTCACTCCAGATAACTTTTTGGGGGGAGAGGATTCATGCATGTTGTATTATACAAATGGGAATTTCATTGTCTCCTAATTCATGGAAGATTTTACCCACACTTCTTTCTCCTACTCCTTATATAAGATACATAATGTCATAAATGGGCATGATTGAAAAACAATGAAAAGGTGTCTAGTCTCCTACTCAGTAGCCCGATACTTTGATACATAGAGAAGTTATGTCTCTTCGGTGACAACTGTAGATTGTGATGTCCTTTTCACTGGCAAAGTTATGAAGTTGTACATGGCATCAGTTGGCAAGAGATAGTGATCTTGTATGGATGTGTTTGTGTGGGAGGTGTGAGAAGGTGTATGAATGTATGTTCACTGTCCTTCTTAAAGAGCCAATAGAATTCAGTCATGGGTTTCCACTTGAAGACCTAATCCAAATTACTTTCAAATCTCACCCATACCAGAGTACCACACTGGGATTAAGTTTATACTATCTCAATACTGAACTCAATCGCATGAGTTTAGTAGAACAAACTACACTGAAACCATAGCAGCTATCATTCCTTTAAGTTAAACTTTGTGGTTATCTCTAATTCTGTCTCAGGATCCTTCATATGTTCAGTGATAGATTACCCGCTACAGGACCCTGTGGACATTCCTTTTGCAAGAGATGGAGATCTTTGAGCACTGGGGCTTCCCTACTTTCATACAGTATATGGAAAATAACACTGTGTGCTCCTCAGTGTTTAGGCAGCTTCCACCATTGCTGCCTCATGACTCTGACACCATTAGTTGGGAAGGATCTTAGGTTGGTGTTGGGTCTGGAGGATGACAGGACATTGCAAGGACCCCAGCAAAGTCAAGCTGCCATGCCCCATATTTGGTGGCATATAACTTATCTACCTTGAAAACTTTTGTCAATAATCTTTGCTCAATGGCTAAATAACATGTGTGATCCCAAGAAAGACCAAAGAAAAGCTGCTGGGGGAAGGGAGAAGAAAGAGGGACGCTTTCAAGATAGCAAGAGGTAATGGATAACTGAATAGCAACCTCCAAGTCTGTAAATGTAATTATTCTTCAATACATAGAGGAGTTTCAGGAAGTTCAGATTTTTGGCTCTGGTATTTTGACCTGCATAGAAAGAACTCTGAGCTGAGAGATACATCCATGCACCATGAGCAAGATGCTGGCATGGGGACATTTTGGATGTTTTATAATTCTTCATCCATTCTTGTCACTTCATCTATGATAAAATAAAACACTCCTCAGATTCCTCACATATGGGAGCAAGTGAGAATACAGCTTAAGTAATGTCCAATGGAGTATTTAGGATGCTTGATTCAAAACAGAAGAATGGAGGTTGTGGTAGGAGGTGACGCCCAGAGGAGGGCTTTCTCTTCTTAAAAAAAAAAAAAAAAAAGCAGGGGAAGCTAGACTAGGGAGAGTACTCATGTGAGGGACTGTGGGAGGAGAGGGGATGTGATACTGGGATGCAAAGTGAATAAATAAATAAATTTTAAAAATGAAAGTCAGAGAGGAAGGGAACTGTTCTTTATTCCTGTTTTCCTTCATTGGGGTTTTGCTTCTCAGTTACTTCACTTGGGAAAATGGCATGATAGGTGCCTTCTTTCAGCTTTAATGACTCCTGCTTTTGTGCACATGGCCCTTTGGCTGTGTGCTGCTTCAGTTTTCTGAAGAAATTCAGGCTCAGCAGAAAAACTCCCTGATCTGGCACAGATCACATTTCTGAAACCCTATGATCACATTTCCTCCAGAGAACACATGTGTTCATTATCTCTACATACAGAATTATTTTCAGGGCACTTGCATTCCAGGTGAGTATTAGGCTCTCAGGGGCAGTTATGCATGGGTTCTACTTGGTATCTCATATACTTCTTCTAGCTCGGGAGAAAAACTTCTCAGACTTCGTCTGACTGTGCTGGGAGAATCTAATATAGTAAAGAGTACACTGGGAAGGCTGCAAAGAGACCAAGAATGAATTCAGTCTTCTATCACTGAGAGAATATTCTAGAGTAAACTTATGATGCTTAGCATAATAACCATCAGAAAGAATTCTGGGAGAAAGAGGAGTAGATTGAATGAGACAATTACAAGTAATTTTTGGTTAGAGGATCTAGAGTTTGGGGTGTGATGAGGAAGAGGACAGTCAAGAAGAGGGGATACAACCAAGTGCTTTCATTCCTTTAAGCTTACATGCTTAAAACATATTCAAAGACACAGCCACAGAAAGACTGATTTGATAAAGGGAATAGACCATGATGCCTGTGAGAGGCATCTCATGAAGTAACATGAGTGTCAGTGGGTGTGCTGGGCTAGTGACAGGATCCTTTCTGGACTCTAGGTGATGAAGACCTGGAGTTGTGCAGAACTGTTGGGATGAGGATGAAACTGGACTTAGGACATGGTGTAGAACACGACTGTTGAAGACTTGGTGACTAGAAAAGAGGGGTCAAGGGCCTCAGCTACCAGGCCTGACTTAAAATATCCTTGGTGTGAGATATCTACAGAATTCTGTCGAGACCTATGTTTTACTTAATAAACACACCACTACCAGTCTCCTTGCTTTGCTGGTATGAAAAAATACAAAAAATTAATCCAACTTGTCTTGCACATGTGAGGACCTGGGTTTTAGTCTCATATCTCAAAAGAAATTTAAAAATAGACAAACCTTACTTTACTGTCATCTCAAAAGCCTTTTTCTTTCTTTTTTTATTTTAGAAAAAGACAAAATTATAACAAATTTATTCAAAGACCTTAATTAGCTAGTTTTTTTATACTTCTAAAATCTGGCATCAGTGCATTGCTCAAAGCACATTCTTTCTGTGGCTGAGCCAGGATGTTGGCTTTATAGACCTACAAGCAAGGCCTAGATGGGAATAGGAACAAAGGCTCACCTCTTTCACATAACTTTCATCTTAAAGTATTAACTGACACAGCAATAGGAAGATGATGCTGGCTTGTGAGGCTCCTTTAGGTTTGTTTGTGTAAGGATAAAAGCAGGAGCTTCAGTATCACGCTATTGAACCTAGTCTATTGAGACAATTTGACATTTTATCCTTATTTCTCTAAAGACTGGTAGACTACCCAATTAAACTTAAAGCTTGTTAATGTGAACTTTTCTGTGAATAACTTCATTATAGTTTTTAGCCTCCTCTATGGCAATCCAGTGTAGTGGCCATGGCCACAAACAGCATCATTTTCATAATGTCCCACATGACTTGTGCACACACAGGTTTCACAATGCAGGAAGAAGCACCTATACAAACACATTCCTCTGGCTTCCAGTGTGGATGGTAGAATCGAAGTTCTCTAGAGTAGGAGTTGTCACATAAAGAACTGGGCCTACTGAGTTTCATGAAAAAAGCTTTAACTCAATTAAGATCAGGATCCAAAGCTGTAATAAAATCCGTAAGATGTTGTTGATGTTTGCCTTCCACATCCCAACAATGCTCCCACCACTTTTTATAATCACCCGAAAAGGTAACAGAAGAGTAGATGATTATGAACTCAGGCATGTGAGAACCAGGAAGGAAGTCTCTAGAGTTTGTTTGTTTTAGCTATTGTTAAAGCTGCTTTTAGATTGTCAATGCTTTGTAATATGCAATGCACTCATAGTTATAAAGATCTCTTTAGTTAATTCCTGTAGGAGACATATTTTGGTCTTTTAAGGAAAATTGTCCCTAACCCTGTTTTAGCATTGAAAAGGTTGTTTGTTGTGTCTCTGTGAGTGTATGAACAATTTGTGATGTCATAAGGACACTCAGTGATGTGATATTGAGTTTCTAGGGGCTTCAGATGCCTTCAAAGACTAGTTTAAAGACCAGACTGGAATCTCTTCTCTTGCTACAACTTTCTCTGCAACAATAAGGGCCAGTAGTATATACAAGTAGGGTTTTAAATTACAGGTCAGAATCCGTTAATCTTCTAGGCTCCTGCACCATATTAAACTAGATTTTTTTCACATTCTTTTTGGTGGTTAGAATATGCTTGTCCCAGGGAATGGCACTATTAGAAGGTATGGCCTCATTGGAGTAGGTGTGACCTTGTTGGGGAAAGTATGTCATTGTAGAGATGAACTCTCCTCCTAACCATGTTAGGACAGTCTTTTCCTGATGGAATTCAGATGAAGATGTAAAACTCTCAGCTCCTCCTGCAGCATTGCTGCGTGGAATCTGCCATGCTCCCATCTTGATGATAATGGACTGAACCTCTGAACCTATAAGCCAGCACCAATTAAATATTGTCCTTATAAGAATTGCCTTGGTCATGGTATCTGTTCACAGCAGCAAACCCTAACTAAGATACCCCCAAACCAGCGGACATCTAAGGAATCACCGAACCTCAACATGCCCTTGCAGTTTGCCCACACAACTCATGCAAAAGTTTGAGTCCTGTTTATTCTAGAGTTCCACCTATGAAAAAGAACTTCCCTGTTTGTTGCCCACTGCCATCCTATGTGGGCTATTTAGTCTTGTCTTCCTCTTAACTAACAGAAATCGTGTGATAATAGCAGTTCTTTTTGAATGGGGGCACTGCTACCAGACTTCTGTCTTAGTTTACTCAGAGCAATTTCTGATACTGCTGCCTCTGAAGTCCACATTGGGGACTTCATAGTATCTCCTGGAGTCATGTTGTACATGATAAGCATGACTACCCACAGTAGCCTCATTATAATTGGCCAATCATCTTTTGATTCAAAACATGACTTGTGACCTCTACTTTTAAGGACAGCCCTTCCTCTTTCAACTGATGCCCTGACTATTTGATTCTGTCTTTGATTTTTTTGTTGTTTGCTCTAATAATTTGTGTCAGATGTCCACAAGGTCTAAAACCAAGCACAAGCAACTTAATCCATCACTGGCCTGAATGATGCTGTTCCTAGTCCCCTATCTGCCTTTATTCACCCACTCTAAAGTATTGAGACAGGCTCCTCATTTTGCCATACATGTAATATACATTCTGAATCTCACAGAGGAATTTATTTGTCAGTGACAGTGAGCAAATCCTTTTCCTCAGGCTGTGTATCTAAGTGAGAAACAAGTACTGAACATTGAAAACACATCACTTATGCAATTCTGATTGATCACCTTTTATGAACTTGGGAGTTTTAGCTCAAATCAAGTGCATATGAGGCTATGGAAAACTGTGTAACTGTACCGGGCAATCAATGTTTTAAAAAGTCAGTGTGTCATGCTAACACATCATTTATGCAATTCTGATTGATCACCTCCACATTTTATGAACTTTGGAGTTTTAGCTCAAATCAAGTGAATATAAGGCTATAGAAAACTGTGCAGCTATACTGGGGAATAAATGCCTTAAAAAGTCAGTGTGCCATGCTAGGGAAAACTAAGAAAAGTTGTAGGCAGTTGATAAACTTTGGATGAGTGTCACAGAAATGATACTTGAGGAAAAAAAGGTAACTTGAAAATAACAACGTGACATGCTTCCATTTAGGTAATATTTGAGAAATAATGTTACCCTGGTGTCAGGGTGCATGCCAAGCCATAGCACAATCCAAGATAGGGAATTCCCAGCCTGTCTTTCCCCAGATGAGAAACAACAGGGGCTAGGACAGATGCTTTAGTTCTCAATCTCCTATGTACCCATATGCTGCTTGGGACGCGGGGAGTGTGAATGAGGGAGGGTCTTCAGGCATGCACTTCTGGGGACAGAGCAAAATCCTGTCTGTCTCAGAGTGAGTGTCCAAAATATGGAGTGGCTGGAAAAGAGATCTTCTCTGGGAGATTTAGGCATGATCTTTCCCTGAGGTGATCCTTGATGAAGGAGACAGTCCTTTATTGTCCAAACTGTTTTATTGTGATGTCTTACTAAGGGTGAACTAGGGATTAAATACCTTTTGCAGGAAGGGAGTCCTAGGAAGGGCAGCTCATTGACTAAATATTTAGGGGATATCCAGATAACTCATTAGCATGGAGAACTCTAAGTTTTTATGCTATATGACTGAATGTTATAGTCCTCTCAATGGGGTGTTATGGTCATGTGTTCCAGGACAGGTAGACCCTGGCTTGGAGCTGGTTCTAAAGCCTGTTGTTCTCAATTGAGAATTCCCCTGGATTTTTGAAACTTGTTTTAACCTTACCAAGTCTTTTGTCTGGTGGTACAGTCCACTTGCCCCACATTCTGGAGCTTAAATAAAACATTGGAAGCTTACAGAGATTAGGATAGGGATGAACTGGGAAGGGATGGTGTGGCTATCTAGTTTGCCAATTGGAAAGTTAACTGTCTTGACTGATACGATGTTTACATATGTGATTAATTTTCAAAGAATGATAAGCCAACATTCATATGCAGAAATTAATACAGGAAACATTTGTGGAATTCAGATAAGTTCTCTTGATTGTTCCAGTGCCAATTTACTGAAAGCAGCTCTTAGTACCTTTGTTTCTCCACAGGGTGATAACAACATACCAGCCTTAGAGTGGCTTTATGTAATATGCTATGTAATAAATAAGAGCATAATGAACAATAGCCAATTAGTTTGAATGGAACATAATACATTCAGAATCTAATGATTCTCCACCAATTCTTCTCTCCATCCACCCATCTATTCTTCCCTCCACCTACCCATTCCTTCACTTATTTTCCCACTTATCCATTTATTGACCCATTCACTTACCTAATGTTTTAATTTACAGCTTACAATCTCTCTTTTGTCTGAATACCAGACCAGACCATATTTGGCTTAGAATCTAGTCATAAACCTAAAACTGGCAAGAATATATCCATAATCTCCAAATGCCAAGTCTCCTTTATAGATAATTTACCCAATCATACAAAGGATGGGTCCTGATTATTCTGGAGCTCTCATTATCCAGTAAAGCCATAAACCTTTGCTATTAAAAACTGGCCAGCAACAATAATATGAAGTAACCAGTATCCCCTGAGCTCATGTCTCTAGCTGCTTATGTAGCAGAAGATGGCCTAATTGGCCATCATTGGGAAGAGAGGCCTCTTGGTCTTGCAAACTTTATATGCCCCAGCACAGGGGAAGGCTAGGGCCAAGAAGTGGGAGTGGGTGGGTAGGGAAGCAGGGGCGGGGGAGGGTATAGGGAATTTTCTGGATAGTATTTGAAATGTAAATAAAGAAAATATCTAATAAAAAAACATTAAAAAAAAAACTGGCCAGCATCCCTCATTGGTTCCTTCCCTCCTGTAGTCTGTTCTTTCTTTCTTTTCTCTTTCTTGAAGTCTCTGTTTTCCATGTGTTTTTTAATCATGTTTCATTTCTCTACTTATCTATCCCTTAGGCAGGGGTTACAGTATGTTCATAATCTAAGCTAATCAAAACATCATGGAAATCATAGCAATGCTAATCTACTGTGTGCACTTCACTTCCTTTTTTTGTCATCCTTTATTTCTCCTGACATTTCATCTGCTGTCTATAAATTCACCATAGTAAAATTTACCCCTTTGTACCTTTATTTCAAAAATAAAACTGCTTTGTCATATTGCCCAGAACTTTTGATTAACAAGTACTATTATTTATATTTTTAAATTATTCTCATTAGCAATCTTCCATCTACGCCAAGTTAAATATCCACCCTAATGCAAATCTTTGGAAGTTCTAGAATGCCCCAGAAGATTCTCTGACAACTGTAAAGATGACACCTTCTTATATGGCCAATATGTGGGAAATATCATCTGCTAAGCAAGGGGAGTGTTAACTTGTGTGTCTCTCCTCCACTTCTCTTTGGAACTTGCAAGTGACAGTTCCCATCTGGTGTAAATCAATTTTTCATGACTGAATGTTATTCTGACATAGTTGCCAACCAGGTAGGTCTGATTCCTCTATTTGATTTTTTCTTTTTTTCTGTGAGACCAGGTTGATGAAGGATGTGTTGTAGCACCTTGTTTTAAATTCATTGCATAGCATTTATACAACTAGGGAACCAGTAAATAGTGCATTTTTTCAAGAGTGTATCACTGTCACTAAATAATGTCTGTCATTAATTTGGCTACCTCTTATAGAAGGCTTAAAAAGTACAGGGCATATATGTAGAGATAGCTTAATTCAAGATGAGTGTGAGTGACTGCCCAAGTACTATCAAGATAGCCACTGGTTAATGCATATTCAGCCAGTCAATTCATATCTGATCTCTTGTACAGCTCCTGTATGGACATTTCTATCACTCCATTCTTATTAAATATTGTGACTTTCCTTTCTTGTTCCCATCCAGGTTCCTTTCTTCCAGCAGTATCTCTTTCTACTAGTGTGATTCAGGCTGTCACTCTTCTGGTTGCATTTTTTTTTCATCTTCGCATATTTTTCTGATACAGTTGGTCAAATGGGTTCTTCATTTCCTGGCTGCTGATTATAATGTCACCACTTCACGAAGGTCTTTTCCATAAGTATCAGTAGTCAAGTTAGTGTAGCATCAGGTAGCTTCTACTAATCTTTAAGATGATGGGCATTCTTCTTAGCATAGAAAATATGGGTGCTCACTAGATTCTCTTCCTTATATTTTTTTGCAATGACTCATACTTCGCTTCACTCATCCTTAGTTGTTCATCTGTCTTTTAGTGCATTGTACACTTCCAAGGATCTAACTTGGAACAGCTTGCGTAAATGGCAAATGGATGGGTGGAGGGTTGCTTTGTTAGATGGGTGACAGTAAATGATGCTAAATGGGTGGTAAGGGATGAGATGAATATTTTAAAAACGAAGACTGATTAATGTTGGAAAATGTGAGAAAGAATAAACTTGCCTGAGATGTGAAACTAGCAGTCAGAAATTCCTGGATGGGCTGATAATAAGTTTAAGTGATTAAGAGAGCTTGCAACTCTTACACTGGATTGGAATTTGGTTTCCAATACCCACACAGGGTAGCTCACAACAGGTTGTTTGTGCTTCCAGCCTTAGGGGAACCAACAACTTATTCTAGGCTCTGGACGAACCTAGATATAGTCACACAGACACATATATAATAACATAATTTTTTGAAAATTTCCCTAGACAATCACTACAAGCACAACCTAACAGTATATTCATAAAATCCTGTAATGTGACATTATTTACCTCTTGTGTAAGAATAGAATTGTGGCTCAAAGAACACCACAGCTTGAGAACCAAGTGAAATGCATCAGAAATCCATACTCTGGAAATTGTACTGCTGACCTCAGTGAGTGAGAGTGTACAAACTTCTGAGTAGTATCTACAAAATGTACAAATATTCAAGCTCAGCACTGAGGAACAAAGGGCCATCCAGTTTGATTTGGGACCCCCCTCCCCCAGCTAGCAGATGTTAACCTTTCATCTTCAATACCTAACTTGCAGATTTTATTTCTGAGCAATGATGTGTATCTCCAATACAAAGTCAAGGAGGAAGGGGAAGTGTAGGAATGGAAATTATTATGCTGAATAAAATGATTTTCTTAAGGGCAATGAATAAATCTGATAGCATGAAATGCAAAAATTAAAACAAAATACCAGAATCTAGAAATATGAAGAGAGCCTACAACATGTTCTAACAGAGAAGATATAGAGTGTTCTTGAATTTGAAATCCTGTGAGGGGTGGTTGAATACATAACATTAGTAGAACTTGCCTAGAGAAAATTGGGGAAACATGTCTAGCTGTTTCTGTGAAAGGCCGAATAACTGTCTCTGTGAAAAGGTTTAAACTGTTCTCTTGGAATGTTGCAGAGTCCAAAAGGATATTCATTCGAAGAAGTTCTGCATTTGTTTAAGTGTGCTCTGCAGAGCAATGAGCTAGGGAAAAACCAGCTAGGAGTCTGCAGTCTGACGCCTCTCAAGCAGCCCAGCTCTACAGATCAGACTGTCTGCTCCCTGTCTAGTCTCAAATTTACCTTGCAACACAAGAGCAGAATACTAAATTTCTTTTGTCAGATGCTTGATAGTTCTAATTAGGAAAAAAAAAGGCCTCCCCCGGAAGTTACAGCAGAAAGATCACCACCCAGGACATAAAAATAAATCATCTTTCTACTGCAACTGAAGAAACATGACTACAAGGGTTTACCAGAAGTGAGTGTTCAGCAGCTAGAGACTGCGGAAACAGGAAACACTGATCTGGTTTGCTTGCTGGTTCTCAGCATCCCTTCAGTCTGCTGCTCCAATCCCTTCATCTACGGACCTTCCAACCAGCCAGTCCTCACTGAGCGCACATCTCTCAATTTTCACCAGAGTCTTAGCAAAATGGGCTTTATTCCAATTAACCCTTTCTGAAATACTTTTGGATGATGTCTTAGTCAGGGTTTCTATTCCTGCACAAACATCATAACCAAGAAGCAGCTGGGGGAAGAAAGGGTTTATTCAGCTTACATTTCCACACTGCTGTTCATCACTGAAGAAGTCTGGAACTCAAGCAGGTCAGGGAGCAGGAGCTGATGCAGAGGCCATGGAGGGATGTTCTTTACTGGCTTGCTTCTACTGGCTTGCTCAGTCTGCTCTCTTA
The DNA here is from genome assembly GCF_900095145.1 of Mus pahari. NCBI lineage: Eukaryota > Metazoa > Chordata > Mammalia > Rodentia > Muridae > Mus > Mus pahari. Next base: position 131,919,728 of record NC_034592.1, on the reverse strand, counting down.
TAGAACCCAAGACTACCAGCCCAGAGATGGCACCACCCACAAGGGGACCCCCCCATCACTAATTGAGAAAATGCCTTACAGCTGGATCTCATGGAGGCATTTCCCCAACTGAAGCTCCTTTCTCTGTGATAATTCCAGCTGTGTCAAGTTGACACAAAACTAGCCAGTACAGATGATAACTGGAATAGTCAGCAGCTATGCAGGATTGTGTAATGTTTTAAGAATAAATTCTACATGTATACCAGCTGCATATGTAGTTTACCTTATCTGGCATCAATGGGAGGGGAGCCCCTTGGTCCTGTTGAGGCTCAGTGACCCAGAGTAGGGGAATGCTAGGGCCCTGAGGCAAGAAGGGGTTGGCGGGTAGTGGAGCACCATCATAAAAGCAACGGGGCTGGTGGGAGTGGGGATAGGGGGTTTAACAGGAAAGGGGAATAACAATTGAAATGTAAATAAATAAAATAGCCAAAAAACGAAAAAGGAACCAATAAGTTCTATAAATCTATGCCCTACAGTACCACATTATTTTTCAGTCTGAATCATGGATTATTTTGCACTGAGAATATATTTCAGAGACATGCTTTAGTAGGGAGAGATTAGAAAGAGTGGAGTAGAGAGGAATGGAGAAATTCAATGGAATAGACATAATATTTCCAGGCTTGTAGACCAGGTGTTATGAAAAATAAAACAGTATATTCACAAAGCTAGAGCAATTCAGAGTTCACCGAACACTCAGACACCTCATTTTGATTGTGTATTAGGTTTTCCTACCCATAGTTTACTGTACAAAAGAGCACTGTTCATGAGACAGCAAGAAATTTCATTAATAAGAAGAAAATTACAAGAACTAATTAGAAGAAAAATGGGGAAAGCCATTAGCTATTAAGTCCTACTTTAAAGGCACCCCCTTTTTTTCTTTATCAGAACCAGTGGATAAAAGAGGCATTTCTGTCTGAAAAAGTGACTACACTGTGGATTTGCTGGCCTTAAAGAAGTTTCAAGAGTAGTAATTCTTCTTTTCTTTTCTAAAATTTACTTATTCCATTCCTCAATGAGTAAATGATTGACAGTTTCACCAAGTTTGATACACTTTGCTACAAAATGTGCAATAATGTAAAATAAAAGTAATGGCACTTCAACACAAAATATTGTTGTATATCCTAAATATTTCTCAAATGTCAGAGTCCTGGTTTGTAGATGAGAGAGAACTGGCTGACATCCATCTCTGTATTGGAGATACAATTTTCATTACATGGAGGAGCAGCCCTGCTCACAGGGTCCTGGAGGGTTAGGTAGCATTTTGATATGGCACTGCAACTTTCAGAAATTGTAAAAGGCAGAACAGAGAGATTAAACTCACTGAAGAATAGGGTGGTTGCACCGTCCCAAATAGCCTAATCTAAAATGTTTATTTCTTTTTACTCAACTTTCCTATTTGATATATTGTCCTGTCTTAGTCACTTTATAAAGATCCAATTATCTCTCTTTTCAAGAAATCCCAAGACCCAGCAAAGTCCACAAACTTACTCCATTTCTCACATCTGGACTGCTGAGGATGTGGCTACTGGGCTTGCATCCTCCACCACCATCTTCTGTTTCATGACTCTAGTGTTAGGGTTTTTATCCCAGTGAGGTCATAGCTGACTGGAAACACAACTGTAAAGAAGAGAATGCAAGCTACACTATAGGCCTATGATCCTGTTTCTATGTTTACCCTGAAGAGTGCATTAGATGGCACTAATGGATACTAGTCAAGAAGTGATAGGAACTTGGGGTTCATAATTTGTCTTTATTTTTTGTGCGAATGATAGGTGTCATTTTCTCACCTCTGAAATTCTATAGATTTCTCTCTAGAGCTCTGGATCTAATAATTAACATCATCTTTGTTTCCTAAGCATGTCTTTTCACTCATTTTTATTCTCTGTTTTTGTGCTGTTCAACAAAAATGCATTGCAGCGATACTTTAGGAATATTAATCACTCTTTGATGTTTTAGAAGACTATTCAGAGTCCCCTAGCCCTCTGGGTTATCATTTAAACATCAATTATCCATCCTTGGTTGCTAAGCAGAAGAGTTCATTAACAGAAAGTTCTATTTAACATTGGTAGAGACTTTTCTGTAATTGAATAGGCCACAAGCTCACAACTCTTGAATCACGGATATTTAACTGGTCCTTTTCAGTAAGGGAGTAGCAAGGCCAAAGAGAATCTATAGCAGTTAGGCACTAGTTGATGTGGCCACACAGGGTAATATTGCTCAAGAAAAACCTGTCTTTCCCCAGGGTAGGAGACCATGAAAAATCCCCTGAGACTTCCTGGAGTCCCATATACATAGGCCAGAAACCCACCCACAGTCCAAGGAATTTATGTACTCCCCATGTCATAAATATCATCTTTTGTTGTGTGCACGTGACAAGTTTTGCATGTGCAGATGTGCACCCTTGGTAGTAAAGTGAAGGCAGAAGCAAGACAGGGTCTACTAACTTAAAGCAGGTTTCCTATTGTCATTTGGCAGAAAGTGACTCTTTCAACGTGAGTACTAGGAGTCATATACCAGCTGCAAATACCAAGTACTCTGGACTGTTCAATGTACTGAAGAATGGGAAAGGGATTCAAGGACAGAACTGTGGAACATCAGTACTTTCCATGGTTTTGAACATCATGCAACTATAGCCCTCAGACTGTATAAAAGCCATAGAACACTAAGGACCTTGAACCTCCAGAGCTGGGTATCATGGGAAGAATTTAGTAGTCCTAGGGAAGAGCAAATTCCAGGAAGATGTCGGAATCTGTGATTCTCTGTTTTGATTTATATGAACTTCATAAGTTACCAAGATTTCAAATATTTCCAAACCTCAAATATGTTTGGAAAACTGTGATGTATATACTCAAACCCCTTTTACTATAGCAAAAATGCGCCCAAAAAAAAGAGGCATCAGAGAAGAGTTATTTCTCTGGTCATGGAAAGAGATATTTCATGTCTGAGCACTTTCCTGAAAATTCTAGCTGGGCAGCTCATCATCCGTTTCATAACATGACTCTATCAAGGCATGTGCTGAAGAGCATACTTAAAGAGACAGCTTGGGGAGCTTCATCTTCTTCAAATCCAAAGATAAGACAGTCCTGCAATGACTGTTCAGTTTTTCAGCTTCATGTGACTTATTAATCACGTCTTCCTCCCAGTTATGCAGACATATCATATATACTAAGAAAACATTCTCCAGAATAAGGAGTCTCAAGGGAAATCCACACTATTTCAGCAGCTATGCATTCCCTCAGTGGATCTGAGCCCCTTGTTCCATGGAGACATCTGTCACATCAATTACCTGCCCATCCTCTCAATTCTAGTGTGTCCAGTGGCTTCACATTGCACTTTTGCCACTTCAGCTTCCTTCTCATCCCTCCTTGGGAACCAGTCCTGGAATTCCTTCATTGCTGTAATCAAGATAGATTATGTTGATATCCCTTGACTAGGTCAAGGAAAGGCAAATTACAGACCTGGAGAGGACCCATGTATATGTTGAAGGGGACCTACAAAACAGACTCACTTTCAATTTCAGAGAATAAAATGCCCTCTACTTCTTTCTTCTTTACACTATCCTAACTCAAATCCATTAATATTTTCATCTGGGGGAGTTCTAATAAGTCAAGACTTCAGAAATGTTTGTGATGTGCTTTGATCAACAGTCCTTTTCTTTTAGGTATAGCTGACACACTGTTTGCCAACTATTATTTGTGGGTTTATTATTGTCTCTCAAGGGCAATCCTCCATACTTAGCCTATTACATGTCATTTCTTTTCATCTAGACTCTGTATGACTCCCTCACTGGGGCCTTGTAAAAGCCAGCTCCATTCTCCAATGGGCCCATCATCATGACCAAATTGCTTCTCTGTAAAATTTCATAAGGCATTTTCTACTTTATTGTTCAGACCATTCATAAAAACACATAGTTATAGCTGCACAGAAAATGCCCTGGAGCCAGTGTAATGTGCTATAATGTCTCAAAGGGTTAATCTCCATTTGAGAGTTGCTTGGTATAATTCAAGTCACATTATTTATTACTTGCTAATTTTAAACTTTTCTTGGAATTTTAATAAGCTTTCATTGAGTTGATCTTACTACCAGTCATCAATCTCAAAGAATTTATCCAAAACACAGTTTCCTTGTTTATTTCAGGCTTCAATTGAATCTTATTGTTTTATAATATTCCTTTATATAAGATAATTTAGCATTTCCTGTAGTTTTCTAAACTTAGAACTGGTGTGTGTGTGTGTGTGTGTGTGTGTGTGTGTGTGTGTGTGTGTGTGTACGGATGTATGTATATATAGAGTTGAGTACAATCACTTTTCTCTTATTACATTATTCTCAGAAAGTAAACAACAATGTCTTTGTTATTCTTAACAAATATCTGGTGGATAATTTTTCTAATTAGCTCAAGCCAGTGACTCTATAGCTCTTGGAGATGCAGATCACATATACATGAATTTTTATTTGTCCATGTATCAGTTTGGAAGTCCATGAAAATTACTTTCATACCTCATGGCTTCATTTAAAACCTTAGAAGAATGCAAAACCAAGGCCACTGGCTCCTTTGATATAGACAAGAGTGTCTCCTAGGAGAACCAGTATGAATATAATCTCATCTGCCTGCTTCTCAATCCATTGGGCTGTTCATAAGCAGACCTAAAGATTATGATCTTTTATCCTGCTAGAGATCATGATTATTTCTTTATAGGGGGCACTTTGAAGAGAAAAATTCTTGGATGTGGTAAGATTTTGGATACAAGCTGGATTAGGCTTCCCAAATCCCAAATAATAGAACACTATAAGGATTACATTTCCAAAGAAAGGAAATGAACCCCTAACCCCTAGCCCCAGGAGGTTATAGAAGAACGTGATAGAAAAAAATTCAAAATTTTCAAAGACAGAGAACTTGAAAGCAGAGGATAAAAATGAATCATCATGTACAGGGACCTTGGGTAAGAGTCTAAGCTGAATTCAGAACAGAACCTATGGAAGCTGCACAGTAGTTAAATGACATTTGAATGTGCTCAGAATAACAGAAAATACAATTATGGCTACCATCAATTCTACACACAGGAAAACTGTCCTTCAAAAATGAGTGAGAAACTGACACACACAGATTTATTTTAAAAACCGAAGTGTTACCAGAAGATATATCTTTTTTTAACATTTTTTATTTATTATTATTTTCTTTATTTACATTTCAAATGCTATCCCGAAAGTTCCCTATACCCCCCTGCCCCTGCTCCCCTACCCACCCACTCCCACTGCTTGTGGACGTTGTACATCGTGGTGCGCACTAGGCTCCGCACCACGATGTACAAAGCTGACTGTGAGCATCCACTTCTGTGTTTGCCAGGCACTGGCATAGCCTCATAAGTGGCCGCTATATCAGGGTCCCTTCAGCAGAATCTTGCTGGCANGTGCATTAGTATCTGGGTTTGGTGGCTGATGATGGGATGGATTCCCCGATGGGGTAGTCTCTGGCTAGTCCATCCTTTCATCTTATGCACTCACTGATAAGTGGATATTAGCCCAGAAACTTAGAATACCCAAGATACATCTTGCAAAACACAAGAAAACCAAGGATGACCATCATGTGGATACTTCATTCCTCCTTAGAATAAGGAACAAAATACCCATGAAAGGATATAGGTACAGAGACAGGAGATATATGTTATAATAAATATAAATAAATAATACATATGTACATACATACATACATACATATATACATACGTAGACAAACAAATAAATATCTTTTTTCTCAAATTAAATGTTCTGGGAAGTAACTAAAATCCATATGAAGGAAAGCAACACACAGTTACTGGCAAAATTAGGTAAATATGACATTGTAAAAGTAATTTTGCTTATGGTACAGCTTCATATTAGATTTGAAATAAAAATATGTAAGACAGTTATTTAGAAATGTGACAAAAAGTTTACAGCATGTAATGATGTAATTTATATTATAGTATGAGCACGAAAAAGGAGAGAACACAAAATATGGAGCCATATAAATGCAAAGTTGTGGCTGGAAATGAAGGTTAGTGGTAGTGAGGTTGCCTAGCATGCCTAAGGTCCTGGTTCAGTTCCTAGCACCACAAAAAAATATAAATGAGTGAAGCAGTAATATATTCAAACCCAGTTGACATTGTGCCTGAGATTTACTCAGAGGTAGAGAACATGCTGAGTATGCCTGAGGCCGTAGTTTAATAATAATGATGATGATAATGACAATAAAGCTGTATTAATCTAGCTTTATTGTTATAAAATTAGATGTTAATGGTAATCCTGGGGGAACCATTAAGAAGTTAATTTACAATAAACTGAGAAGCCAATTAAAATTCTACCCAATATTTATTTAATTCAAAAAAAGTCAGCGATAGATGCATAGAGGAAGGAAAGGGCAGGAGGCATGTAGAAGACAAATCACAGCATAGGAAGTGTAAATTTCACCTTATCAGCAGTTACTTTAAATAGGAATGATTAAATTTTCTAGTAAAAAAAGCTGAAACTTGAAAAATATAAATAAAAGTTCAATGATTTCAACTACATGTTGTCTATAGGAGATTCATATTAACTTCAAATGAACACATTGTGTGAAAAGAAAAGAGTAAGATTCATCAGCTAAGCCTGAACTAAAGAAATTCTGGTAAACTTAGGCTGATAAAGAAAATATACTTTAAGGCAGAAGCTGTCATTTAAAGATAAATTTGGGCATGTTATAGAAATGGAAATGCTGATTCATCCCATAGGCATAGCCAGCATAATTACATATATACAAACAACAGAGGCCTCATACGAAAGCACAGCAGCATTAATATGATGGAAAGCAATCAATTTAAACATACCAGCTAAAGATTTAATATGCACTTGCTGTAATGAAAATAAATACAATGTGTGTGTGTGTGTGTGTGTGTGTGTGTGTGTGTGTGTGTGTGAAAGAAGGTATGTTACTGACTTCTCAATTGCCAAGCTCACTATAAAGGCAAAGGAATCAAGGCAGTGGAGCTCAGGCATAATGACAGCTGTATAAGATCAATCAAGTGAAATTGACAGCCAGGAAGTGAACCATTACCTTTACAACTATTTAATTTTTTCACTAAGATGCCAAAACTACCCAATAGAGCAAATAAAATGCCTTTTTAGTTAATGACTCTGTTGACTGGGAGACCACAATCACAAAGCCCTATTTCTAATGGAAAGGAATTAAAATGCTTAAAATAATTAAAAATATGCCCCAAAGCTGTAAGGATATTATAAGAAAACAAGAGCAACATTAGGTTCCAATAAACTGAGCTTACTTAGTCTGCACTTCATGATCTATGTATGACACAAACCACAAGCAAAATAAAATAAAATAAAATAAACAGCAACAACAGCAAAACCATAAAAAAGAGAAAAAAAACCAAACAGGCAGCCAGGTGAATTGTGCCTTTTCAATATGTATGTATTTCTTGGTATAAGAAAAGTGAAAATGTGGCTTGCAGAAATATGCAAACCATATCCCGTACAAAGCTGGTATTCAAACTAATGAAAAAAATGTAACCCAGTCAAAAACAACAAATGATTCAGTTTAAAAGGTAGCAAAGGGTTTATGTAGACATTTCCCTGGAGAATATGTACAAATGGCCAATGAGCACTTGGGGAAAGACAGGTAACAATATCAATCATTGAAAACACACAGTTCAAAGCTATAATCGGGTATTACATTAGAGCCTCTGAGCTGGATATTATATTACAGACACTAGAATCTGGAAGAATCCTTAGTATAGGGTAACTCCAATTAAACTCCTTTACATGGATATACATTTAGGAAGCTCATAAAATAGTTGGTTTCCTTATGAATTTTCAGGCATTCTTAAGTGTTAGTTATCCCTCCCTCTTCTGCTGAACTGCCCTCGCTTTCATATTCCAACTTAAACCTTTCCCTTCATTTCCCCTTCCTTCCTCATATTGCTTGTGAAACATAACACTTAAAATATATTAAAACCTAGTTTAAAATATACTTTAAAAATAAATTTTAAAAAGTGTGAACTAAAGCTCAATTAAACAAAATGTAAGTGAATAAAAATAGATTTAGAAAATAGATCAGTTATTGGGAATAATTTAACAACATGATTATGGAAACTCCAAAATGAATATCACAAGTATAATATACAATTTAAAGTTGATACATTGTTCTTCTTTACAAGAGCTTTGGGTTGTTCAGAGGACATCCTATTCAGTGTTTCTTTGAATCTAATGATTATAATCTTATGAAAGATATGTACACCCCCTTCTCACAAATTCATTAGATAGAATTTGAGGAACAAAAAATTAAAGTCGCCTCTCCATGGATACTGAAGGCCAATTCTCATTTGTCAACCAGAGAAGTTATAAATAACATAAACTCCTCAGCATTTCTGGTGTCAGATCCCCAGGAGAAAAACAAAACAAAACAAAACAAAACATACTTGTTGCTATCTGCTTTATTGCTTTGTCTCTTTCCTTACTGCTAAAGGTGAATGTTCTACTCTAATTTCCAGATTAGGAATCAAGTTCTTAGAAGACAAATGTCAAAAAATGACTGGGCACTGAGTGATGGTGCTAGTATTTGAACTTGTTCACTCCACTCCGAAGGATAGAATATTTTTCAAAGGATCAGCTTGTAGAAGCTGCAGCTAAGAATCTCCACACTGCTGCTGATATCATTTTAATTTAAGAAAGTGGTCGTTGCCGTCTGCCATCTTGTTTACAACACCTAACTTCTATGCATACGGCATCCTGGAAAAGGAAAAACATGTACAGAATGCACATCGGTGGCCATCAACTGGAGCCAATACGGGAAGACAAGCTGAATACATGGGAAGAAAGCTTTTGGGGAAATGGAGCACTTTGCATCTAACTGTGGCAGACACAGGACAATGTGTAGGCCTCTGAAGTCAGAACTGCAAACCAGAAAGGAAGAATGTTGTTGTATACAAATTATACAAGTATGTTGAGAACATACTTGTAAGTCAGCCTGTATGCAAAGTGAGAGATGTGGTTCAGCCATTAAAAGCACAGGATCCTTTCCCAGCATCCAAATGGCATAACACAACTTTTTATAACTCAGACCTCGAGGAATTTGATATACGCTTCTGGCCCCTTCAGGCAAAACACTAATAACCATAAAAATAATTTTAACAAACAGAGAAGAAAATGAGCATCAATCTGTGACATGCTAGGTCCACCTGTACTTTAGAGGCTCAATCATAACCCAGGTAGGCTATCACAATCATCTCTTCATGTCCCTAGAACCCAGTCCCCCCCCACCATGTAAATGTACTCCCCAACATATCATCCTCTCATCTGGATACAAATGTTTATTATCACATGCCAGGGCTTTGGCATGAACAATCTTCCATATTAATTTCATTTTTCCAGCATATATGAAATAAATACTACCTCCTTTTAGAAACCACACCTTCGAACAACATTATGAACTAACCAGCACCCCTAGAGCTTGTGTCTCTAGCTGCATATGTAGCAGAAGATGGCCTAGTTGGCCATCATTGGGAAGAGAGGTCCTTTGGTCTTGCAAACTTTATATGCCCCAGTACAGGGGAAGGCCAGGGCCAAGAAGTGGGAGTGGGTGGATAGGGGAGCAGGGTAGGGGGAGGGTATAGGGGACTTTCAGGATAGCATTTGAAATGTAAATGAAGAAAAGATCTAATAAATAAATAAAAAAGAAACCACGCCTTCTAATTGCTTTCAGTCTAAGAGAAGAAAGGACTTTAAAAATGCATGCATTAATAGATACATTCTTCAGTGAGAAGTGTCATCCCGATCACACAGAAAACTTCATTTTTGGTTAAACTGTGATCAGTGAGCTAGCAGACCCAGAAAAGGAAGAGGGCTGATAGGTCACTAGCCCTTATCTCACAGGATCCAGAAATTATATCCTGAGGGTGGCCTAAGACTTTCAGAAGCTTTGGAGACACCAGTGAGCTCAGCCAGCAGATGCTGTAGAAAATAACTCAGTCAAGACTGGATTTCTTCATCCAACAAGTACCATGTTTTTCAGTGCATTCGTGGACAACAAAGTATGAATCAATGGCATGTGAGTAGCTGAGGAAACAGATGATTGAGGTGAACAGGTTGTCGCCATGCCATGGCTGTCTGCATCTGAATAGAGGGTTGGAAATTATTTATTGTAGATGTGCATGTTTGAATAATATGTGTGTTTATGTGTATATGTGTCTCTGCATATATGTACAAGTCATAGAATAACTTTGTGGGGGTCAATTCTCTTCTTCTACCATTATGTGGGTTCCTGTAATGAAGAGTACTGGGCTTGCATACCAAAAGTCTTTACCCACTGAACCATTTTAACAGCTATCAGAAGATATTTAAATTTGTATTCTAGTAAACCTCATTGTATTTTTCATGTGCATGATAACTGTTTGTTCATAGCTATTAAGTCTAAAGAATATTTTGAAAATAATACTTATGGAGTATGTATTATTATTATTTCTATAATAAAAATTGTGAACACTGAGGCAATGTGCACATGTGACTTTTCCCACGTTACACAGATGTCAAATAGTGATTCTAAGATTAAATAATCTGGTCTAGCTTCAGCAGCCTGTTTGTTACTGTCCTGGCTAGTTTTGTGTCAACTTGACACAGCTGGAGTTATCACAGAGAAAGGAGCTTTCGTTGGGGAAATGTCTCCATGTGATCCAGCTGTGAGGCATTTTCTCAATTAGTGATCAAGGGGGAGAGGCCCCTTGTGGGTGGTGCCATCTCTGGGCTGGTAGTCTTGGATTCTATAAGAAAGCAGGCTGAGCAAGCCAGCGGAGACAAGCCAGTAAAGAACATCCCTCCATGGCTTCTGCATCAGCTCCTGCTTTCTGGCCTGCTTGAGTTCCAGTCCTGTATCCTTTGGTGATCAACAGCAGTATGGAAATGTAAGCTGAATAAACCCTTTCCTCCCCAACTTGCTTCTTGGCCATGATGTTTGTGCAGGAATAGAAACCCTGACTAAGACAGTTACTAAAATATTCACTTTTTTTACATAGTTATCTTAAAATGTCTCTTATTTTTACATGTATATGGATAGGTCAATGAAGTAATGACTAAGGCCTAGAGAAAGATAGGTAAACTGGCTAATAGATGGGTAAAGTATATGGAAGAGGATGAAGATGAGGGTAAAAGTGATAAATGACTAGATGGATGAAAGAAATGAGAGAAGCACAAATGGATGGATGAAAAGAGGAGAGTATGGAGGGCAAAGATTAGTAAATAGACTGGAATGTGTGCATAAATGAATAAAGGAAGACTGAGAAGGCCTAAATAAAAATACGGACGATGAGATGGATACAAGATAGAGGGAAAAATCAAGAACTAGGTGTATAGACAGATACTGGAAAGGAATAGAAAGGTTAAACAGAAAGGAATGAATTGAGGGTGAGTGGACAGATGACAGAACTGAGGCAGGAGGGAATGGATGTATGAATGGGTGCATAGATGGGAAGATAAATATTGGGTTACCATTTAATTTTGAAATGTTTATTCTTATTTGAAAGTATAAAAACACAAATATAGTGGAATAAATCTATACAAAGCTTTATATTTACAACAATAATCAACACTGAGTACACAAAACTGAGATCTTCACTAAAACACTATGAGCTGCTGTTGTCTTATTTGCTAATTTCTCGTTAGCAAAGCAATTAATATTGCCAATATATACCAAGTAGAGAAATACTTTGATTTTTCACAAAAAGATAGTTTTTATTTGAGTGGTGTGTGTGTGTGTGTGTGTGTGTGTGTGTGTGTGTGCCATATGTGAGCAGGTGTCCCCAGAGACCAAAGTAAAGATCATTAATTTAGTGGAGCTGTAGTTAATGGGTGTTATAAGCCTCATGACTTGGGTTCTAGAAACTATACTTAAGTATCTTGGAAGAGTGGGCAATGTTCTTAGCCACTAAACCATTCCTTGAGTCCCATAGACTCTGTCTTCCAATGGGAGGTACTTTTAAACATACAGAAGACTTTGAAGCCATTTTATAATCCATCACACATTCCAGATAGATGCAGTCATTTACTTGCATAAATAGAATAATCAACATACAAGATTAAGCAAATCTGTCTATTTTCTATTCTAATGGATTTTATATTTGAGAGTTATGAAATGATCAGTAATGAACATATACATTAGCAGACTTTCTCCTAAAATTTAGATGTAGAAAATGAGGAATATGTAAAACTATAGCTCTTGACTCCTTAAACACACACATTTAACCTTGACATAATGGCATCCACTGTCCATTCTAAAAGCCTTGATGACCCCCAAATGATCCAGTTGCTTCTTCTATAGTTTCCCAGTGAGTGGTGAAAACCAAAACCTAAGCAGAGCTTTATATAGCTAGACACAGGCTAACGGGATATGTCAGGGTTGGCTATTAATGTAAACCCAAGTTTATTCCAGCCAAGGTGAAGGAGCTTTTACATCATAGACATCATAAACATGACTAGTTGCTTCTCTATATATTCACAGTTCAGAGGGTATAGCAGCCCATCATGACAAGAACAGTATGATGGTTGAGGTGGCTGCTTATAAGATTAGGAGCTTGAAATTGCTACTTTTCCCATTGGTAGAGATCAGAAATGTGCTTGGACCATAATCCCAAAGGCCTGCTTCCATGGCCTACTTCAGCTAGCTAGGCCTCAAAGACCTCGTAAAGTTTCTAGAACTTGCCAAAATAGTGTCATGAGCTGAATACCAAATACTAAAACACACAGGTCTGTGGAGAGCATTTCATTTTTAAATCATAAAATCATTGTTCTGATCTGGATTGCAACAATGCAACTGGTCTCATGGCCACCTAGGACTACACTCTTGTCAGCAAGCCCCATAACAGATAGCATTTTGCTTTCTACTCAGCTATTAAAAACAATGAATTTATGAAGTTCTTAGGCAAATGGATGGATATAAAGGATATCAACCTGAGTGAGGTAACCCAATCACAAAGAACTCACATGACATGCACTCACTGATAAGTGGATATTAGCCCAGAAACTTAGAATCTCCAAGATACAATTTGCAAAACACATGAAAATCAAAAAGAAGGAAGACCAAAGGGTGGATACTTCATTCCTCCTTAGAATAGGAACAAAATACCCTTGGAAGGAGTTACAGAGACAAAGTTTGGAGCTGAGACAGAAGGATGCACCATCCAGAGGCTGCCCCACCTGAGGATCCATCCCATAATCAGCCACCAAACACATACACTATTGCACATGCCAGCAAGATTTTGCTAAAAGGACCCTGATATAGCTGTCTCTTGTGAGGCTATGACAGTGCCGGGCAAATACAGAAGTGGTTGCTCACAGTCAGCTATTGGATGGAACACAGGCTTCCAATGGAGGAGCTAGAGAAAGTACCCAAGGAGCTGAAGGTGTCTGCAACCCTATAGGTGGAACAACAATATGAACTAACCAGTACCCCCAGAGCTCATGTCTCTAGCTGCATATGCAGCAGAAGATGGCATATTCATCCATCATTGGGAAGAGACCCCTTGGTCTTGCAAAGTTTATATGCCCCAGTACAGGGGAATGCCAGAGCCAAGAAGCAGGAGTGGGTGGGTTGGGGAGCAGGGCGGTGGGGGGGTATAGGGGACTTTCGGGATAGCATTTGAACTGTAAATGAAGAAAATATCTAATAAAATATTGTAAAAAAAATAGAAAAAAAGCCATTTTGTTTTATCCTGGTTCTGTTTTCACTCTCTAGTGTCAGGACACCTTGAGCTTGTCCCTGTATACTAAAACTGAAATAATCTGTAATAAATTTTGAGGTTTCAAGATGGAAAACCTAAAAGAAAAGACAGTTCTAGATTAACAGAGACCAAAGAGAAACACTGACTCCGTGAGGTGGAGGATCTTAATCTGTCGTCTGGAGTAGGAAGGAGAAATAGCATGAACTTGTCTTACATCTACAGGCCCTGGGTGGGACTCTCAACACTATAAAACTGGAGGTGGAGGTGTCAAAGATGATATTGTGTGTAGCGGGACATAAAGTTTACATCCTCAAAGACATGTGGACATACCATGTTAAAAGGCAAAAGGACTTTCCAGATGTAATTAAGTGGAGACTCATGAGAAGGGATATTAACTAGGGTTATTTAGGAGAACCAAAGCTTCAATGACAGGGATCCTTGTAAGAAGGAGTCTCAGGGATGAAGATGAGAGAAAAGGGCTGGAAAAAAAGAGAGCAGAGGCAGATGTGTTTTGATTATGGGGGCAGAAATCAAGATACATGGAAATGCCTGGAGCTAAACATAGTAGACAAGATTTTCCTCAGCCTACAGGAAGAAACCAGACCTCCCAGCAAGAGAAACCTGGGACTAGATGCCTCATTACAGGCTGAGTTTCTGCTGCCTCTAAACAACACTGCTGCCACTAAACAACACTGCTGCCACTGTCTTAGTCAGGGTTTCTATTCCTGCACAAACATCATGACCAAGAAGCAAGTTGGGGAGGAAAGGGTTTATTCGGCTTACATTTCCATACTGCTGTTGATCACCAAAGGATACAGGACTGGAACTCAAGCAGGTCAGAAAGCAGGAACTGATGCAGAAGCCATGGAGGGATGTTCTTTACTGGCTTGCCTCCCCACTGGCTTGCTCAGCCTGCTCTCTTATAGAACCCAAGACTACCAGCCCAGAGATGGTTCCACCCACAAGGGGCCCTCCCGTTTGGTCACTAATTGAGAAAATGCCCTGCAGTTGGATCTCATGGAGGCATTTCCCCCAACTGAAGCTCCTTTCTCTGTGATAACTCCACCTGTGTCAAGTTGACACAAAATTAGCCAGTTCAGCCATTAAACAACACTGCTGCCACTAGGGAACTATTGCAGGTGCTAATGGCAGCTGACAAGACATGCATATGAGCTATGGATGATATCTCGAAAGTGTTCCTCAGATTTTAGCTTTTATGGGTTTGATGAGTGTAGTGGGCCTTAAAGGGAAGGCCTTTATCTGTAAATGTGCAGTCAAAGTCAGGACAAGTACAAAGATACTAATTGTCTGACTCATGTTTAAGATGGTTCATGAGGAAAAAAAATCTATGTACACGTGTGTGCTTGTATGCATATAACATAAGCGTGTGCGCACACACACACACATGTGTATGTATATATATAGTGATAGGTACATCTTGTATGCATATTATTTATGTATAAGATGTGTAAATCTTAAATACATGTTTGTTGTGAGTGTGGAATAACATGCTAACAGTTTATGAATCTGAGTAAAGCAGATAATAAGAGCTTCTATTGTAGGAACAACAATATTTATTAAAGTTTGAAATAAAAACACCTGGAACAGAGAGATAATTTTAAACTCTTGGGAAAGTAGAAAAAGAAACATTAGAAATTTTATTTATTTACATCCCAAATGTTGTTCTCCATCCCCCCTCACAGAGTTCCTCCCCATTCCCCCCTCCATTTCACCTCTGAGATTGTACCCCTCTATCCTCCCACCCTGTCTCACCATGTCTCTGAAGGATTAGGCACACCCTATCCCATTGAGGCCAAATATGGCAACCCTATACTATACATATGATGGTGGCCTTGGACCAACCTGTGTATACCCTTTGGTTGTTGGCTCAGTCTCTGAGATCTCCTAGAGGTCCAGGTTAGTTGATACTCTTGGTCTTCCTGTAGGATTGCCATCCTCTTCAGCTTCTTCAGTCCTTCCCCTAATACTGCCACCTGGCTCCCCATTCTCTGTCCAATGTCTTTCTGTGGGTATTTTCATTTGTCTTGGTAGAGCCATCCAGAGGGCTTCTATGCTAATCTCCTGTCTGCAAGCGTAATATAACATCATTAATAGTGTGAGGGATTGATGCCAGTCCATGGGATGATTCTCAAAATTGGACATTCCTTTAGTCTTTGTTTAATCTGTGTCTCTGTGATTCTTTTAGAAGAACTAATTTTGGCTCAAAAGATTTGTAGGTGGGTTTGTGTCCTCATCCCTTTAGTGGGGGTCTTGTCTGCCTACTGAATGTGATCACTTGAGGCTCTATACTCTAACTTAGCATTTCTGCTAATGTCACCTGCATTGACTTTGGGTAGCCTCCCTCATCCCGAATCTCTGGGACTTCTTAGAGAATCTCTCCATCCTGACACCTGTCACCTTCATATTTCCATTCATTCTACTCACCTTCTGGGTCTCTTTCCTGTCTCACCCATGCCTGATCCTGCCTCCATATTCTCATAGCCTTTTCTTTACCCATACAGGTTTGCCACTGTTTCCTCTGTCTCCCATGACTACTTTACTCCCTGATCTAAGTGGGATTCAAGCATTCTCACTTGGGCTTTCCTTCTTATTTAACTTCTTTGGGTATGTGGGAGTGTATCATGTGTATTCTGAACTTTATGGTTCATATCCACTTGTAAGTGAGTACATACCATGCATGTCCTTTTGAGTCCAGTTTACTTCACTTTGAATATTTTCTAGTTCCATTCATTTTCTTGCAAAATTCATTATATCCTTGTTTTTAATCACTGAATAGAATTCCATTGTATAAACGAACCACATTTTCTGGGACCATATCTAAGAATGTTGAACATGTCTTTAAGTGCTTCTCAGCCATTTGAGATTTCTCTGTTTAAAATTTACTGTTTAGTTCTGTACCCCACTTTTTGATTGGCCTATTTGGTTTTCTGGAGTCTATCTTACTGAGTTCTTTATATATTTTGAATATTAGCTTTCTATCAGATGAAGGGTTAGTGAAGATTTTTTCTCAATTTGTAGGCTGACATTTTGTCCTATTGAGAGTGTTCTTTTCCTTACAGAATCATTTCAGTTTCATGAGGTCCCATCTATTAATTCTTGATCTTAGTGACTAAGCAATTGGTATTCTGTTTAGAAATTTTTCACCTGTGCAAGGTTCTCTCTCTCTCTCTCTCTCTCTCTCTCTCTCTCTCTCTCTCTCTCTCTCTCTCTGTGTGTGTGTGTGTGTGTGTGTGTGTGTGTGTGTGTGTGTGTGTGTTATGAGTACTGGAAATTGAACATAGCTTCCTTGTACTCTGCCACTGAACTGCATCTCAGGTTCTTGGTTTTGGGGATGCAGAATCTCAGCCACAGTTGATTTCAAACTTAAGATCCTTTTACTTCTCCCTTGTGAGTACTAGAACTACATGTGTGAGCCACCATGCTTAATTTCCATTGCAGTTTTTAATAGTTAATAACAAAATTTGCAAAAATACATCCTTAAGAAAAATATTTCTATTATTGGATAGTTGCATTTCTGTGGTAAAGACTCATAGGAGTGGAATTATTGAGTAATGTTTTCTTTCTAACTTTCAAAAGCTACAGGTAACACCACCTTCTTCAAATTTCCACCAACTCTAGCTGAGAATTCTTTTCACTTGTGTTCTTCTAACAAGAAAACTAACCACAACCCAAACAGCAAATATGTTCATAGAAACAGTGTTGACATGTTCTAGAAATATATTGAGGAAAGCCACATGACTTTTTGTCAAAATGGTTTTTCCCATAGTAATAGAGAGGGGCGTATTTTAACACATCAGTGTTAGCTCCTAGCACCTTGCAAAAGCTAATGGATTCCTCCTTACTTCCCCAAGAATGAATGAAATTCACAGATGTGTGATTTCATTTTGCTGCCTAGCACGGCCTCTGGGGAAATTACATATTATGGTGTAGTATCGGTCTGGAAGTGGGGTTAGCAGCAGCTATAAACATCCCAGTCAGTGACCAGTGCAGACTGATCCAAGGAGACCTATCTAGAAGCAGGAGGTATACGGCTGGTGGTTTGGCCTTAGCTCTATTAATTTCAGCAAATATATTTCCTAGGATACAGAAAATAATCTGTAGATCCAGTGGCTCATTCACTTGGTAAGTAATTTTTGAAGTCTCGTGAGAATAGGTACATTTTGAAGTTGGAGAACATGAGGACTGGGTTTCAAGGTAGATTTCCTTATTATTTACAGCAGATTTCCCAACATATTGACCACCTTCTCATTGAACTGTACAGCCTGAATCTCCCTATGCAGGATGGTCTCACACTTTCCATGCATGACCAACATTGTGTGCCCTGTTGCTTGAGGGCCACACTTTGCTCAATGTCCCACAGTGTGTTAGTGCAAGGTTGCTGTTGCAGCTCTCAGATAGATGCACTAGGGTCACACTTGTATGTAAAATCAGAATTGTCACCCTCCATGAATAGGAAGATACTAGCCCCGAGAATCTTCATATTCTTAGTGGAGTGCAACAGGGGAGCCCATGAGGGTCTAATCTGGAATCAAGTTGTCTTGGGGAGGTCAGAGGAACAGAAGTTTGTTCTAGATGCTATCAGAAGTAAATATTTAGTTTTGAGAATTAACTTTGCCTTTAGACCATAATTTGGATAGATTTGGAGACATTGGACGGAGGATTGTACATGCCTCTACTGAGAGGCTAGCAGACATACTAATCATGTTCAAGTTGCTTCTACAGGCTTCTTTTTCACATTTCCATGTTCCCAGAGCAACTGGTTGGGGCAGTCCAAGATCATCTTTCTGAGAAGGTAATGTGCTATCTTTTATAGTACAATTTAAATTTGAAGAGTAAAAATAAATGTATTTAAAATAATGGAGAAACAAACTTATTTCTGCTCTGCATGATGTTGAGCATTCTCTAATAGGTGGGTCTTGTATTTAGCATCATATCTCTATTTATTTATATCATGTGCATTCTTTTTATATGGATAAACTGGATGCATAATTTCTCTAAACTCACACTTACAACCTTCTTATTTCATGTGCTGGGATCTCCATGACTCACCACTTCACATCTGGCCTATCAAGCTTCACACCACTCCCTTAAACACCATTTTCTTAAAAAAAAAAAAAAAAAAAAAAAAAAGACAATTTACACAGAAAGCAAACATATTTAGACACAGAGATCAACTGTTTGCCATTGCTGTACTTGCTAACTATCCTGTGGAGGAAATGACATCACCTAATGTGTGACTGTGCCAGGTTTTGCCCTTTCCCTGGCTACTGTACAAAGGCCCTGACTATGAATAAGCCTAAGAGGTACTAGTACTCAAACATTATGCTTTTAGATAAATCTTTAGCCAAGCAGTCTTTGTCATCATAGCCAGTGGGAACTGTTTCCAACTTTATCTGATTACAATACTTAGTGGCATAAAAGTGAGGTATCATCCTAAAGTTATGTATATGACATGATATATGTGGATAAAGTATGTATGTTTTCTTCTTTGGAAACCAGATAATTAGGTATATCTTTTGAATTATTAAGAAGTTTTATAGTCATAAATTGATATTAACCAGACATTCATTTCTCTGTCTAATATTGTCAGAGGAAATGAGCTCATATCAGTCATGCTAAAACTAAAATTGATGATTTTGAAATGTTACATTCAAAATTTACTTTATAATCAATAATGCTAGAGAAAAACAATTTCCTTAGTTACTTTTGAATGATTTTTATAACCATCTCCTACTGACATTTCAACAGAAATGACCCAACTTAAAATAAGACTGCAAATAGTGTTTTCATTATTGGTTTGGGACAGGTCTATAGGAATGCTAGAACACATGCTTCAAACTCTCCCAAGGTGAGAATTATTTCAAACATTCTCTGTCTATTATTCACATTCTTATTTGTTCAGATGTTGAAGGAGATGCCAGATTTCAAGGGTAATAATTTCAGTCTTGCTTAATGGAATTCAAGGGTCTGCCTGTGTTTGGACCACTGATCAGAAACTTAAACTCTGCTTTCCAAAAAATAAAGAGAAGTCCAGCTATGATGGATTTCATGTCCAAACTTACAGCAGACCTGGTGCCCAGAGTTGTATTTGGCTTGCACATGTAATTAAACAGCCAAGTATGTAATGTGTAGGAGACTGGTCCATATATAAGTGACACAGAGTACCCCTCAGAAAAAGGGTCAACTGTAAATTGGAGCTTATTCTGCTAGTCTATGTAGAGGTAGGTGGCAGATTTGGAGAGCATCAAAGATGCCTTAGAGGTGAGATGCTGGTTGCTCAAAAGATGTCATGCTGTGACATAGCTTCATTCTGTCACTACTATGAGTCAATTGCAAATACCTATTCTAGTAGTGCATACAGAAAATACACTTAGTATTCTCTCTTGATTTATGTTTAGGTTGAAGTAAGCATATTATATAGCATTTGACTTATTATGGATAGCCAATCTACTGAGTGTAGGGAGATGATGACACTTAGCATTACATGATCCATGAAATAGTGAGACTCACACTTAGATTTCATAAATCGGGGTTTGCTTAACTCATGCCTCCAATAAGCACAGTGCTGCATAGCACAAGATTCTGTTTAAGTGCTGGGGAGTTGGGAGAAACTCAAGGCAGAGGAGTACCTTTCTTTCAAAACCAGAGAAGATGTTTCTTTCACAGTCTTTCTGTTTGGGCTGCATGCAGGGTACATGATTTCAGAGATCCCTTACCCATTCCTTTAATCAAAGATAGGAACTGTGTCTTTGCTCTGTTAAGGTACAATGCACAGTACCTCATTCTCTGCAGACCTGGCTGAATCCAGGGGCTTCTGAGAAGGTACCCTTATATGTTAGCTCAGCAAGTGAAATTGTCAATTTTGCTATTTAAGAGAACCACAAAAGTCAGACCATCAGTTCTTTCTTACTGTACCTGCCCCACGCTCCAGTGAATACTAAAACAATACCCTCAGCTCAGGGGAACATGTTAGAGTCAAACCTCCTGACATGCCTCCAATTCATCTATGTGATGTCATGGTAACAGGGCAGGCATATTCAGGTTGTTTTCCAGAAACGAGAGTGAATCTCTTGTCTTTACTGTGTCTGTACCTACCTGCTCACATGTGCCTATGAAGATTCTAGGAGAGCAGTAGCTGCTGGAAGTTCTATTCCTTGGGGGCCATCTATAGTCAGGCTTAACAGTATGCTATTTCTTTGGAATTTTGAGGATCATTTAAAAAAAGAAGATCTTTTAAGATTTTTGCTTTGTTGTTCTGTTTTGCTTTAAAGAAACCCTGTTGTGTGTGTGAAGTGTTACAAATTCACAGATTTGGCAGCTGGGTGGTCATTTTAACTCGTGATTTACTCAAGTCACACACTAAGATTAAGATTTGATTTCTAAAAATTTGCCTTTTTTAGCCCGGCGGTGGCGGCCCATGCCTTTAATCCCAGCACTTGGGAGGCAGAGGCAGACGGATTTCTGAGTTCGAGGCCAGCCTGGTCTACAAAGTGAGTTCCAGGACAGCCAGGGCTATACAGAGAAACCCTGTCTCGAAAATCCAAAACCAAACAAACATAATGCCCTTTTTATTGACCTTATTAATGATCACACTTAATAGCGCTGTTTTCCATGACTTAAGAGAGTTTAAGATCTCAAGATTACCCACCTGAGCATGTAAACCTTTTAATTCTTCCAATTCCTCTCAGGTTGATGACTGAACTTATATTTTGTGCATTAATTCTAAGATATGATTTATCTTAATTTTCCTTACTAATCTTCTATATGATATTTCTATTATAGTGACATTATAATTTTGATACCCACCTCACCTTAAATCTCTAAAAATGGATCATAAATGCAAAGAGGTTTTAGGTCAACACTTCTGTGTGTTGGGTTTTGGGAGAGATGAATGAGTTCTCTAGAGTAAGGTTTTATCAGATAGTTCTAAAGAAAATCTTATAAGAGAATGTCACCATCAGAAACTCACTGAAACAAGAACATGAGCCAGCAGGACTGTAACAAGTTCTGTGTGTGTGTGGGGGGTAATTGTACAGAAGGGGAGGTGTGAAGAAGCTCTCTCTCATGCAACTTAGTCTTAGTGTCCTCATGCTGTCCTGAATGCTAAGCTTTAAAATAAGCATGAGGAGGCTGCCACCCAGTGGGCCTATGAATATAAACATCTTTCTCCAAGGCCAGTAATTTAGATTCTCATAACCTGAGGCTTTAAGTAAATGAATGCTTTAAAACTTATATAAAATATATATATACCTTGGTAGGTCTACTGTGCCTTCAATACATGTTCCTTTAGACATTTTAAGTCAGTCAATGGCATAAACAAACGTCTTCACAGGTATTGAAATTACAGCTGCTTCCTTCTGAGCTTGTGGCAAATATGTTTTAAGACAGACTGGGAAAGCTAAAGTCTACAGATTTGATCTTGTTATTTTCACTATCGACATCATTATTAAAATCAGCTTCTTATCTCATGCAAAACACCCAGACAACAGTTTTCCCTCCCTCTGCTCCAGAACTTCCTGATTTCTTTTCTTTAGAAACACTACTACCAAGTTACCTGCTGTTTCTCTGAAGCATTTCTCATTATGGAGGGATGATGACATGCTAATGTAAACAAACATTGCTTCCTTCTTCTCCAAGGTTATCTGCCCACTTTCCATTCACTTGGAATGGTCAGTTCTCTTCAGAAGAACAGTGAACTTCATGGACATTATTAGCTCATCTCCAAATCAGAGACCACCCAGCCACTAGTACTCGGGAAGCTTTCTCAGTTCCCTCCTCTCTTAAATTTTGTTTTTCAAAAAGTTTATGGGCATTAGTGTTTTCTCTCCATGTATGTCTGTGTTTCATGTTTATCATCAGAACTGGTTTTCTATTCTCTGAAGAGAGATGAGAAATTTCTCTTAAACAATTCTTTTGAGTTTGTGAAGTGCCCTCCACACTGACCCATGAATAAAAAATCATCCCAAAAGGCCCAGAGATCAGATTTACCTTTTGAGTTAAAAAGTTGTAATGTAATTGATACAATGATTAACACAGAAAGTGTTTATAGTACTAAAGGAGCTGTGACTCTAACACATTAAGTCATTGAGGACAAAGAAAATAAATTTCAAGACTCATCAGAACTGGGGAAAGAGCTGCTGTGGTTAGTTAGTAGTTACAGACAGGAGAGAAGGCCTTCCTCAAATATTGCTTTCCTCCTTCTTCTCTTTCTCTTCTTCCTTCTCATCTTCTTTCTCCTCTAACACCCACTCCCTGTCCAATTCCTCCAATTCTTCTCACTCCTCCTCTCTCTGGTATCTCTATGGCACTGGGGACAGGAACAGGGCCTTCTGTGACATAGGTATTGAGAAGGACAGTGGGGTTTACCTTCCTACAAGTTCTCTAGAACTAATGGGCTTTGATTACCAAGAAAAAGAAAAATGCTCTGAGAACTGGTGGTACACAGTGCTATATTTCCATTTGCTTCAGAGGCTGAAGAAAGAAGATTTTACATTCAAGGTTCACTGAGGCTACTGAAAAAGTTCATAGTCAGTCTAGCTAGCAATGGAAATAAATAATACTTAAGTAACACTCTGAAGTTATAGCTTCCTTGTTAGAACATATAAGGGGCCCTATGTTTAATTTGCATTACTGTCAAAAGTAAATTAAATTAAAATTGACAGTAAATAGAAGATGAGGAGGAGGAAATCTTATGGAACAGTCAATTTTCAACTTCATGTTCTCTAGAAAACTCGGTTTCTGCTCTAGATAGATGTGTTGCTGTGACAGTGACAAAGAAAGAAGTTATTTTAGGATACAGTATGAAAATGAATATGTAAATTTTTATCTTGCAATTCTATTGTAAGAATGATAGATATTTGTAAGAAAAATGTTGCTGTCCCTTGCGCAC
Organism: Mus pahari; assembly: GCF_900095145.1. Classification (NCBI taxonomy): domain Eukaryota; kingdom Metazoa; phylum Chordata; class Mammalia; order Rodentia; family Muridae; genus Mus; species Mus pahari. The sequence goes on along the minus strand of NC_034592.1, from coordinate 131,896,046 downwards.
ATTTAAGATTAGAAAAAAACAATCTTCCAAAAGAAAGTTTGGTCTCCAAAAACCATACTCTAAAACCAACTTGGAAGAGACTAAAGAGAGTGCTCAGTGATTAGGCACACTAGCTATTCTTCCATAGGTCAGGTGTTCATTCCCAATACTTTCATGGAAGCTCACAACTTTCTGTAACTCCAGTTCTGGGAGATCCAACACTCTCACTTAGTCTCTACCGGTACTGTATACAGTAGTGTACAAATATACATGCAGACAAAACACCCAAAGAAATATGAAAATAAAAATATTTTATTTGTAATAAAATATTAAATAATTTATAATAAAATGTTTTTAATAAAAATCTTTTTATTAAGTGGAAGGTTAAACCTTACCAGATAATGATGATCTTTCTGTAGTTGGCAGGTTGGAATGAAAATTATAAAGATTAATATTCATAATCAATGTTGTTTCACAAATAATATTCTATCTCTATGAGAGTTCTGTTTTGAATGCATGCCTTTGAAAGTAAATACCAAATATTAATGTAAAATACACTCTCAAATGTACATATACATAATATTAAATAGATAATTTTCAAATTTTAAAAGATTATTTGCTCCTGATTTCTCCAACTAAAATGTTTCAATTGCTAAAAGGTTTCGTGCCATTAACAAGTCAAATGTTTAAAATGTCCTCATAGAGTCCTCATTTCTTATCCCTGTATATGTTTAAAATGTCCTCATAAAGTCCTCATTTCTTATCCCTGTATATGTGCACATAAGCTATAAAATTGTACATGTTCACATGATATATAAATATGTATATTTGCACATGAGCATATTTATAACTTTTATCTTCAGGAATAAAGGATCACAACTCTCGAGTTGCAGATCAGAAGTATAGTCTCTAAGATCAGGACCTGCATATCTGTCTTTTGCCTACATTGGAGCCAATGTATAAGAAATACCTTTGTTTACTTAAGCTCTGACACAGTATCCCACAAAGCTATGTCCTTTTCCATCAGAGGTCTTCTCCAATATTTTGTTTGCTTTCCAGAAAATAACCAGACACTGAGTTTCAGATTTATCCTTAGGGAGTTTGTATTCACTAAAATAGAGCAGAAAGTACAATTGTGACTTTTGAGGACAGACGTGGATTTGTTTCTGGTCATTAATACTGTGTTACTTTAGGTCAGGTTCCTTGGGTGCAGCTGATGTGGTTACTGATTCTGCACACAGGTAGTTGATTTCAGAAAAGCCCCATGACAATATAAGGTGGGGTGCCAAGAATACAGGATAGACGAGCAGAAGAAAGATGAACATAGGACATTGGGTAGACTTGCAGGAACAACTTTATGGTTAAGAAGCTGAGCAACATCCTCAGTCCTCAAGCCATCCCCATTAATCTTGTCAATAAACCCTTCCCACTTCTGTACCCCAAGACAGGGCTACTGGGCACTTCTTGTGATATGGACTCAGCCTCTGGAATTGAGTTAGCTGATTTTGTAGGTAATTTGTCAGAGCAAAGAAAGGAGGAGGCCCACAGGCTAATAGAGACATTCCAGGAGACAGTGGTACTTGGCCACATTTGGTCACTTACATTATAAATAAAACCCTCCTACATCACTTCTACTGCCAGAGTGTCCTCATGACATCTCCATGGAGACCACATAGTTGTAATGAGGAATGTTGACCGGGTACCACCAGCCTACCTCATGCCTTATTACAAAGCTGAAACATTAAAATTTATGTCTAGTTCCTGAATTCTCTAGGTAATACAAATGTATTTTCAACACCAAAACTATGTTTAACAGCCAAGTGTGGTGCTTCATATCTGTGGTCCTAGTATTTAGGAAGTAGAGGCAGGTAAAGAGAGATCATGTCTCAAAAAGAGCCAAGATAGTTCTTTTTTCTTTATTAGGTATTTTCTTTATTTACATTTCAAATGTTATCCCCTTTTCTACTTTCCTCTCCAAAAATCCCCTATTCCCTCCCCCCTCCCCTTGTTCCCCAACCTACCCACTCCTGCTTCCTGGCCCTGGCATTCCCCTACACTGGGGCATAGGACCTTCACAAGACCAAGGGCCTAACCTCCCATTGATGATTGACTAGGTCATCCTCTGCTACATATGCAGCTAGAGCTACGAGTCCCACCAATGTGTTTTCTTTGATGATGGTTTAGTCCCAGGGAGATCTGAGGTTACTGGTTAGTTCATATTGTTGTTCCTCCTATAGGGCTGCAAACCCCTTCAGCTCCTTGGGTACTTTTTCTAGCTCCTTCACTGGGGACCCTGTGCTCCATCCAATGGATGTCTGTGAGCATCCATTTCTGTATTTGCCAGGCACTGTCAGAGACTCTCAAGAAACACCTATATCAGGCTCTTGTCAGCAAAACCTTGTTGGCATCTGCAATAGTGTATGGGTTTGGTGGTTGCTTATGGGATGGATCCCCAGGTTGGGCAGTTTCTGAATGGTTATTCCTTCAGTCTCTGCTCTGAATTTTGTCTCTGTAACTCCTTCCATGGGTATTTTGTTCCCCCTTCTAAGAAGGATTGAAGTATCCACACTTTGGTCTCCCTTCTTCTTGAGTTTCATATGTTTTGAAAATTGTATCTTGGGTATTCTGAGTTTCTGGGCTAATATCCACTTATCAGTGAGTGTATATCATGTGTGTTCTTTTATGATTGGGTTACCTCACTCAGGATGATATCCTCCAGATCCATTTTCTTATGTTTATATAAATATATACTTCCCTTTTAGATTTTCCAGCTCACTGAATGATGTATATTAAAGGTATGCCCTAATGTTTTTTTAACTTCTTTTGGTATCTGTTGTAATATCTCATTTTTCCTTATTTGTTTTTGTTGTTTTCATCAATGTGCATATCCCATCTTTCTCTTTTGGTCATTTGGCTAGGAAATCATTGAAAGCTATTTATTATTTGAAAGAAACAATCTGTTTTGAATTTTTTATTCCCATTTCATTACTTTCTGACATCAGTTTTTTTCCTATTATTTGATTTGAAATTTAGGTTTTCGTGGTTTTTCCAGATCTTCTATTACAACAAGAAGTAAGAAGACATGAGAGCATTTATCTATAACCCTACAGGTCACAGCAGAATGTAATATAAGTGATGGAATGAGGCATTTATTCCTTCTGGATTATGTCACTCCAAATGGATGCTGATTGGTGCCTTATTTTACAGACACACACACACACGCGCGCGCGCGCGCACACACACACACACACACACACACACACACACACACACACACACACACAGCTCTCATTCACATATGTTCCAAATTCCAAAACCTATCATAGATAGAAGTAATAGTGAATCATTGTGTGTAGAATCTCTGGGTATTTTAGGTGTGTTAATGATGTGTCCCACTGTGTTACTTCACACATGAGTGATGTTGGCTCTAGTCATGACGACATCATTTGCCTCACTGATACCTTTCAAGGCTAGTTCTTAAATTATATGGTAAGAGTTCAATGTTTCTTTCCCAACCTTTCTGCATCTTCCAGGAAATGTAAACATTTGGACACTGCGATAATATCTCTGCTCTATTGGAGTAGATAGTTACTCTAGTAGCTAGGCATTCCTAAGTAGGTAGTATTTTCTGTGCTATGTACATGTGAGTATGATGTTCAATCTCCTCAGTACTCCATTATGCATTCCTATATGCCTTGACACAATAATAACTCAGAAGGACCTAGTGCTATTTTTTTTTTATTGAGCAAATAATGAACAGTGGGCTCCATAGTGGTACCTTTGAAAAGCAAGTAGAAGAAAGGAATAAGGGAACTATCACTTAGGTGTGCAGGGCCTATTTCTACATTTCTCTTGGTGCTATCACTCTCAAGAGACATCCTTTGGGACTAAGATCTCTGTTTGAGGAAAGGAGAACCTAAGGACAAGATTGAGTAGAAGTAAGAGACATTCAGCAGAAGTGTAGCCTGACATATATCCTCAGGCATTGTAACAGTTGAAGTTTGTCATGGACATCTTGTTCAGCCAAGGTACAACGTTGATCTGGAAATTACAGATGACCCTCTACAAAAGAAGAGAATGAGAGAGGGACAGTCAGTGTTGGCTATAACTCTAAGAAAAGATACTCAGCCTGAAGTATTAGAGAGGAGTGGAAATAATATAAATGAGGCCACTCATTCCTCCCTATAAGCTCTGCTAAGTTTTAACATACACAGACTAACTCTGCAACATCCATTCATTATTTTTCTCATGCTTCTAGTCCTTCAGATGGCACACATCATTCACTCTAGTGGCTCATGCAACTCTGCATTGTCCTTCTCTAGCACAACTTTCAAAGTAGCAGCTTGTAAATGAGGGACAAAAATCCCTAGATGTCAGCCCAGAAAATAAGGCTTGGTGTCTCTCAGTTTCAACCCACATGGCAATAGTTCCTTTACCTTCCTCTGGGCAGGGCCTCAGGCTAGGATTGAGCAAAGTTTCTTCTCTCCAGAAATAATCCCTGTAGCAGACTATCATTTCAGCAAGAAACACTCCAAACAGCTAGCACTCCAAATTCCAGAATAAACTCATTGAACAATTGGTATTTATAATATGGTCAAATATATTCACCCCTGTACCACCCTATGTCAGCATGGGTCTGGGTCTGTATCACCATTACCTGACATATTACACACGTGTACCTATTCATGAGTTATACCCCTAACACATACACATGTATAGGCAAGTGCACACACTCTCTCTCTCTCTCTCTCTCTCTCTCTCTCTCTCTCTCTCTCACACACACACACACACACACACACACACACACACACACATCTTTCTTCACATCCTTACATAATTGCATATAACCCCCCAGATGTATGTACCCACATAAAACAACATGTTTGCATACACCTCTGCATGCCTTCATGTTAACTCCATAAATATATTGTATGTTTTAATCCATATGTGTACCTTCTGCTGATCTGGCTGTTCATTGAAGGGACAATCAACCAAATCAGACTCAGCTTTGGTACATCTGGTTCGTCCTAGCTCAATTTTCAAGTAGAAGTTCTTCCCAGCTACAACCTATAGTGAAAGAAATTAGGATTACATACATCTCTCCAGTCAAGTTCCTATGCATGCCGTCAGTTTACATTACACAGATAGTGTTCAATGTAGCATCCATGAGTTGACAGAACTATCAACCAGAGAACATGTAAGCTATCTTTCAGTAGAGTATCCACAGGGTTGGAATTCAAGACATTTCCTTCTGAGAAACACTAAGAGAGTGCCATATGCTTCTAAGGAAGAGGAGAAGCAGGATACGGAAGGCAGAAACCAGGAAATGACAGTTGTTTCAGTGGGCTCAAGAAGTGAAGACAGAGTTCTGAAATGACATTTAGGTATGATCCCCACATTCTAGAATTGCTTAAGAGAAAGTTCTAGGTTGTACACAAGACTAACTTAAACCAGCTGACTGTGACTTTGGAGGTGGTGACAGTAGTATACTTTAGGAAGGCTTCAGGCTGTCAACTTACTTTCAGCTGTATCTTCACCACAGCATGCAACCCATAAAATGTTTATTCACTCAATTTACCAGCAGTAACAAGATTCTTTTCCTTACTGGACAGTATAATGTGGGATATTTTCCACATGAAGATGTTTTAGATTTAAAAAGGAGATGGCCCTAACTGCCTCATATTTGTGTGATTGTCTATGACAATATTTTCAAGTGTCTAAAACAATTGCACACCTTCTATTGGTTTGTAATTAGGGATGTTTAACCCCTTCCCTGCACCAGGCATCCAGATTAAACTTGTCAGGAATGTCGATAATCAAGGGGTGAAGTATCTGGAAACAGTGCTCTAGTTCTTGCTTTGAAGAACCAGGAGAAAACTTATTGATGATTTTGTCCCTGAGTTTCCCTCTTGTAAAGCTTGCCCATAGCTCCTACATTTTCCTAATAATTGGCATTATATAAGGCCATGGTTCAACAAGAATCATTACACCTGGGAGGGACACAATATGTCCAAATTTGTGACATTAGCTGATTGTTGTAACAGGAAAAGTAGGGCTGATCTCCAGTTATAATTTTCAAAATGGGACAGTAATGAGATTTGCGTTTATGTGTGTTGACTGTGTTGTGGCTGTGTTTCTGTGTGCTACTTAAAATTGAATACAGTCTATACCATATACTCCAAGCTTTCTTTTCAAGAAAAAAAAGAAAGTGGGACCTTAGAAGTGGGTTTTCAGTATGACTCTGACATCTTCTCATATTTGTAACTTTTCAATTTGGTGAAGGCTTACTCCTTGATACAGAGGCAGAATCTATGGAGGTCCTCTCTATGTAGAGGTGGAGGGGTCAATGTCTAGGGTATTAGCCATAATACTTCCATCTGAGGATAATGGCACCATCCCCAAGGTTTTCTCTCAGAATACTCAGGGCCACCATGTAGAAGTAAACAAGTCATATTATGACAGTTTGAAGTCACTTGTTTACTTGACTTAGAAAAGTACTTGCCTGCTCCCTAGTATAAACTCTCAGAAAACATTATAGCAACAAGACAATTGTTCTAATGTGTTGACAGAGTCATGTTCACATTATAGATAGTGACTTTTGGCCCAAAAGTATTATACTGTAGAGAATTATAAAGCACATGAACAAGCTAAAATGTTTACAGGGGGACTTGGCCATATCATTATACAAAGAAGATATGGCTGAGCAAGCCACAGATGGATAGATCCTTAAATAATACCAAAGTCTGAGTAGAGTCTGTTAGAGGAAAGGATACTGAGGGAACTGAATAAGGATGTCAACCCAAGCAGGAGATATCCATCTTCACACATCAGCAAACTGAATGAGACTGCAAGTTAGGTAACTGAGGATGCCTGTTGATTCCTGATTTTCTAAATGGAATCTTGCACATATATACTTTTACATCAAGAACAGCTCACTGAAAGAAGTATTTAGTTTTGGTGCATTAAAAAACTAAATGCACATAATCATACATTCCAATGCACATACTCTTGAGAGACCGAAAGAATGGAGCAGGCATGGCTGTATATAACACAGAGGTGAAGGAGCTACATGGCATTAGCTCACAACCACTTGTAACTTATGCTTTATTCTGGGCTTTACAGCTCTCTCTCTCTCTCTCTCTCTCTCTCTCTCTCTCTCTCTCTCTCTCTCTCCACACACACACATATACATACAAATAAACTTAAATTTTTAAAGTTTCTTTTAAAAATGTTAATGATCATCTGTCAAGAGTTATCTGTGGGTTCTATTTTTTTGGTGCTACCTGCAATGAAGTCATTCATCACTTGGTAGTACACAGAAGTTGACATAGTGTAGGGGGAATAAGGGAGTATTGGGTAACAGCAAAGAAACTTCTAAAGTACAAAGCCAAAGTCATCTAACTATCCCTTGGACCAGGCACCCACCTGCTGGCTGGCGCTCATCAGTCGTATTGGCTTGCTAAGATACAGGTCATTGTCCATATCATTGTAGGTTCTAACAGCAAACTTTACCACTTTCTGCACCTCCTCATCCTTAGGGTCAGCTGGTTCCACTCCACCTAATACCATCTGCTTGGCTTCAGCATTAGTACTGGTTGGAAGGATCACAGCCAGGGACAGTGTCAAGGCCACAGCAGCCAACAGGGGCAGTGAGGGGCTCAGCAAACTTGCCATGGTTGATGAGCTTTGAAGCTTTAGAGGAGCAGAGAGGAAATGATCTAGAGTGAGCCTGGTCTGCTGCAGGGCTTTTTAACCTGAAGAGTCAAGCTGCCAGGTCCTCCTCCCTCCACCCTACATTTCCCCACCCCCAGATCCTCCTTGTTCCATACTGCCCTACTCCACTGAATCACCACTTCTTCCTCCTCTAGGCTCTCTTTTCATAAGTCCTAGCACCCTTTTCTTGTCTCACCTCCTTACCATTAGCACTTCTTCTGCCATTAGTTCTTCTTCTGCTTTCTCCCCATGGATCTTGCTGCTAAGTGCTCCTCTGTCCATGTCACCTTGGATTCTACAATGGGAGTCTTACCCTTCTGGTTCTGAAAAGCATTTAGTCTTGAGTTCAAGTTTTATTAAAACGAGAAAGAGAAAATGCAGGTTGGCTCCCTAACTAAGGTCTTTGCAGGTCAGTGGTATCCACTATGTCAAGAACAGGAAATCTGCAATTCAAGGATATTAGTTCAGAGGTTCCAGAAAGAACCAGTGACCTTTTCTGGGGTAATGTCTTTGCCAAATACACTGAATTATTCTTTATCTGGATAAAGGGCAAAGATCCTCTTTACAGGATTCACTGTTATCAGTCTGGACAGTCAATACATGAATTTTCTAGAGTTTCTCCCTGGGCTTGAGCCTCTAGAACTTAGAAACAGATTTAGTGACCGAGCCCTGTATATGACATTACAGCATGCAGCCCAGTACAAAAATGCTATGAACCTATATTCCCTTTAAATTTTGCTAGTAAACACATTAAAATATGTGAAGTAGGTGAAACTTTTTCAATATATGTTTAAACAGCATATTAAATATTATCTCACATGTAGATATAATTCTTAACACATAGCTTATGTTCCTTGGTGACCTGTATGTTAAATCTTTGAATTCTCTGTTTGTACTGTTAGGGCAGATAGTCATTCCATCTGGACCTATTTCTAAAAACTCATGACTATGTCCTCAAAATCAGGATAGAGTACAATCAAGCACTAGGCTGTGTTCTGGCGACAATGAATAAAGTTCATGGAATTATAAGTGCTCTGCTTGATGTAAATGAGAGAGAAAGTGAAAGGAAGACGGATATTACTGGACTCCCATGAAAGGTGGCTTTTGAGATTCTAAAACACAGAGGTTCTGTCTAACCCATTAAACCAGAACCCCAGACAGAGAGAATGACCCTGAGACTTGCCTCTTCTAGAAATACAGAACACTGAGGAGCAGGGAAGGAGTATTGTATGATATCTCACCCTGGCAGGAATGAGAAACCAGGATCAAACTGAGGAGAAGGCACGTAATGATGATGAATACCAGAGTGTGGTCTGTTCCTGCTCCTCCACTGAAGGAGTCCCACTGTGACACTGGCATTTTTCCCTCTGTTTAGAACACTTACCTATTTTTACTGAACTCAGCATGAGGGAGATATGTTTAATATATGATGAATGTTCCATTTTAGCTTTCTAGTGCCCCTGATGTCACCTAGACCCTGTCTGTGCCTGAAGCTTTGATATTACTCCTGCTTGAGAATAGTGTCACAGTGTTTTTCATTGGTTGGTTGTTGGTTTTGTTTTGTTTATTCCTTAATCCAGTGTCAGTTCATTTTTGTCATGAACCACAGGACTTGGTCCTGCAAACCTGCTAAGGACAGAAAGGTAATGAATAAAGGACAGACACATGTAGAGTGAAGCTGGGATTATGCGGAATTCTCTAACCATTACCCTGCAACCTAGAACCTTGGTGTTTTTGTTAGGTACGGCACAGGGTGGGGTTTTGGGTAGTCTCAGCTGGAGATCTCTGTAGAAGAACATCCCAACCTGTAAACATCCTGTAGGAGGAAGCTTTCGCTGCCAGTCTTTGGACACAGATCAATTGCTCATAAACAATCATACTTGGACTCCAAAGAAAAGCTTTATTACTCCTCCAAAGACTGTGGCATATGGGTATTGGTTTTGCAGGTGTTTTCATAGGTCTAAGTCCTGGAAAGTTTTCCACATGGCTGTGGTCATGCCAAAATTCACATTCACTCAGGATCTTATTCTCTTGGGGTTTCATCTTCTCCATTACCTTTTTTTCTCCATGTGTATGAAATTGGTCAGCTCTGTATTTTGTGGCTGATCCAGCCTCATCTTAGGACAATGAAGGGAAGGGCTCACATATGTTCCTATTAGTGGGATGGGTAGAAGATATTCTGAATACATCATTGGTTTCATTTATTTTCTTTATCTTACCCTTTGTACAGAAAAATGATTCTGTGACAAATGACAAGTGAATGCATCCAATTTTGCCAGAAAAACCAGATGGCCCCTAGTTGATTAAGTGGCACCAAGGTCAGGCTTAGGAACCTAGGGGAGGAGGTGATTCCAGCTCTGCTCTGGACTTGAGGTTGAATAAGTGAGGCCAGTCCATCAAGAATAAGATAGGAGTGTTATAACAGGACCATATATAAAGATGCAGGGGGAAGCAACAGGTGGTGATGTAGAAGCTGTAACAATGATACAGAATATATAACTGAGACAGTCAATGATGGTTGATATTAGGAACAACAGCTGCTCAATGTGGATGAGACAGCATTATAATAGAGGGAAACAGCCTAGGACTTGCACAGATTGTAAGGAAAAGTCAACACTGATTTCAAAGTTTCAAAGGACAGATTGACTTTCTTATTAGGAATCAGTGCAATTAGTGACTTTAAGGGGAAACCACTGTTACTTTATTGTTTAGAAAACCATAGATCCTTAAGAGTTACACTAAAGCATCATCATATCTTGCAAGAGAGCATACTTATTTACAATATGGTTCCCTGTTGATGAAGCCCATGTTGAGATCAACTGTTTCAAAATATTTATTTCAAAATATCACCAATCACCAACAGCACATTTTGTCACTCAAAAGCTCTGATAGAGGTGGAATAGAATATTAATGCAGTTTCTAAGCCACTGGTCACATCTGCGCTGTTGTGAGGTCCATTGAAGTTCAAAAGAATTTCAACATAACTCAAACACCAGATCAATGCACATGACAAAAACTTATTGTTATGAAGCTGCTACTGATTGATCAGGACCCCAGCTCAGACTAGGTTGTTGAAATATAACCCTGAAGGGATATAGTACAGCATATTTAAAGAATGGAACCATAAAGTGATGGTTAACAGGGTGGGCTATAGAATTGTCCAAACACATTTTGATATAAGAGGTTAAGTAAAGGACTTTCGATCAATCAGGACAGGATTAGTTTTCTGGGCCTGGGAGCATGACACTGCCAGTAAGATGTGGAAGTTGTCTTTAAAATGTTGAGACTCAGAAAACTGTTTCCCTACAACTTGTCCCTGTTATATCTGGACTCAAGCAACTGTTTCCTTTTCTTTTCATTTTTTTCCAATTTTATTAGGTCTTTACTTCATTTACATTTTAAATGCAATCCCCAAAGTCCCCTATACCCTCCTCCCTGCTCCCCTACCCACCCACTCCCCCTTCTTGGTCCTGGTGTTCCCCTGTACTGGGGCATATAAAGTTTGCAAGACCAAGGGGCCTCTCCTCCAAATGATGGCTGAATAGGCCATCTTCTGCTACATATGCAACTAGAGACACAAGCTCTGGGGGTGCTGGTTAGTTCATATTGTTGTTCCACCTATAGGGTTGCAGACCCATTCAGCTCCTTGGGTACCTTCTCTAGCTCCTCTATTAGGGGCTCTGTGTTCCATCCAATAGCTGGCTGTGAGTATCCACTTCTGTGTTTGCCAGGCACTGGCATAGCCTCATAAGAGACAGTTATATCAGGGTGTTTTTTAGCAAAATCTTGTTGGCATGTGTAATAGTGTCTGTGTTTGGTGGCTGGTTATGGGATGGACCCCTGGGTGGGGCAGTTTTTGGATGGTCCATCCTTTTGTCTCAGCTCCAAACTTTGTCTCTGTAACCCCTTCCATGAGACTTTTTTCCCCATTCAAAGAAGGGGTGAAGTGTCCACATTTTGGTCTTCCTTCTTGAGTTTCATGTGTTTTACAAATTGTATCATGGGTATTCTAGGTTTCAGGGCTAATATATACTTATCAGTGAGTGCATATTATGTGAGTTCTTTTGTGATTGGGTTACCTCACTAAGGATGATACCCTCCAGATCCATCCATTTGCCGAGGAATTTCATAAATTCATTGTTTTTAATAGCTGAGTAGTGTCCCATTATGTAAATGTACCACATTTTCTGTATCCATTCCTCTGTTGACGGACATCGAGGTTCTTTTCAGCTTCTGGCTATTATAAATAAGGCTTCTATGAACATAGCGGAGCATGTATTCTTATTACCAGTTAGAACATCTTCTGGATATATGCCCAGGAGAGGTATTGCTGGATCCTCCGGTAGTACTATGT
>NC_034592.1:131864756-131883989 GCF_900095145.1 Mus pahari | reverse complement strand
GATATTAGAATGGCTACTCCAGCTTGTTTCTTCAGACCGTTTGCTTGAAAAATTGTTTTCCAGCCTTTCGCTCTGAGGTAGTGTCTGTCTCTTTCCCTGAGATGAGTTTCCTGTAAGCAGCAAAATGTTGGGTCCTTTTCGTGGAGCCAATCTGTTAGTCTATGCCTTTTTATTGGGGCATTGAGTCCATTGATATTAAGAGATATTAAGGAAAAGTAACTGTTGCTTCCTGTAATTTTTGTTGTTAGAGTTGGCATCCTGTTCTTGTGGCTGTCTTCTTTTAGGTTTCTTGAAGTGTTACTTTCTTGCTTTTTCTAAGGCGTGGTTTCTTCCTTGTACTGGTGTTTTTCTGTTATTATCCTTTGAAGGGCTGGATTTGTTGAAAGATATTGTGTGAATTTTGTTTTGTCATGGAATACTTTGTTTTCTCCATCTATGGTAATTGAGAGTTTAGATGAGTATAGTAGCCTGGGCTCGCTTTTGTGTTCTCTTAGGGTCTGTATAACATCTGTCCAGGATCTTCTGGCTTTCATAGTCTCTGGTGAGAAATCTGGAGTAATTCTTTTTATTATTATTATTATTATTATTATTATTATTATTATTATTATTATTTTCTTTATTTACATTACAAATGCTATCCCGAAAGTTCCATATACCCCCCGCCCCTGCTCCCCTACCCACCCACTCCCACTACTTGGCCCAGGCCTTCCCTTGTCCTTGGTTATATAAAGTTTGCAAGACCAAGGGTCCTCTCTTCCCAGTGATGGCCGATTAGGCCATCTTCTGCTACATATGCAGCTAGAGATGCAAGCTCAGGGGGTACTGGTTAGTTCATATTGAGGTTCTACCTACAGGGTTGCAGCCCCCTTCAACTCCTTGGGCACTTTCTCTAGCTCCTCCATTGGGGACCCTGTTTTCCATCCAATAGCTGGCTGTGAGCAACCACTTCGGTGTTTGCCAGGCACTGGTTAATAGGCCTGCCTTTATATGTTCCTTGATCCTTTTCCCTTATTGCTTTTAATATTCTGTCTTTTGCTGTTGGGAAGTCTCCATTTCCCCTACGGCCTAGGACCTTGATTTTAATTTCTCACTAAGATTAAGTGTAATCTGGAAACTAACTGGTAGCACTTAGAACAACTTTCTCTTGCTTATTTCCAACATTCCTACAGCCCATGCATCAGAGTCTTTTGGAATTCCAAGCATTATGATTTAAGTGTTCCATTTGTAAGGGTATACCATAATCAACAGTGATTCTTGCTTGACAACACTAGAGAGTCATGGGAAGTGATGCAAGTAGCCACATTAACAAGAGTTTGCAGAAAGATGACCCCAGCCTTCATGGATGCCCTGGAGAGGTCCAACCCTTTAGTGGAAGAAACCATTGCAGAAGTAAAAGAAACAACCAAATACCTGGAATGTCCAGGAAGCCTAAACTGATTGCTATGTGTCTTCATGTGGGCAGCATATGGAGGGCATGATGCTGGTGCAGTACTTGAAAACATGTCCTTGTTTTCTCAGTGAACATACTGGTCATGGTGCTTACCCTTTGGAGACACTATGTTCAGATACATTTTGGCTTCAGTGGCTCTGCACGGGGGACTTGTTTTCATGCCCTTGATAATTGTGGACATGATTTTCTATTGTAAAATTGTACAGTAACCAAGAAGCAACAAGGATCTACAGGTTCCTTGGGAAAGATCAAGCATATATAGTTAGGATGATATTCTGTAAAATATCAAGGAACATACTGTCTATTAGCAATCACATCAATGCATAGATAATAGCCATGCATAGCAGAGAAAAATGATCCCTGATCACACATTGTGTTATTTTTAAAATAGGGTATTTTACCCCTATACTTTAGTATTAGTACTTTCATTTTTTTAAAAAAAATATTTATTTAATGTATGAGTGCTCTGTTGTGTATATATCTGCCTGCCTGAAGAGCGAATCATATCCTCCCTATAGATGGTCGTGAGCCACCTTGTGGTTCCTGGGAATTGAACTCATTACCTCTGGAAGAACAACCAGTGCTATTAACCACTGAGCCATCTCACCAGCCCACTATTAGTACTTTCTTAACTCTTGAAACTATTTCAATATTAGCCATAAAACACCTCTGCTTAAGATTACATTGAGTACATAACTGTACTCTTTATTGAAAGCTCATGGTCATTATTCAGAGTGTTTTGTTCTTGATATTATATGGGAAATTCATCTACCTAGGTGAATTTCTTCTCTTGAGTCAAATTTGATTTTAAAACAACGACACCTCCATAATACAAGATTTGGTGTAAGGAATTAAAGAGATGTTTTATTTCCTTGAGAATTAGCAACAGAAGAGGTATCTCTAAGTGAGGAACAGGTTTTAGCTATCTAGTTTTTGTAACAGTTTTTATTTTAAATCAATTTGGGCATTTCTTTGGCAGTGCTAAATTTTTAAAATACTTAATTTTGGGTTTAAGAGATTTCTCAGGGGTTTTCTAAATAGCTGAAGCTCCTAGCACACACATGACAGTCCAAAACTCTAGTATTATAACTATAGCTCTAGTTATAACAGTATAACTAAAAATTAGTTATAATAGTATAACTCTAGTACTAAAACTATAACTCTAGTACTGGTTTATTAAACACTGTCTTTTAGCGTCCTTGGACTCCAGGAATACACATGGTAAAAAAAAAAAAAAATTCATGCTGGTAAATCATCCATACACATAAAATAAAACTTTAAGAATAGATATTGTTTAAAAATAAAAAATAAATATATTTAATCATTTGTGGACTTATTTCCAGAAAACTTTGGTAATTATTCTTGTGACAGTAGCGTAATAAATGGATTCATAATGCAGTACCCACTCATACTTAGTTCTCTTTCTTTCTTTTTTCTTTTTATTAGCAAACCTGTTTCTTTTTTATTTTAATTGATTTACTGGCTGAGCAAGTGGGAAGTAAGATGGAAAGCAGCACTCTATCCATGGCCTCTGCATCAGTCCCTGCTCGAGGCTCCTGACCTGCTTGATGTTTGAGTTCTTGTTCTGACTTCCTTCAATGATGAATAGCAATATGGAAGTGTAAGCCGCATAAACATTTTCCACTTCAAAATTGCTTTTTAGTCAGGGTGTTCCATCAGAGTAGTGGTAATACTGCGGAAGACACAGACTCTCGTATACTGTAAACATAACTTGATATATACTAGGAAACTAAAAGTTCTTGTGATTTGATGTATTATTATATTGGCATTTGTTAACATTACTAAGCTTTGCCTGTAGTTATGAATCGTTATAAAAGGAAAAGTAATTAGTTCTTGGACATATCTGCAAAATTATTACGGATACATAAACACATAGTTTTTATTTGCAAGTAATATTTGATAAAGAATTTTTGTCTAAAGTAAGCTGAAATGTTTTAAATTTGTATTAATTTTTTGTAAAATGTATTTTAATCATATTTTCCCCCTTCATGAACTTTGCTCAGATTCCCCCAAGGTACTGGAAGTCATTCTTCTTGTTATCACTGGAGAAAGATAATCATCAGTATCAACAAGCTACAAATTCTATGATCTACAATGTGATCTGCCTACATAGATATATTTGTGCAATGGCAGCACAAATGTGATGGGAGTAGCCAACCACTTTTTGATTGGTTTTAAGAACTACTTCATGAGATGAAACCCATGCTTGAAACTGATAAGATAGCCAATAAACTGAGACTGCAGAGGTTTTAGGCTTTACAATTCTGCTAAAGGAACTTGGTAACAAAACAAATCCCAAGGACACATTGCTATACCCATAGACCAGTGCATACTTCAGCCCTCATAGAAAAGCACTTCTTTCAGTAGATGAGAATTAACACAGAAACCCACATCTTTTAATAAATTTAATTAATTCATTCTTTGAGAGTTTGATAGAGGTATACAATTTTCATTCACCCTTATTCCTCTCCTACTCTTCCTAGGTGTTCCCCCACTACATTCCTATGTCAGCTTCATGCCATCTTTCTGTAATTCACTCATTTCAATTGTTGCTGCTCCTATGTGCATGGGTGTAAGACCATCTGCTGAAACATGGGCAATCTATCTGAGGCTATATCTCTGAAGAAAACTGTTTCTTCATCTAACAGTAGCTTTCAATTGCCAAATGTCCTTACCTAAGAGCAGGGCTTCATGGTCTATTCTTACCTGTGTTGGAATCCTGACTGGCTTGATTTTGTGCAAGCCTTTTAAATAAACAAGCATAAGCTATATGATCTCATGAACGTAACATTCCCATCATATTGGGAAGATGCCATTTCACAACAGTCCTCCCCTGACATAATTATTCTGTTCCTCTTCTACAATTTGCCCTGTGCTGTGTGTGTTTGCGTGGGTGTATGTCTGTTTTTGTGTTTGTGTGTGTGTGTGTGCATAGTAAGTATAACAACAATCAGCATCAAAAGTAGAGTGACATAATCAAGAAGACAGCATACCTTCCATATATTACATGCTGCTGTGACCTCTAAGGTTCACAACTTGATCAACAACATAAAGGATATCATACAGCTGGCATTAGTATATACAACTGGGCTTGTTTGATAACCCATGACAGCAGGAAAAAATATCCTCCTGTACAAGTTAAATTCTTTTAAGCTCATGTATGTATGGAAGCTTCTAAAATATTAGGTGCTAACATGGCCATTTTAAGGATCCTTAATATGGGTGAGATCTTTTGCATTCCTTTTTCTTTTCCTCCCTACCTGTTATCACTTTAACGCAATTATTTTATTGTTCCCTTTATAACACCTGTTTTCTCCTATTACCTCCCATTTTTTTTATATCTTTTTTCATCTCTTTAGTGACCTCTTTCTAGTTTTCTGGCTTCTACAAGCTCTCCTCTTTAATCACACATATCTTAATATTTGACACTAAGAATTGTATGAGAAAGATCATGTGATATTTGTATTTGGGTGCCTAAGTGATACTCAATATGATTTTTCACAAGTTACCTTTATTTACCAGCAGATTTCATTTTTTCTTTGCAGATGAATTCCATTGTGTGTATGTACAAAATTTTCTCTATCCATTCTTCACTTAATGGAAATCTTAGCTATCTTCATTTAGTAAGCAACGAACTCTTAAAACTCATAATTAACAAAAGGATCACTTAAATTAAAATGTGAGTGAAAATCCATAGAAGACACCTTACCAAAGAAGGTAAATAGCTGGAAAATAATTAAATGAAAATATGATTCCTATAACATGGCTTCAGAGAACTATACAACAAAACAATAATGAGATGTTATCATACTCCTATTAGAATGGCCAAAATCCAGCACACAGCAGCAAATACTGATGAGCTAAAGAACCTCTGGGACCCTCTTTCATTCATGGTGGGATTGCAAAACAATGCAGCTACACTGCAGAGTAGCTGGGTTATTTCTTAAATACAAAACTAAATACTCATTCATAATATAATCCAGTAATCATTCATCTTATTGTTTCCACACATAAAAACCTGTAATAGATGGTTCATCAGCTTTATTTATAAGTTTCAATCTTGAAAGCAACTGGAATACCCTTCAGTAGGTAAGCAGATAAACTAGGCTAACCTCAAATATAGGCACAATGAAAGGAATGAAATGCCAACTCAGGGAAGCTAAGCACATATGTCAAAGTAAAGAAGCCAGTGTTAAAAGGGCACATTCTAATGAATTTCAGTTCTAAAACATCTTGGATTAGGCAAGTTGCAGGAGGAAGTAAACAGACTATGGACTGTAGTTAGAGGAGGTGAGTATGTGGAGCATAGAAGAATTTTCAGAGCACTGAAATCAGTATACATGATTCTACCCTAACTAGTCTGTGTCATTCATTACATGTTTGCCCAAAGCCACATATTTTACAGTCTTTCCTAATTGATTTGAGGAATAATAGAATTTGGATAAAGATCAATCTGTTAAAGCAAATTCACCCTTTAGGAGAGGAGGGATAAGAAAAACAAGCATAGCAAAACTCAGCTTGTCACTAAAATACAGTCATAATTTTTTTTTTTTTTTTTGGTTTTTCGAGACAGGGTTTCTCTGTATAGCACTGGATGTCCTAGAACTCACTCTGTAGACCAGGCTGGCCACAAACTCAGAAATCTGCCTGCCTCTGTCTCTCAAGTGCTGGGATTAAAGGCATGTGTCACCACGCCAAGCTCAGTCATAAATCTTAGCCTGGACTTCTCCTTGGAGGCCATAGTTGCCTGTACACTGACAACCCCCAAAACCATGTTCCTTTTCGGCACTGTCAAAGGTCATATAAATGTATTAGAAGTGGTACCACAGAGCAGGAGACCCTGGAGGATCTCACCAACTCACCAGATGCAGAATAAGACAGCACCAGACCCTCCCTGCTTCGTGAGCTCACAGGAAGGATGGCTGCTTAATTAAGCTTGATTGCTTTATCTGTTAGTTGCCTAATTAACTGCTTAAATGAAATAAATACACTTTTAGTAAGAATTAAGTGATTTCTAGTTTCCTTGGAAACCCTGCTTACCACTGATTCCCTCATCCCAGGCAGCAGTTGTGTTGTGTAATTGGTGATTGGCTCTATTACAGCAAAATTTTGGCAGGATTCTCCAGCAAGATGAAAATTGGAATTGGTTCTTGCACTGTGGAATGGGGCTGTTATAAATGGATGTATTAAAAAGAGTAGTTTGGTTGAATGGAGAATCTTAATGCTTGACTAAAGTAGGGTAAACAAGGAATAAGTTAGGATAAAGTATTTGGAGAGACTTGCTTTGGGCAAAGAAGTCATGAGATGGCAATGGGAAACTAGCAAAATCTGCAGATTCACCTGAAAACACACCTGACATTTAAATGTAATGAGAAATGGATTGATTCTGAGACTACATTTTTTGAACAGTTTAAGACAATGCTTTTAGGACCTGACTGACTCCTGAGACCTCATTCATCTAGGGTAATCCTGCTCAGTTTGTCTGTTACCAATTGTCACTTAGGGATCAAGGCTTTGTTTTCAATATCCTTAGGGAAAAGTGAGCCCTTAAATCCTCACTAGGCAGTGGTCATGTTATTTTAAAATAGTATCTCCTTGGAACAGCAATAGGAGAATTGTTGCTTCACTCTAACTTTAGGAATTTCCTTCAGTACAGGTTTGGTTTATCATGATGTATGCTGTTTAGATTTCTATTTAGCCAACCTCTTCTCTCCTAGGTATGTACAATTAAAAGTTTTGGTGTGGGGATTGAAGGGGCTCTAGTCAGCCTGGGCCTGGTGAACATGGCTGCTAGCAGGTCTTGCCGTTCTACCCCATTCTCTCTGCCTTGCTAAAACCCATTAGAGTGCATCCCTAAAGCTCCCCAAGGTCTGTCCCCTTATTTGGCCAATTCCTCTTCCTGAGGATGATTACCAAGATCAAACTATCAAAGTATTGACATCTAGCACTCAAAGTTCCCCTTGGCTTGCATAATTAGCATGGACAGCTAAAATGAAACACTCTACCCTAATATGGCAATGACAGTAACCACTATGCACATTTTCAATGGATTCCTTCTATAAACACTCAAATATCAAGGTTTCACCATATTGTTGGCAAGCTCTCACCAAATTTTGAAGGTGACAGACAAATGGGCTTGGAAGAAATGTAACCAGAATCAACTTAAAATAGGTGTAGGATATATCCTTTTGTGGGCTGAAAACATAATCTGACGGTGAACACTGGGTACTTTTCATGGTAATTCACTCATTGCTACCTTTGGAACTCCATTTGAAGTTATTCTCAGCACTACTGCCAATATCATGCAACAAAATAGATTTTAAGTAGATCTTGATCTTCATATTTTATGTTTAACATAAGAGGAAGACAAATGCCTGATTGGCATGGGCTAGTATCTCATAATTACAGGTAGCTGCAAAGGAAGCTGGTAATGTGCTGTGTGGTATTTTTCCATTTACATAATGGATAGCAAACTCTGCCTCTTTTGGTAGAGGGTTCTCAAAATATTTCAAGAAATTCAGATGTCAGACTGCCTAGCCCCTTAGCAGGTAAAATATACCTAATGATTTCTCAGCTCTAAAGGCTGTGAGACAAATGGAATCTTCCTAGGACACAAAATCAAGAGTAATAAGATTATCTGACAGTAGAAGAGGTTGCTAGAAAATCGAACTATAAAGTCTGTTATCAACCTCATCTTGCCTGTCCCAAGAGATATGGTGAAAAATACCTTACAATAGTAGATTTTCTTCAAGTCTTTCATTTCTAAGGGGGAACTCCCATTGTACAACTCTACTAGATTTGATGGAACAAACTGAGATGCTGCTCATGTTCCTGACTCCAGTCATCCTAGCGGTCCCATTTGACATTTCAACCTCTGTCAATTCAGTGATGTCCCCTTCGAAGTAAGATGGATTTTACTAAATTCTGGTCATTAGATATCAAATTAGTTGTAACAGAGACTAAATAATATTCTCTGAGGCTGATTTTTCCTGGCTCTGTCACTCCCTCGCAACGAAACAGAACCTTTCTGAGCTAATGTATCCATTTTAGTATATGCTGGAAAACCAACTGCCTCAGGATATAGTTAAGTTGCAATATATGACTTAACAGAATACATGTTCATTATTGCTCATTAGTCCATGTGTTAACAGTCATTGCTATTGCCTTTTGGGGGATCTGAGCTGAATAAGCATGAGGTCTATAGGTCTTAAAAGCATCAGAGGTCTATTGATATATTCATCGAAGCATGGTTATGTGTCTTGTTACCAGTGGGATATTAGGGAAAATTAGACTTAATCTCTAGGAGCCTATCTTAGGTTTGCTCACATGATAGTACAGTGAATTTGTTATAGACTGAAAATGTAAGGCCTCTTTGAAGCCTACAATCATACCTGCTTCCCTATTATTTATGTTGGCAGTCATTGGATGTAGGGAGTCAGAAATTAATGCAAGGTCTGTGAAAGAGAAACTGACTTTGGCTATCCCTGAAAGCCCATGTGTCACATTTTCCCCCTTACCACAAAGGACACTAAGAAAGTGAATGTCAAACTCAAAAGTTTCCACTGGTGACTGATCATCATAGAAATCCTACTTTAGAATAAAGAAAGCTTTTGTCCTTCCAAATACTGAAGTATTCATAATCTAACATCTTTCTTATACACTTAGAAACTATGAAATTCCCTAATACCAAACATGATAAGATAGTACCTATTAAGCACTTCCTTTCTGAGCCTGGATGTGGGGTTTAGAATTTTTAACTTTGTGAAAATGTACATAGACTTTACACTTTGTCCATCTTTAAACTAAAAATACAATTCCAAACTTTAATATATTTACTAATTTTTATATGTATATGTCTGCATGTATGTATATGCACCATATGCATACCTAGTACCAGGGATATCAGAAGATGTATATTTCCTTCTGGAACTGGAGGTATAGATAGTTACAAGACACAGTGTGGGTCCTGGGGCTTAATCTGAGGCTCAAGAAGTGCAACCTGTGGTCTTAACCACATGAACCATTTTTGCAGCCTCAAATCCAAACTTTATGAGGATCACCTTGGTCCAGTAAATACAAACTGGAGAAGTGTTCATATAGCTTGTCCATCTATATCTGAGTACTCACAGTCACTTATTCTTAGCAGTATAAACATCTGTGAGACTGTGAATTAACCACTACCAACAATAATAAGAAGCTTCTCAGATCAAGAGCTGATATAAACACAATTGTTATGTAAAGAGGTTGACAACAAGGCTCAGGGAACATAGAAAAGGAGGCAAAAAAATGTAAGTGTGAGGTGATCAGGAGGGATGCTATGGAAAGCTAGCCTCTGGAATGAGTGGACTGTTATGCACCTGAATTCATAGCAGTCATGGTTATTGATACATTCCAAGATTTATGGTGCGAAAAACATCCAGTATGAATCTGTGAGGGGCTCCTGATGCTCTGATCTGAGGAGATAATGGCAGCTGATTAATGCTGAAGGAAAGTCAATTTTCTTTTCAGGGTAGGGTCACCTATTGTAGATTGCTTATGTCCCAATAGATGAGACCCCATATTATGTATATCTGAACAATACAAACTAGATTTGGATAACAAAATTACTTGGAGAGGGCAGTAGGATATATATTTGACAAGACTTATGGATATTTAAATTTTTATTTTAAAAAGAAACTTTGATTTCAGATTTTTTTTTTTCAGATTGGAATTGAAAACCTATGCATAAATCACTCAACCACAAAAACAACAATAACAACAAGAACAACAAAAACATAAATAGGAAAGAGTCAATGAAGAAAGGAAAAAGATATGGATAGACAGATCAGTCAAAGCTCGTAAAATAACAACAGAAGCAAATATTGAAAATAATTTATTTAGGTTATGAATAGTTTTTGAAGTTTATTGTTACCTAGGGAAACCATTCATGTATGCGAGTGGCAGAGTATAGGAGGTTGACTCAAAGGAAGTATGTTCTGGAAAATAGTCACATAATGTCATACTAATTTCTAGGTATGCAGAGTCAAACAAAGCCTCTACCCCCAGCTGATACCTGAAGTAAGCTTTTTCCTATTTTCTATACATCTATGTGAGGTCAATTTTAGCAGTTTTTATGAAGATCTAATCATGATAATCAATCTAAAATGCACCCAGGGGAAAAGGCTTTGCTTTCCAGATTAAGGGAGACTTTCACTGATGCTATGTTGACAATCTGGCAGTGTAGTATATGGCTCCACAAGAAAATTAGCAAAAACAAAGTATACCGCAATATTATTGATAGGGAAACTTAATTCCATTAGGGTTTTAAATTTTTTCTTTTATTTTTTGAGATTTTAATAAAATTTTACTATTTTCCTCATTCCTTTCCTCCTCTATATATCTTTTCTTGCTCTTTTTCAAATATGTGGCCTCTTATTTTATTAATTGTTACACACACATACATGTTTATCTAAATACACAAATAAAACATGCTTAATTGTCTTATGAACTTTATAATAAGTATCCAACAAAGTCTTACAACTGTATTAAGTAACGAATCAGAAGTTTATGTAAGTATGCAATATCATCTCATTCCTGCCCAGCCTTGAATGGAATTAACTTGTTTCACTTCTTTTATAAAGATATAACTATTACCAGCTAAGAAAGACTTTTTATGTGTTTGGCAAATGTCATGAAATAGTATAACAAAAACTGACTTTTGAAAAGAAGAGAATAAAATTAATGATGACTTTGATCAAGGCTGAGATCATATTCCCCTTCAGTGAAGTATGGAAATTAGGAAATCTCAAGGAAGCTATTCTCGGGAGAGCAAGTTCCTCCCAGTATCTTTTCCCATGTGAATGGAAGTTTGGTACCTGGACTGAATACTTAAAGAAAAATATCATCAAGTCACACTCAACCTCTCTGCAAAACAGTGCTCCAAACGCCACATTTGGATAAGAAGAATACTATGTGTGTGTTGGAAGTGAATTAAATTCTCTTACTCCAGGGAATCTAATGCAACTAAGTTTCCCTGTCCCCACTTACAGATTCATATATAATCACAACACATAAAACTGAAGAGCAATTTATTTCTATAAATAATGAGTTACCTTACAGGTAACTGAATGAAGTGTCAAAAGGACAAAGGGAGATCTAATGTCCTTTTTAAAATCCCTGAGCAACTGGGTCCACTTTGTAGCATCTATTGATCTAGAAGTAGCACTCTAGTTTGAAGTCTACACTTGGTAGTTTCACAAGCTTTATCTGATGGGCGGACCAGGACTTGGTCAAATTGGTCTGTGGGCATTTAGTTTTCAAAAATTCTTAACTTTTTATCGCCAATAAATAATTGTATTTCAATGCTCATAAATTTAATGCAATTAATCAGTTCAGAAAACAAAATCTAGTTAATAAGCCTAAAGTTTTGTAGGCAAATGTTTTGAAATGTGTAAGATCATCTTGATGACTTTGCAGAAGTTCTTGCTTTGGTGGTGACTTAGCTAGTTCCTAGCTCTGTTACTTGGTATAGGATTTTGGAGCACTCTGTTTGGTGGTTATATTTTGACCTTGATTTTTATGAGAAATGACTTCAAGCTGGTCTGGCATTACAGGAATAAACTGGAGTATTTCATGAGTAAAAGCCAAAGAGGCCTCAGAAACAGACCAAGTACCCAATGCTGTGGTTTCTTCCTACATACAGTCTTGTTGTCCTGTGCTTTGCTTATTGGCTAGAAAGTTGGATCTAACCTTGTAAAATAGTGTTGTCAATAGACTTACAATTATAGATAGGCTCTGAGTTCAAGAAACCCATTCACCTTGACCAAAAAGATTACCATGATTGAGATACATTAGAAAGGACTGGCAAAATGCCTCAGTTAGGAAAGGAATAAGCCACCCAGCCTGACCGCATGAGTGACCCACATGATAATGGAAGGAGAAAACTAACTCCTGGTAGGCTGGTGCACTCTTAATCACTGAGCTATTCCTCCAGTCCTGTTTGGTTAATTTTAAGTGAAGAATTACGTGTCAAATGTAGCTTATAAGTTGTCAGATGTTCATTGCTTCAAAAAGGCTTTCCAGCATGTCCTATCTCATTAAGTAATTTCTTATAGAAGCCTAACTTTCTTGGGTCATTGGAGTGAATCAGATATTTGAACTATAAAAAGATACTTCCTACATGTAAATTGTCAGTCTTTATCACTCTTCAAAAGTATAAAATATTGTATCAAATCAAATCCTTGAATTTAACATGGTCATCAAACTTCTCACATAAAAACAAGATTTTTAGTTTGATTTCCAGTTGACAATAATCCTGGTAGAAATGGAAGAAGAAGAGTAATGTGGACAATATACAAGTTTTCTTCTTCATTTTCTCATTCCTACTCCATTTCTCTACTCTCTTCTTTTTCTGCTTCTTGCTCTCCTGGTTGAATTTCTTGTATCTCACTCTTCAGTGGATTTCTTCAAGTTTATGCTTCTCGACAAATTTTCCTAGGAAGTGAACTGGACATTTTAGTTACTGCACATTGAGCCATAAAGGTGATCAGAGAGAATCAAGGTGACACATAGACCTTTGCCTCCAAACATCACATGTGGGTCCTTTCCTAAAGAATGGTTTCACCATTATAGTTATTTGTGCTGAAGACTCTTGTGTGCTCACTGCTGATTTACTGCTAACTTTGCATCTTTCAAAGCATCAGAAAATGGATGAAATAAACCATTTTTAATTGCTGTGATGAAATCCAAAGAGTGAAACAGAAAGTTAATAGAAAGACAATTGCTTTATTATATAAATTTTCTATATTATTCTCAAATTTATCATAAGGTATTCCACTTCAGAGCTGATGCTAGAATGTGCACATGGGTTTTCTAAGGTCACTTAATTTCTAGCTACTTTCATAGCCAACTCTTTTGAAGAATGAATATTTACTTTATGCTGATGCAATTAAAGAAGCTAATTTCAACGTTGCAGTACAGGAAATATATGCAATTAAAACGTTCTGCCACATTTGGCCTCCAAGAAGAAACGGTAAAATTTTTGTTCAGCATTAATAGCCTGTGGAAGAAACCAGAGCAATTATATAAACTGTACTTTTAACCAATCTCTCCCCACACCAAGCAATCACTTTCTGACAATATGGTGTATATGTAAAAACCTTGTGACTTTCAAATATCTGTAGTCGCTCTTATTCCCATCCACCTGAATTCACTATTGATTTGGGAGAACAAGGCAGCTGACATCTCTGGGGTAATCAGGAGATGATGACATCATTTCAATCTTAAGGACCTGTGATAAATCTCAATGCCATACTCTTTTCTTCTACCCTGTATCATTTGCATTCTCTGTTATGGCACACATCTGTGTAGGTGACAGATGCTACCATGTCTCTACAGTAAACCTGTTCAGTCTCTCGAGCTTTGCAAGTGATAACTCTTCTTGCAGACATCCTACACGTTCCTTTGGAAGACAATGTTTGGATGATAGCTGGGATGCATAGGAGACATCAGTGGTTCATAGCATTTCCTCTTGTTTCTTTTGGTGTCCAGAGCAGTGATGTGATTCACTAGGAAAGCCAAACAACCTCAGCAGTTATTCTTGTGGCCACTTATCAGTGTCTGTTTATTTTAATTGTGTGACTAATGAGTAGTCAGAAGAATGTCTACTAACATTCTTGCCTGGGAGAAAACCTATGGAAACACTGGTGGCAGTTATTCTGTGGGTAAATCCAGCATGAGCCAGGAGCTCCAGACTGAGGCTTCGGCATAGGTCAAATGAACAACTTCCTCACCTGACAAACTTTCTTGCCAGTGCAGTCTGGCTTTAAAGACATTTTTGTATGATCAAACAAATGTAGCAAAGTAGTAAGGTAGAAGTAATATTTGCTGTTGGCTTATTTAAAACAGAGTCTAAGAGCAATGATGGAAAGCAAATGTTAGGCTTGAACAGCAATTAGTTGGGAAAGCAGAAGAAAAATGAAAGGTACAATATGTGTTGCTGATTACCGTCTTCAAAATAGCACATGCCTCTCATCTTCAGGCAGGCCCGGCACCTTGTAGCTACCATCGGTTCATACCTAAATCCAGGCTCTTGCTGCACTGTAGTGATCCCCTTGTTACCTACTTATTAGCTGTACATGAGAGAAGCCTCTTTGCACTCAGTCTGACTTCTTCTAAGTTTCTTTATAAACAAGGGCCCAAGAGACTGCCTAACCGCTGATTCTCTCTTAGTGTTTGCTCACTGGAGGGCCCCTTGTGATATGTGAGATAGTTAGACAGGCAGGACAAAAGAAGGTAAAGATAAAACAGTAAAAATTTAGCTTCAGACCAACTTGTTTAATAAACATAGATGCAGAAATTAACTACAAATTATGTGCTAATTAAATTCAGAAAAATATTAAATTATGGCTAAATGAACCTTATCAGTTAAGATAGCATTGCTTCAAAACATATGCATCAATGAATAAAACACACCATATAGTTCCAAATGCCTTTATGATAAAAGTTCTGAAAACTGTTAGAAATAGATGGAAGATACTTGAAAATAGCAGTCTATATACAAAAAAAGCCCTGTATAGCTAACTTTATATTAGATGTAGACAAACTCAGACCATTTCCTTTAAAATCAGTAATGAGGGAAGAATGTATATTCTCCCTCTTTTATTTAATATAGTGTTCAAAATCTTAGCTATATAATATTAGTAAAAAGAAAGACAGAAAGGTGAATAAAAATTAGGAAAGAAAGAGTTAAAATTCTACCCAATTTCAGATTATATGAATCTTCCTTAAAAGGCAATATCAAGTCATCTAGAAAACTGTTGGACCTGAGAGAAACTTACAGTAAAGTTTCATGATACAAAATCAATAATAATAAACAAAAACATTGGCCTTCCTATATACCAATGATATACTCTCAGAGAATGAAATTGGGAAAAATATCCCATTCAAAATCACTTCAAAAACTAAATATTTTGGATCACACATAACCAAATTAGAGAAAAACATATATTCAAAAACACTGAAGAAAGAAATCAAAGACAATAATTAGCAATATAAAGACCTTGCATACCCTTCATTTCAAAGGATTTATATTACAAAAATGAGATCCTACTAAAATTAACTAATCTACAGAGTTAACGCAATATCTATGAAAAAATTGATGTTATATTTTACAGATGTAGAGCAACAAAACAAAACAAAAACCACAAATAGCCAGAGAAATGCTAAAAAAAAAAAAATAATAAGAATACTGCTGGAGGTAATAAAATACTGACACTCAAATGAAACCACAGAATTATAATGATAAAGACATCCTGGTGCTTGAAAGCCTCTGGTTATCAGTACCTTCCAAGCCTTATGCTCCTCTTACCCTATGTATGGCTTGTCATGCTTACTTTTCATGAGACAATATAAATAAATATGTATTCGCACCCCCAGATAGGATGCCAAGGGCAAAACAAATAATCAATTACCAGAATCTTAATTAATGAACTGATGAATTTAATTGCTCTCTATGGCATTCAGACTCCAGCAACAAAATATGGCTTCACTCCAGCAACTGTTTCTTGCTTGTGAATCCTTCAAATAGGACAGCACCTCCTGCTGGAACTCTCTAGTTTGCCTCAGGAACATAATCCATCTCTCCAGGAGAATACTAATGGGTTCAATTTTGTGAAAGTCTTTTCTTGGTAATTAGTTTCTCTAATTTCAACACAGCAATGGCCATGCAATACCCAGAAGATGATACTGTGTGATTCTTGTCATCTCTCACTGATACATCAGGGCTATTTCCTCCCCAAATCTCAAAAGGGGTCTTGCATGATTTCCTCAGTGAAGCACAGCAAGTGAAGCCCTATTAGTCCCAATGTATAAACTCCCAATATCTAGTAAAATTCTCATGATTTCAGAATGTTAGTTTTAGACTCAAACATCTCTGCTGTGAAGAGCGGAAGCACAGTATAAAGAATACCACTTGGCTCCCCAAGTCAACAGGAAGAACCACACTTCTCCCATAAAGTTATTAGAGAAACATCAGGCATTGCAAGTGGGGGATCATCAATTCCAGTGGAACATCTTGGGTGGTGCTACGAGAACAAAGCCAGCTGTGTCTATTTGACCCTTCTGTCTTATGCTTGAGAAGATGAGGTGGCTAGAGTTAGTAAGCCATGGGATCTTCATTGTGGTTTGTTTATAGCCAGGAATAACTTATACTTAGGCACATCTGGCAAATCCACCTCTTCTCGTGCTCACTACTTCACATCTGTTTTTCACATGAAGCAAGACCCTACCTGTCAGTTATATAACACAGGCTCCTCAGTCACTTGCATGCTTGCGTCGTTCTATAGTTTTGGTACATATGTTAGTTTTCATAGGTTTTGTTTTGAAGAATATAAATGTGTATCAATAGGTACTGACACTAAATAAATTTTGAAAAGTTTTGTTTTTTAAATTGAGTTCAGATAAGTTGTTATGTATTGTTATTACTATTGTGATTGCTGGGCATTGGAATAAATTTAAGGAACACTATGTATACTCCTTTTAGTCTCTTCAGTTGTTTATTTAACATATTAATAGTCTGGTTTCATTGTTCAAATATTAAGTATTTAGTCTGACCAAAAAATAGAATGCATCTTCTGATTCTCTTTCTTTGCATGCATAATATATGAAATATGGTCATATGTTTTCTCATATTCTATTCCCACTGTATATATTTTTAAACAGAAAGTAGATATTTGAATACTGCATTCCACTAATTTGGTATTCTCTCAGTAGTATAAAACATTTTACATACTGTATAGATTTGCAAATGTAAAATAACAAATAGGTAAAATTTCCCTTTCCACAGTACAGTCTTGATTGTCATTCAGTCCTGGATTGGTATCATGACTCTTTTACTCTCCATAGTACCTTCTTCAATTATAGGTTTGGAATTAACTTAAATTTTACTTAGCAACAGATGTAAACTACATAAATTTTCCTGAGCATTTTATCATATTATCTCAGCTCTGAATATGGTTAAAAGTTTGCATGTTACAACCTCCCAAAAATATAAATGTTGCTAAAATCATAGTATATGAGTCTGACTTTGATTCCTAGGTTGGCCACTCTAACTTTTCTCTGGATAGTTATGACAGAGAAATACTTTCTCCTACTTTTTCTAATTAAAATGATGTTTCAAGATCTCTAAGACCCACTCTTTGCTATTATTAACTATAAAAAGTAAATTGTTTTCAATCTACATACTCTAGGTGTAGGTTATTTTCTGAAATCATAGAGATTCAAGAAATAATTGTTTTCCTCATGCTTAGGTAGCCCACTATATGTTCTCGGGAAATGCATTTGAAGTTTCTTTCCTGTCAACTGCAGCTCTGATTCATCACTTAATGAATTCTCCCTATGAGTCTTCAAAAGTTCCTTCAGCATCAGTAATATTTTTCCTGCCATTCAGTGTTCTCTCTGTTCAAATGTAAAGGCCCTTTGTTCAAAAAAATTCTTTTATCTATTTTTAATTTGAACAAAGTTCTACTCATCTCATTTGTTTATTTGTTTTATTTGAACCAAGTTATTTTCATTTCACTGCATTTACTTTGCCACCCATCCTTGTCCTTGTCTTTTCACTTCACCTGCTATCTTGACTTGTCTTCTTGGCTTTTCTCCTGTGGATTACTGAGGCATGTCTTTTGATGTACTGTTAAAGCTAGTTTTCCACACATATTCTAGTTTTGTCCTTTACAATAATCACCTATTCTAAAACCCCTTATTTTCAGATTTGAAGTGTGTTTATGTGATGTCTGGGGATTAAAGTAGAGAGAAACTTGAACTTCTTTTAATTAGTCTTGAAAGACTGTGAATTTGACCTTATGTGTCTCCACATTTTGCTTCTTTTCTCACCATCCATTTTCTTGCTCCCAGATAGAGCCTTCTAATTTGCAGACTAAAAATGTTAGGGCCTCAACTCATGTGCCTACCTTGTGCTTCATACTGTCAAATATGTAGCAACAATTTAGAAAAAAAAAAAACTATGAATTTGAAAGAGAACAGGAGTATACATTAAATTGGTTGAGAGATGAAAGGAAGTAAGAAAATTAAGTACTTATATTTTAATTTCAGAATACTATAAACAAGGTGAAGCAAAAGTTGGACAGGCTATGTGATTTGACTCATAGATATGCTAATTTCTTCCTGCAGATGATGGGCTTACAGATAAAATTTCAACCTCTCTCAGAGTACTGCTTCGTCTACTGTGTGTGTGTGTGTGTGTGTGTGTGTGTGTGTGTCTGTGTGTGTGTGTGTTTTGCATGACTGTAGTAGTACTCACCTAGGAAGAGTCTGAATTGCATGAACTCAGAACCCCATATAGGCAGACTCTAGACCATGGATCTAGCATGCACGTACCTTATCAAGTGAAATGTAATTCAATCACCAATGTGCCTCTGAATCTTGTTCTATGTGGCTTTTCCTATTTCTTTTTTTTTATTAGATATTTTCTTTATTTACATTTCAAATGCTATCCCGAGAGCTCCCTATACCATCCCCCTGCCCCTACTCCCCTACCTACCCACTCCCACTTCATGGCCCTGGCATGCCCCTGGACTGGGGCATATATAGTTTGCAAGACCAAGGGGTCTCTCTTCCCAATGATGGCTGAATAGGCCATCTTCTGCTACATATGCAGCTAGAGACACAAGCTCTGGGGGTACGGGTTAGTTCATATTGTTGTTCGACCTATAGGGTTGCAGCCCCCTTCAGCTCCTTGGGTACATTCTCTAGCTCCTCCATTGGGG
>NC_034592.1:131857217-131862931 GCF_900095145.1 Mus pahari | reverse complement strand
GCATCCACTTCTGTGTTTGCCAGGCACTGGCATAGCCTCACAAGAGGCCGCTATATCAGGGTCCCTTCAGCAGAATCTTGCTGGCATGTGCATTAGTATATGGGTGTTCAGTTCTGTACCCCATATTTTAGTGGGGTTATTTGAATTTTTGGAGTCCAGCTTCTTTAGTTCTTTGTATATATTGGATATTAGTCTTCTATCAGATTTAGGATTAGTGATAAAATGATAGCATTTTCATCAAATGGTGCTGGCACAACTGGCGGTTATCATGTAGAAGAATGCACATTGATCCATTCTAATCTCCTTGTACAAAGCTCGACTCTAAGTGGATCAAAGACCTCACACAAAGCAATATACAGCCAAGCAATAGCCAACATCAAACTAAATGGAGAGATACTCGAAGAAATCCCACTAAAGTCAGGGACTAGACAATGCTGCCCACTTCCTCCCTACCTATTCAATATAGTACTTGAAGTATTAGCCAGAGCCATTCGACTACCATAAGAGATCAGGGGATACAAATTGGAGAGGAGGAAGTCGAAATATCACTACTTGCAGATGATATGATAGTATATATAAGTGACCCTAAAAATTCCACCAGAGAACTCCTAAACCTGATAAACAGCTTCAGTGCAGAAGCTGGATATAAAATTAGCTCAAACAAATCAGTGGCCTTCCTCTACACAAAGGATAAATGGGCTGAGAAAGAAATTAGGGAAACAACACCCTTCACAATAGTCACAAATAATATAAAATACATTGGTGTGACTCTAACTAAGGAAGTGAAAGATCTATATGATAAGAACTTCAAGTTTCTGAAGAAAGAAATTGNAGAGGATCTCAGAAGATGGAAAGAGGTCCCATGCTCATGGATTGGCAGTATTAACATAGTCAAAATGGCCATCCTGCCAAAAGCAATCTACAGATTCAATGCAATCCCCATCAAAATTCCAACTCAATTCTTCACTAAGTTAGAAAGAGAAACTTGCAAATTCATCTGGAATAATAAAAACCCTAGGATAGCAAAAACCATCTTCAAAAATAAAAGAAACTCTGGTGGAATCACCATGCCTGACCTTAAACTGTACTACAGAGCAATTGTGATTAAAAACTGCATGGTACTGGTACAGTGACAGACAGGTAGATCAATGGAATAGAATTGAAGACCCACAAATGAACCCCACACCCATGGTCACTTGATCTTTGACAAGGGAGCTAAAACCATCCAGTGGATAAAAGACAGCATTTTCAACAAATAGTGCTGGCACAACTGGCGGCTATCATGTAGAAGAATGAGAATTGATCCATTCTTATCTCCTTGTTCAAAGCTCAAGTCTAAGTGTATCAAAGACCTCCATATAAAACCAGAGACACTGAAACTTATAGAGGAGAAAGTGGGGAAAAGCCTCGAAGATATGGGCACAGGGAAAAAATTTCTAAACAGAACAGCAATGGCTTGTGCTGTAAAATTAAGAATCAACAAATGGGACCTCATAAAATTGCAAAACTTCTGTAAGGCAAAAGACACTGTCAACAAAACAAAAAGGCCACCAACAGATTGGGAAAGGATTTTTACCAATCCTAAATCTGATAGTGGCTTTTCTCCTGATAGAAATTTGTCTGTTGATTTAAAACAGAGATGTTGCAAACTCAGGATTTATTCTCATTCTGTAACTTTTCAGCTAACAGCAAATGGAAGAAATTCTCCAGGCAGGCCATGACTTCACATTTCCTGTATTTATGTAAACTTTTTCATTAATATCTGAGAAAACTTTCAAGAACTTCAGCAGAATATCAAGTAACCCAGAATGCTTCATTTTTTACTATCTCTGTTCTATCTTAGGTCACAGTGGAGATGCCCGATTTTTGTCCTCCTGTTGAATAAGTAAGTTGTCTTAAACATCTGGCCACAGAATGATAGGATGCATTTCAAATGTGCCCATCTGCTGTCACAATATGCAGTCTAGGGCAATATTTCTAGATCCCATAGAAGAGTAGTAGTCAAGCTATTGCCCTGCATGAAGCTGTTCTCCCGGGAGGCCTTCAGTCTTTGGGTTCTGTTGCCCTGTGTACAGCAGAACTGCTATGAAGCCTTCAGATTGTGAGGTCTGTTTCCCTGCATTCAGCAAACCTCATAGAAGGCCTTCAGACTCTGGTGTCTTCTGAGGTGCTGATATTTGTTTTCTTAATGACTACCATTCTGATTGCTATATGGAGCATCTATGCTGATTAGATTTCAATCAATGATAAAAGAGAACTATTTATACTTACAGAATTACATTGATTTATTAAGGAAACTTTTCTGTGAAAAAGATAATTCAAAAGTATTGCATACAGCATGTAATGAATCAATTTATATAATGTATATAAAATCACAAGTAAATGGAAGTGGAAAAAGGCTTAGCGATTATTAGGTGCTAAAGACAAAGTGAGCATAGGAGCAAGGATAGATAGAATTAGGTTATTCTGATAAAAGACACGTTTTAATTGAACTCTATGGTAATGGCAGTTGAGAAAAAGACTGAATACAATGTACACAATCCACTTTAAGGGGAAAGACAACAGTGTAAATGTACTGTTTCTAGGCTTCCAGCTCAGGCTTTTCTATATATTTCAAAAGTATAAACCTTATCTGGGAATAGGTCATAGTTTGTATCTGGATCTCTACATTGTTCTCCCCTTCCTTTTTACTCATCATACCATCATAAATGCTTTATTTAGTCCTTTCATTAATTATCAATTATTTAATATCAAATATCCCATCATTGGTCAGGAATTAAACAGCAGTTTTCTGAGATCCTTGCACAAAGTAGAAAACAAGGTTTAGAGGGTATCTAAGTATATTTTTACCCTGACATTGGGAATTGCAAAATTTTCATGTGAACAAAGCTGAATATTTTCTTAGTGGATGGGTTTTGTTTTTTGTTTTGTTTTTTTTCCCAATGAATAATAATGAATATCATTATTGAAATGAAATTCTTTTGTCCCTCAAGGAAACAAACAAACAAACAAAACCCTAAATAATGTATAAGAAAAAAACCACACGAATCCTGTGTGAGCAGGGATATTGTTTGCTATTCTCTAAGTGTTCTGTCCCCATAACATTGTCTGTTCATTCTATCTTCATCTCTTTGTTTGCTCATTTTGGTAAGACAGGCAGCGTCACTGTCCCTGTTTCATAGATGAGGACCCGATGCTCAAAGAACATCACAGAAA
The DNA here is from genome assembly GCF_900095145.1 of Mus pahari. Lineage (NCBI taxonomy): Eukaryota > Metazoa > Chordata > Mammalia > Rodentia > Muridae > Mus > Mus pahari. The sequence continues at coordinate 131,859,715 of NC_034592.1, read as the reverse complement.
GGTCAGGGTCATATAGGCAGACAGGAGAATTTGTAGTCCAACGCTTCCTTTGTTACCCAGGTTTTCCTCACTGAGGGAAAACAAACTTCATATCAGAGACTCCCATACATTTATAACTTATAACCATTATCTTGGAATGGTTTATAGCTTATGCCCAGAGCTGTCCCTACATCTCTTATTTTCACCTAGCATGTTATCATAGAAAAATTGTACAGTTTTTTAATTACCAACAATTTAATTTCATCTATCACCTTATGTCTCAGGAATTAAACAACAGATATCTAAGGTCCTTGCACAGAAGGGCAGAAGAAGCTGGAGAAGGGTAGGAGAACAACAATAGCCTGACCTTATGTAATTATGGATGTTTAGGACCACTTCTCAACTTAGTACTTCTATCCCTAATCATGCTACCACAGGAATCAACTTGGAACACATCTCAGGTTAATAAAATGGAGGTTTCTTTATAAGGAAGACACTCAAATAATTTAAATGTGATTTTTTTTTTTTATGAGTTTGGGAGAGAGAAAATTGTGGGTTAGGAGGAGGGAAGATAGGGAGGATCTTGGAGAAGATGGGGAGGGGGAAACTATACTGTGTATAAAATAACTATTTTCAATTAAATATTTTAAAAGAAATAAAAGGAAGATACTCAATGTTAAAGAACTGTCAAATCTCAAAAGAAGTGAGGTTACCTCTCTTGGTGCTGAGTCTGATCCTTTGATATTTGTCCAGCACCCTAAACATTATTACTAAATGTGATATTGATAAACAAGTGTCTATTTATGCCTGTAATCCTCCTGGACATTCCATAGCCACCGGATGGAGCTTCACAGACGTCTCAGGGTCATACAGAGTTGACCACAATCAGGTTGGCAGATCAATTCAGGGAATGGCAGAAGAGAGGCAGATTAAAGTGTAGATTTGAATTGCTGCCTGTACACTATGCAGCAGAAATCTATGGGTGATTCTATGAGTGGCATATTACTGAGGGGACTGAAGCTCATCAGATTCATATATGTACAAATCATATAATTCCACGGTATCTTTATCCAAGCATTCCTGGCAGTAATAAAAAAGAGAAATTAGTTCAGATCACATTTGTAATGTTTCATATTTAGTGTAAATTTGGTTTAGAAACTCACCAACCATGCATGTGGGAAGAGACTAGATGAGGGTTGGCAGACATTATACAGAAGACTAGGCATAGGCATGAGTGCTCCAAAAAAACTCTTCAGCTGAATGGAAAAGAAAAACCACAATTGCAGATGAATGGAGCCCACAGGGAACTTTTTCATGTCTCATGCTGAACAACCAAGCTAAAGATAGACCCCAGGAAGGGAACTCATGGATATCAAACCTGATGTTATTGTCTTACTATTGCACCTTTGCTCCTTCAGCTGCAGACTGTGAGCAAAAGGTCATTAAAAATTCAGATATCACATGAATAAGACTCAGATAACCTCTAAAAATAATCTCCAGACCTCCTAAAATTCAAGTATAATATTCCGAGACCCTTTGTAGCAGACTCCTTTTCATATCACATTGTTTAGATTCAGATCATATGCCTATCCTTCAACCTAGTCCCTTTCAGAAGTTTACATGATAGTTACTGTTAACACTCTGAGAACTGAATAAGCACTCCAACTGCAGCATTGTAACTATCTGTAGTTTTGTGGATTTTTTTTTCCAGACAATGTTTCACTGTGTACCTCTGGCTGGCCCAGAACTCACTATGTGGACCAGGCTGGCCCTGAACTCCTAGGGAATTGTCTAGCTCTTCCTTTTGAGTATAGAAGATGTGTACCATTATACATGGTAAAAATAACTACTTTTTAAAATATTGAACAAATTATTCAGGTGACAACTCTTTTTTATTTTGTACAGCATATTGTTTTTAATAACATTTATTTCTCTCAAGTATGTAGATAAGACTTTTGGCAGACATAACACTATATATCTGCACACATACTTCCACTCTAAAGCATACACACAAATATCAAGAGAATAAGTGATAGTTAAGCAGGTCAATAGTGCTATTCTGAAAGGAAGCTTGAGGAATCATCAAGACTAGGTAACACCCCCTCCATATATTATGTATGTATGTATGTATGTATGTATGTATGTATGTATGTAAGTATGTGTGTGTGTTTATGTGTGTGTTAGAGAGAGAGAGAGAGAGAGAGAGAGAGAGAGAGAAATTTATTGTTTAATTTTATATTTCCTTTTCTGTATGCTGCATTTCAAATTTGATCTAATGCTATAGGGAAAATGCTCCTGGGCATGGGTGATATGTTTGCCCTTGTTCCACAGCTTGCTAACTTTCAGCTAATTTCTGAGTGGGTTTGTACACAAAGTTTTCCATACAATGATATGAAACCTGGTATGTGATTGATAACAGCCCTTTGGTACACAGTGATTTCTTTCTTTCTTTCTTTCTTTCTTTCTTTCTTTCTTTCTTTCTTTCTTTCTTTCTTTCTTTCTTTCTTTCTTTCTTTCTT